>NC_068439.1:11511049-11536049 GCF_023373465.1 Oncorhynchus keta | reverse complement strand
TGCCAAATGGCTCATCACGTGTTTCAGTTGTAGCAGCCATCTGGGTGGGTTATGGCAGCCATTTTGTGACAAATGGCTCATCACGTGTTTCAGTTGTAGCAGCCATCTGGGTGGGTTATGGCAGCCATTTTGTGCCAAGTTGAGATCTGAGGCTGCTGTAGGGGAAGCAGCACATGGCTCCTCAGACGGATCAGAACTGCTCTATATTCTGCTGTCAGAGAAGGGTGTGTGTAGGCATTGCGTGTGCGTATTGTTGGATTCTGGGTCAACTTTGAACATTGAGATATTAAACACATGATAGATCAGACGCATAGTATATAAAGGAGTGAGAAGGTAATGGTTCTCTGTAGTAAGACAACTAAGCTTGGAATGTGTTGAGTGCAGGGAAAACAATGGCATGTGACAGTACTGATAAGGGGAGAAACTGTTGAAGGCTCATATCACTTAGTTCTCTGCTTAGCAAGAAGGATGCAATGTTTAGCGATGAGGAGGACACTCCACCCAATGTTGGGTATGAATACCACCATGTCTGTGTCTGAATTACAGCTGTAACGACCCTTGGGGAAGAATTAAACTTAGACAAGGTCGTCTAGTGTCCGTTATTTACTCTGAGAAATAAGAACCTAACAGTACGTTGCAGAATCCTTTCCACTTTGACCCTGAATACTTATGGCCGTGCGTTAGGCTCATACGAACCATCCTGATCTCGCAAGCTTACATTCTGTCCATGTAGCGAAACAGAATGTAAGTTTGTACTGAGACTAGCCGTGTGTGGCTCAGGGCAGGGGAGTTGACCTGTGGTACTATTATAGCAGAGATCAGGATGGTTGGTACTGAGACTAGCCGTGTGTGGCTCAGGGCAGGGGAGTTGACCTGTGGTACTATTATAGCAGAGATCAGGATGGTTGGTACTGAGACTAGCCGTGTGTGGCTCAGGGCAGGGGAGTTGACCTGTGGTACTATTATAGCAGAGATCAGAGAAGTTCCAAACCAGCGAACACAGTTTACGTCTTTACAGAGCATCACAGGGTGAATAATTATAGGACTGTGTGTGTGTGTGTGTGTGTGTGTGTGTGTGTGTGTGTGTGTGTGTGTGTGTGTGTGTGTGTGTGTGTGTGTGTGTGTGTGTGTGTGTGTGTGTGTGTGTGTGTGTGTGTGTGTGTGTGTTGGACAGCGTGTGTGTGTGTTTTGCCACAATCACGTCATGTCGGGAAAACTCGGGACCTCCGAATTAAAATGAACCTAAGTTATTTGTGTAAAGCACATCTCTCTCTCTCTCTCTCTCGAAGGAGAGAAACTCAAGGCGATGGGAGAGCTTGCTATTGGTTTATTCTGATACTTCCCAAGTGGGAAACTTGGGGTATCATTTTTTCTACAACGAGAAAGCAAGTCGGAAATGTCCAAGTTTCCGAAGTGACTTGAATGCGGCATTAGAGTGTGTGTATCACTATTGACTCCTACTAGGTGAACGGAAATGTTGGTTGGTGCCTGGCTGCCCGCGTGGAAGTGTGTGTGTGTGTTTCCTGGGCTGTGATTCTGTGTGTGTGTGTGTTCTAATTACGGCACATTCCCTGCTTGTATAGATTGGTGTCGTGTGTTACAGACAGGCTACCAACTAGGTTCAAGGTGAGAGACCCTACAGCACGGGACACCTCTTATTTCTATGTGAATCTGTTCGAGTCACCCAAGAAGGTTACACATTACAGCTTTAAAGTGATGTTCTCTATTTATTCAGAGAACGTTAAGAAACAACTTTATTCTGTGGGAATTTCAGTCCTTTGGCATAATGTTTTTTTGCAGGTTTGTCCATGGTTCTATTTAAAGTCACATTCTCATAACATTAAGAAATCTTTCCAGAAAAACCACAAGAAGACATTAGTAACGTTGAAAGAACTACAGCCACCCTAGTCATAGACTGTTCTCTCTGCTACCGCTCGGCAAGCGGTACCCGGAGCACCAAGTCTAGGTCCAAAAGACTTCATAACAGCTGCTACCCCCAAGACATAAGAATATCTACTTCTGCTATTTAGGAAAACCAAAGTACCAAAGTCTGGTCCTAATATGTGTATAAGAGGTCATACAATAAGTTTTGTAGTGATTCCTATGTTGATGATGTAAAGAATATTTGCTGGTCTGTGGTGTGTCATGAGGATCAACCAGACGCTGCTGGTCTGTGGTGTGTAATGAGGAGCAACCAGAAACTCCACTTGACACTTGCTTATCCCAGTTACTAATAAGCATGCACTCATTTAAGAAAATGACTGTAAAAACTGTTAAATAGCAGTGGATTGATGAGGAATTTAAAAATAGTATGGTTGACAGGAATGAGGCTAAATGATTGGTAAATAAGTCTGGCTGCACAACTGATTGGGAATTGTCCTGCAAATTGAGAAACCATGTGACTAAACTGAATTAAAAGAAGAAGAAACTACACTATGAAACAAAGATAAATTACATAAAGAATGACAGTAAAAAGCTTTGGAGAAGCTTCAATTAAATGTTAGGGAAAAATGCAAACTCAGCTCCATCATTCATTGAATCAGATGGCTCATTCATCACAAAACCAACTGATATTGTAAACTACTTTAACAATTTTGTTCATTGGCAAGATCAGCAAGCTTAGGGATGACATGCCAGCAACAAACGCTGACATACAAGTATATCTGACCAAATTATTAAAGACAAGAATTGTAATTTTGAATTCCGTAAAGTGAGTGTGGAAGAGGTGAAAAAAATAATTGTTGTCTATCAACAATGGCAAGCCACCGGGGTCTGACAACTTGGATGGAAAACTACTGAGAATAATAGCGGACACTATTACCACTCCTATTTGCCATATCTTCAATCTAAGCCTACTAGAAAGTGTGGGCCCTCAGGCTTGGAGGGAGGCAAAAGTAATTCTGCTACCCAAGAATAGTAAAGCCCCCTTTACTGGCTCAAATAGCCGACCAATCAGCCTGTTACCAACCCTTAGTAAAGTTTTGGAAAAATGTGTGTTTTGACCTTTCTTCAACGCTATTTTACACTCAAGAAATTGACAACAGACTTATAACACGCTTATAGGGAAGGACATTCAACAAGCACAGCACTTACACAAATCACTGATGATTGGCTGAGAGAAATGGATGATGAAAAGATTGTGGGAGGGGCTGTTTCGTTAGACGTCACACATTTATCCATCATAGTCTGCTATTGGGAAAAGGACTGAAGCGTTATGGCTTTACAGCCCCTGCTATATTGTGGATAAAGAGTGACCTGTCTAACAAAACACAGAGGGCGTTATGGCTTTACAACCCCTGCTATATTGTGGATAAAGAATGACCTGTCTAACAGAACACAGAGGGTGTTCTAGAATGTTCTTACTCTTTTCAATCTTTACTAACGACATGCCATCCTTTCAGTGTGCCTATGTATGCGGATGACTCAACACTATACATGTCAGCTACTACAGTGACTGAAATGACTGCAACACTTAACAAAGAGCTGCAGTTAGTTTCAGAGTGAGTGGCAAGGAATAAGTTAGTCATAAATCAAAATAAATAAACTTAAAAGCATTGTATTTGGGACAAGCCATTCCCTAAACCCTAAACCTCAACTAAATGTTGTAATAAATAATGTGGAGATTGATCACGTGTAAACTGAGATGGGGAGAAGGCTTCCGAGGATGTTAAACACGTCTCCAGGCGTTGTGAGATCTGGATACAACCACACGGTAGGTCTGGTCTGAAAACAACACTACTCTCCTCAGTTTTAATAGATCTGAGGAAACTGGATACAACCACACGGTAGGTCTGGTCTGAAAACAACACTACGCTCCTCAGTTTTAATAGATCTGAGGAAACTGGATACAACCACACGGTAGGTCTGGTCTGAAAACAACACTACTCTCCTCAGTTTTAATAATAGATCTGAGGAAACTGGATATACAGTACCAGTCAAAAGTTAAGACACCCTTTTCTTGATTTTTACTATTTTCTACATTCTAGAATAATAGTGAAGACATCACAACTCTGAAATAACACATATGGAATCATGTAGTAACCAAAAAAGTGTTAAACAAATCAAAATATTATTATATTTTAGATTCTTCAAAATAGCCACCCGTTTGCCTTAATGACAGCTTTGCATACTCTTGGCATTCTCTCAACCAGCTTCACCTGGAATGCTTTTCCAACAGTCTTGAAGGAGTTCCCACATGCTGAGCACTTGTTGACTGCTTTTCCTTCACTCTGCGGTCCAACACATCCCAAACCATCTCAATTGGGTTGAGGTCGGGTGATTGTGGAGGCCAGGTCATCTGATGCAGCACTACATCACTCTCCTTCTTGGTCACATAGCCCTTACACAGCCTGGAGGTGTGTTTTGGGTTATTGTCCTGTTGAAAAACAAATGATAGTCCCACTAAGCACAAACCAGATGGGATGGTGTATCGCTGCAGAATGCTGTGGTAGCCATGCTGGTTAAGTGTACCTTGAATTCTAAATAAATCACTGACAGTGTCACCAGCAAAGCACCCCCACACCATCACACCTCCTCCTCCATGCTTCACGGTGGGAACCACACATGCAGAGATCATCCGTTCACCTACTCTGCGTCTCATAAAGACACGGCTGGTGGAACCAAAAATCTCCAGTTTGGACTCATCAGACCAAAGGACAGATTTCCACCGGTCTAATGTTCATTGTTTGTGTTTCTTGGCCCAAGCAAATCTCTTCTTCTTATTGGTGTCCTTTAGTAGTTAGACAAAGATGTTTTCTTCAACAAGCACAGGATGTACTACTAACACCCGACAGGCCAACATCCCCGTTATTGGCAAGAGAAAGAGACGCAGGTACAGAGGACACAGAGCGGGGTGCCTCGTAACGATCTGCAGAAGGCAAGTGTGAAAGCTGCCGTTACCGTCAATATTACTCGCCAACGTACAATCATTGGATAATAAATTAGAGGAGGTATAATCACGAGTATCCTACCAACGGGACATTCATTGGTTTGTGCATATTTGTAAACAACAGCTGGTGCAGGAAATCTAAGGAAGTCTCTAGATTTTGCTTGACTGAAGTAGAGTATATTGTGATAAATTGCAGGGCACACTACTTGCCAAGAGAGTTTTCATCTATACTTTTCGTGGACGTTTATTTACCAACACAGACGGATGCTGGCACAAAGACTGCACTCAGTCAGCTCTATAAGGAAATAAGCAAACAGGAAACCGCTCACCCAGAGGCGGCGCTCCTAGTGGCCGGAGACTTAAATGCAGGGAAACACAAATCAGTTTTACCTAATCTCAATCAACATCTTAAATGTGCAACCAGAAGGAAAAAAAATCTAGATCGCCTGTACTCCACACACAAAGCTCTCCCTTGCCCTACATTTGGTGAATATGACCACAATTCTATCCTCCTGATTCCTGCTTACAAGCACAAATTAAAGCAGGAAGCACCAGTGACTTGGTCTATAAAAAAGTGATCAGATGAAGCAGATGCTAATCTACAGGACTGTTTTGCTAGCACAGACTGGAATATGTTCCGGCATTCTTCCGATTGCATTGAGGAGTACACCACATCAGTCACTGGCTTTATCAATAAGTGCATCGAGGACGTCATCCCCACAGTGACTGTACGTACATACCCCAACCAGAAGCCATGGATTACAGGCAACATTCGCACTGAGCTAAAGGGTGGAGCTGCTGCTTTCAAGGTGCAGGACGCTAACCCGGAAGCTTATAAGAAATCCTGCTATGCCCTCCAACGAACCATCAAACAGGCAAAGCGCCAATACAGGACTATGATTGAATCGTACTACACTGAGTCGTACTACACCGGCTCCGACGCTCGTCTTATGTGGAAGGGCTTGCAAACTATTACAGACTACAAAGGGAAGCACAGACATGAGCTGCCCAGTGACACGAGCCTACCAAATGAGCTAAATCACTTCTATGCTTGCATCGAGGCAAGCAACACTGAGGCATGCATGAGAGCATCAGCTGTTCCGGACGACTGCGTGATCACGCTCTCCGTAGCCAATGTGAGTAAGACCTTTAAACAGGTCAACATTCACAAGGCCGCAGGGCCAGACGCATTACCAGGACGTGTGCTCCGGGCATGTGCTGACCAACTGGCAGATGTCTTCACTGACATTTTCAACATATCCCTGATTGAGTCTGTAATACCAACAGGTTTCAAGCAGACCACCATAGTCCCTGTGCCCAAGAACACAAAGGCAACCTGCCTAGATGACTACAGACCCGTAGCACTCACGTCGGTAGCCATGAAGTGCTTTGAAAGGCTGGTAATGGCTCACATCAACACCATTATCCCAGAAACCCTAGACCCACTCCAGTTTGCATACTGCCCAAACAGATCCACAGATGATGCAATCTCTAAACTCTCCTTCCAGACTCACATTCAGCATCTCCAATCCAAAATGAAATCTAGAACTGGCTTCCTATTTCGCAAACAAAGCATCATTCACTCACGCTGCCAAACATATCCTACCGATCCTTGACTTTGGCGATGTCATTTCCAAAATAGCCTCCAACACTCTAATCAGCAAACTGGATGCAGTTTATCACAGTGCCATCCGTTTTGTCACTAAAGCACCTTATACCACGCACCACTGCGACCTGTATGCTCTAGTCGGCTGGCCCTCGCTACATATTCGTCGCCAGACCCACTGGCTCCAGGTCATCTACAAGTCCATGCTAGGTAAAGCTCCGCCTTATCTCAGTTCACTGGTCACGATGGGAACACCCACCCGTAGCACGCGCTCCAGCAGGTGTATCTCACTGATCATCCCTAAAGCCAACACCTCATTTGGCCGCCTTTCGTTACAGTTCTCTGCTGCCTGTGACTGGAACGAATTGCAAAAATCGCTGAAGTTGGAGACTTTTATCTCCCTCACCAACTTCAAACATCTGCTATCTGAGCAGCTAACCGATCGCTGCAGCTGTACATAGTCTATCGGTAAATAGCCCATCCATTTTTACCTAACTCATCCCCATACTGTTTTTATTTATTTACTTTTCTGCTCTTTTGCACACCACTATCTCTACCTGTACATGACCATCTGATCATTTATCACTCCAGTGTTAATCTGCAAAATTGTAATTATTCGCCTACCTCCTCATGCCTTTTGCACACAATGTATATAGACTCTCTTTTTTTTCCTACTGTGTTTTCCTATTGACTTGTTAAATGTTTACTCCATGTGTAACTCTGTGTTGTCTGTTCACACTGCTATGCTTTATCTTGGCCAGGTCACAGTTGCAAATGAGAACTTGTTCTCAACTAGCCTACCTGGTTAAATAAAGGTGAAATATATATTTTTTTAAATATCAGAGCAGCTTACAGATCGTTGCATCTGTAAATAGCCCATCCAACTACCTCATCCCCATATGATTATTTATTTATTTTAGCTCCTTTAAACCCCAGTATCTCTACTTGCACATTCATCTTCTGCACATCTATCACTCCCGTGTTTATTTGCGAAATTGTAATTATTTTGCCACTACCGTCTTTTTATTGCCTTTACCTCCCTAATCTTACTTCACTTGCACACACTGTACATAGACTTCTCTATTGTGTTATTGACTGTACGTTTGTTTACTCCATGTGTAACTCTGTGTTGTTGTTTGTGTCACACTGCTTTGCTTTATTCTTGGCCAGGTCTCAGTTGTAAATTAGAACTTGTTGTCAACTTGACTACCTGGTTAAATAAAGGTGAACATAAAAAATAAAATAAAAAGATAGATAAACATTGTGTTCTATCTATCCTTACCACAGAGATAGCAATATAAAACATTGTGTTCTATTAATCATTACCATAGAGATAGCAATATAAAACATTGTGTTCTATTTCACTCTGTTGTCCTTACTTTTTTCTCTTCTTCTTCTTGTGTGAGTCCTGTGGAGGTTAACTGGCTCTTTCTGTAGCTGCTGCAGCTGCCGCTCATCATCGCCCTCCTCAGGTATCAGATCGTACTGCAGCCAGGGACCTAGAAAAAGTCGTGGTTATGTCAGTTGTGTCACATTTATGAACCCTTTAAAGAGCATCACATACAGTTATAGATGATGTGTGACACGTTTATGAAGCCTTTAAAGAGCATCACATACAGTTATAGATGACGTGTGACAACGTTGGTATTTTGAAGCCTTTATAAGTTGTATGTCATTTAAAGACTGAAAAGGACAGTAACATTTTGGAGCCATTTGAAATGAAGCTCCAAAATATCCTTACAATTCAAAGCGCTGGAAATCCAAGAGCTGAACCCTGAAAATAGTCCCCTGTGTCAGCTGTTAAAAACAATAAACAACCCTACTGTCCAAACACACAGGGAACCCTGTGTCAGCTGTTAAAAACAATAAACAACCCTACTGTCCAAACACACAGGGAACCCTGTGTCAGCTGGTAAAAACAATAAACAACCCTACTGTCCAAACACACAGGGAACCCTGTGTCAGCTGGTAAAAACAATAAACAACCCTACTGTCCAAACACACAGGGAACCCTGTGTCAGCTGGTAAAAACAATAAACAACCCTACTGTCCAAACACACAGGGAACCCTGTGTCAGCTGGTAAAAACAATAAACAACCCTACTGTCCAAACACACAGGGAACCCTGTGTCAGCTGGTAAAAACAATAAACAACCCTACTGTCCAAACACACAGGGAACCCTGGGTCAGCTGGTAAAAACAATAAACAACCCTACTGTCCAAACACACAGGGAACCCTGGGTCAGCTGGTAAAAACAATAAACAACCCTACTGTCCAAACACACAGGGAACCCTGGGTCAGCTGGTAAAAACAATAAACAACCCTACTGTCCAAACACACAGGGAACCCTGTGTCAGCTGGTAAAAACAATAAACAACCCTACTGTCCAAACACACAGGGAACCCTGTGTCAGCTGGTAAAAACAATAAACAACCCTACTGTCCAAACACACAGGGAAATCTATCAAATTGTTACAGGAACCAAAACCTATTTAAATTAGAATAATTTAATTATTATCTATTTTCACATTTGGAAATAAAACAGGTGAAATGTTGACTAGCCTTTAAAACCAACAATGTAGTTCAATAAATAGAGTTAAGAAAATATTTACTTAATAAACTAAAGTAAAAAAATGTAATAAAAAGTAACACAATAAAATAACACTAGCGAGGCTTTATACAGGGAGTACCAGTACAGAGTCAATGTGGAGGCTATATACAGGGAGTACCAGTACAGAGTCAATGTGGAGGCTATATACAGGGGGTACCAGTACAGAGTCAATGTGGAGGCTATATACAGGGGTACCAGTACAGAGTCAATGTGGAGGCTATACCAGTACAGAGTCAATGTGGAGGCTATATACAGGGGTACAGTAGAGTCAATGTGGGCTATATACAGGGGGTACTATCAATGTGGAGGCTATATACAGGAGTACCAGTACAGAGTCAATGTGGAGGCTTTATACAGGAGTACCAGTACAGAGTCAATGGGGACTATATACAGGGAGTACCAGTACAGAGTCAATGTGGAGGCTTTATACAGGGAGTACCAGTACAGAGTCAATGTGGAGGCTATATACAGGGAGTACCAGTACAGAGTCAATGTGGAGGCTATATACAGGGAGTACCAGTACAGAGTCAATGTGGAGGCTATATACAGGGAGTACCAGTACAGAGTCAATGTGGAGGCTTTATACAGGGAGTACCAGTACAGAGTCAATGTGGAGGCTATATACAGGGGTACCAGTACAGAGTCAATGTGGAGGCTTTATACAGGGAGTACCAGTACTCAATAGGCTATATACAGGAGGGGTAGGCTTTATACAGGGAGTACAGAGTCAATGTGGAGGCTATATACAGGGGTACCAGTACAGAGTCAATGTGGAGGCTATATACAGGGGTATGGTACAGAGTCAATGTGGAGGCTATATACAGGAGTACCAGTACAGAGTCAATGTGGAGGCTATATACAGGGAGTACCAGTACAGAGTCAATGTGGAGGCTATATATACAGGGGGTACCGGTACAGAGTCAATGTGGAGACTATATACAGGGGGTACCAGTACAGAGTCAATGTGGAGATTATATACAGGGAGTACCAGTACAGAGTCAATGTCGAGGCTATATATACAGGGGGTACCGGTACAGAGTCAATGTGGAGGCTATATACAGGGAGTACCAGTACAGAGTCAATGTGGTGGCTATATACAGGGGGTACCAGTACAAAGTCAATGTGGAGGCTATATACAGGGAGTACCAGTACAGAGTCAATGTGGTGGCTATATACAGGGGGTACCAGTACAGAGTCAATGTGGAGGCTTTATACAGGAGTACAGGGGTGGAGGCTACAGGGAGTAGCAGTACAGAGTCAATGTGGAGGCTATATACAGGAGTACCAGGAGTACCAGGGTACAGAGTCAATGTGGAGGCTATATACAGGGGGTACCAGTACAGAGTCAATGTGGAGGCTTTATACAGGGAGTACCAGTACAGAGTCAATGTGGAGGCTATATACAGGGAGTACCAGTACAGAGTCAATGTGGAGGCTATATACAGGGAGTAGCAGTGCAGAGTCAATGTGGAGGCTATATACAGGAGTACCAGTACAGAGTCAATGTGGAGGCTATATACAGGGAGTATATACAGGAGTACCAGTACAGAGTCAATGTGGAGGCTATATACAGGGGGTACCAGTACAGAGTCAATGTGGAGGCTATATACAGGGAGTACCAGTACAGAGTCAATGTGGAGGCTATATACAGGTGTTACGGGGGTACAGAGTCAATGTGGAGGCTATATACAGGGGGTACAATGTGGTGGCTATATACAGGAGTCCAGTACAGAGTCAATGTGGAGGCTATATACAGGGAGTACCAGTACAGAGTCAATGTGGAGGCTATATACAGGGGGTACCAGTACAGAGTCAATGTGGTGGCTATATACAGGGAGTACCAGTACAGAGTCAATGTGGAGGCTATATACAGGGTGTTACGGTACAGAGTCAATGTGGAGGCTATATACAGGGGGTACCGGTACAGAGTCAATGTGGAGGCTATATACAGGGGGTACCGGTACAGAGTCAATGTGGAGGCTATATACAGAGTCACAGAGTCATGTGGAGGCTATATACAGGGAGTACTGGTACAGAGTCAATGTGGAGGCTATATACAGGGAGTACCAGTACAGAGTCAATGGGAGGCTATATACAGGAGTACCAGTACAGAGTCAATGTGGAGGCTATATACAGGGGGTACCAGTACAGAGTCAATGTGGAGGCTATATACAGGAGTACCGGTACCGAGTCAATGTGGGGGTACCGTGCAGAGTCAATGTGGAGGCTAGGGGGTACCGGTACAGAGTCAATGTGGAGGCTATATACAGGGGGTATTATACCAACACAGAGTCAATGTGGAGGCAATATATACAGGAAAGAGAGAGTACAGAGAGATAATTTTTCAACTGTTGAGAGCTAATGTTTACTGTTCATTTTTGATAGTTTATTTCACTTTTGTTCATCTATGTGGAGGCAATATATATGTTTCAGGGGGTAAAACCCATTGAAGAGTACAGGGAGTAGAGAGAGAGAGAGAGAGAGAGAGAGAGAGAGAGAGAGAGAGAGAGAGAGAGAGAGAGAGAGAGAGAGAGAGAGAGAGAGAGAGAGAGAGAGAGAGAGAGAGAGAGAGAGAGAGAGAGAGAGAGAGAGAGAGAGACAGAGAGAGACACAGAGAGAGAGAGAGAGAGAGAGAGAGAGAGAGAGAGACAGAGAGAGACACAGAGAGAGAGAGAGAGAGAGAGAGAGAGAGAGAGAGAGACAGAGAGAGAGAGAGAGAGAGAGAGAGAGAGAGAGAGAGAGAGAGAGAGAGAGAGAGAGAGAGAGAGAGAGAGAGAGAGAGAGAGAGACAGAGAGAGAGAGACAGAGAGAGAGAGAGAGAGAGAGAGAGAGAGAGAGAGACAGAGAGAGAGAGAGAGAGAGAGAGAGAGACAGAGAGAGAGAGACAGAGAGAGAGAGAGAGACAGAGAGAGACAGAGAGAGAGAGAGAGAGAGAGAGAGAGAGAGAGAGAGAGAGAGAGAGAGAGACAGAGAGAGAGAGAGAGAGAGAGAGAGAGAGAGAGAGAGAGAGAGAGAGAGAGAGAGAGAGAGAGAGACTACATTAGGGTGGACAACATGGGGCCACAGTGTGTGTAGGTGCTGCTACCAGTATAGCATTGAATGAAATGTGAATAATGATTAGTGAGAAAGTTAGATGCACAAATATCATGCTGCCAAGGCGTCACACCATCACCCCCAAGACATGCTAACCTCTCACCATTACAATAACAGAGGAGGTGAGCATTTTCTGAGGGGTAGGATATTTGTGCGTCTAACTTTCTCACTCATTATTTTTCACAATTAATGCAGGACTATCCGTAACCGTGGTACCGTCCACATTAATGTAGAAGTGTTTAGAAACATATTCTACTCTTATTTACAATAAAAATGACTCCAAAATGACACAAGATATTATTTAGCATGAATTTCTGTTGGGCACAAAATGATCTGAAACACAACCAAAACAAACAGCAAATGCATCCAACAAGTTGGTAGAGTCACTAGCTTGATGTAATCATTGTGTGCTGGGAATATGGGAACAAATACTAAACGTATGACTACTCTAATACACATATAACTGAATTGTCCCAATACTTCTGATCCATTAAAATGTGATGTAGTTTCTAAATGGTTCACCCGATATGGATGAAATTACCATGAAATGAAAGCTGACATTCTGCACTGTAGCCTCATAGTTGTTGTATCATTTCAAGGTTCTGGAGTACAGAGCCAAAACAACAAATGTGTCAATACTGTTGGAGTGTCAGGCTGTGGGTAACTGGTGCATGGAATCAGGTGAGTGGAAATACCGGTCACTTGTAAATACAAGCCATATTAAATCAACCTGAACATAATAAACAAACACGCAAACCATTGCGGGGGAAACAGAGGGTTAAATAATGAACATGTAATTAGGGAATAGAAACCAGGTGTGTAGAAAACAAAGACAAAACAAATGGAAAATGAAAAGTGGATCGGCGATCGGCGATGGCTAGAAAGCCGGTGATGTCGACCGCCGACCGCCGCCCGAACAAGGAGAGGGACCAACTTCGGCGGAAGTCGTGACATGGAGCTCGCTGTACATACTCAACTCTACAGGCTGACAACTCATTGATATGGACCAGAGAGAGAGAGAGAGAGAGAGAGAGAGAGAGAGAGAGAGAGAGAGAGAGAGAGAAATCAAATAAAAATATATGTTTATATGTCACACTTAGAATACAGCACGTTACAGAGAAGAAGAGAGGAAGAGAGAGAGAGATATTGAGGGAGAGAAAAAAAGGGGGAAAGGGGAGAAAAGGTGATGAGAAAGAGCAGTAGTGCCTCAGCTGAGAAAGCATTAACCATAATATCTAAAACAGAGATATTATAAACAGAAAGCATTAGCCATAATATCTAAAACAGAGATATTATAAACAGAAAGCATTAACCATAATATCTAAAACAGAGATATTATAAACAGAAAGCATTAACCATAATATCTAAAACAGACAGAGATATTATAAACACAAAGCATTAACCATAATATCTACAACAGAGATCTTATAAACAGAAAGCATTAACCATAAAATCTAAAACAGACAGATATTATAAACAGAAAGCATTAACCATAATATCTAAAACAGAGATATTATAAACAGAAAGCATTAACCATAATATCTAAAACAGACAGAGATATTATAAACAGAAAGACAAAAGCAACACCGATATATTATAACAGAAAGACATGAATCAAAACAGAGATATTATAAACAGAAAGACATCACTGAGTGACATTTTTTTGAAAAAATGGATCCCTACATTTTGGCAGATCCATATGTAGTCTCAGACTGGGTAGAAAATAAGTTGGGTACTGTTAAATCTGTGAAGGTAGCTCGAAGTGGACTTGTGATTATCGGTGTTTCTTCCATCCAAAGGGAGCAGACGCTTCGCGTCACATGACGAGGTACAGGGCCTGTGACTTGCTGTGCTCTCTGGAGGTTGCCAGGGTCAGAGTAGAACAGAAAGGTGTCGTATGCTGAGGCAGTGAAGAGAGTAGAGGGTGATGGGTAGAGGGTGAGTATTAGCCTTGGCCAGTACAGAGTGATATGAATATGTGCTTCAGTAAGGTTGGCTTCCTAGCATTCATTGCCATGGTTATCAACTGCACCGCTGAAATGGAACGTAAATCAGGGTATGTATGTATGTAGGGTTAGGATATGTAGGGTTAGAGTATGTAGGGTTAGGATATGTAGGGTTAGAGTATGTAGGGTTAGGATATGTAGGATTAGGGTATGTAGGGTTAGGGTATGTATAGGGTATGTAGGGTTAGGGTATGTAGGGTTAGGGTATGAAGTGTTAAGGTATGCAGGTTTAGGGTATGCATGGTTAGGGTATGACGGGTTAGAGTATGCAGGGTTAGGGTATGGAGGGTTAGGGTATGAAGTGTTAGGGTATGCAGGGTTAGGGTATGAAGGGTTAGGGTATGGAGGGTTAGGGTATGACATGTTAGGGTATGAAGAGTTAGGGTATACAGGGTTAGGGTATGTAGGGTTGGCTTATGGTATAGAAATTAAAATTGATTTCCCTGGCAATAGCTCTGGTGGGCATTCCTGAGGTCAGCATGCCAATTGCACGCTCCCTCAAAACATGTGACACCTGTGGCATTATGTTGTGTGACAAAACTGCACATTTTAGACTGGCCTTTTATTGTCCCCAGCACAAGGTGCACCTGTGTATTGATCATGCTGTTTTATAAGCTTCTTGATATGTCACACCTGTCAGTCAGGTGGATGAATTATTTTGTAAAAAGTGAAATGCTCACTAACAGGGATGTAAACAAATGGATGCACAACATTTGAGAGAAATACGCTTGTTGAGCGTATGGAACATTTCTGGGATCTTTTATTTCAGCTCATGAAATATACGACCAAGACTTCACATTCTGCGTTTATATTTTTGTTCAGCCTACGGCTAGTTTGCCAGCCTTGGCGTTGCTATCCGTCCCTACTTTACATAAGGGTCAATAGATATATACTTATACATTTTAAACCGCATCTTACACACATTATTATACATTCTAGCGATCTACCTTCTGCAGCGATAATTTATTTTTGTAGTCAGTTTCAGATGTTTTCTTCCGGTTCAAGGGCCATGCTCGACAACCGTGATAACCAATCATTGTTAACAGCGGAGCCGCTAACCAATTAATCGCCCTGCGAACAGGAAGTACTTCAGGTTTCGTACTTGTGGAGGAAGCGGCTCGTCGAGAGAAACGTTCATTCACTTAGGACGACTTAGTTATATTCTACTAAATCGTTTTTTATTCATTTGCTTAGTCATGATTGAACAAAAGAAGAGACCGGGGGACATGGCGTTGGTTCCTGCCGGTGGAGTCAAGAGGCCCAGGGCCGAGCTGATCGCTGCGGCACAGTCGCAACAACTCGTGGCCATGGTTAGAAAAGAAGGGGGACATCAAAGTACAAGGGAAACGCTAACTAGTTTCAGAAAGTTGTTAGCTAGTTATGTTTTCAGTCTTTCGACTAATTGCAAATTCTCTCAAATGCAGCCACAATTAGCTGTGACTGATATGTTGACTGTTTGCTAGCTAAAGGAAGGCTATCCAATGTAAATACGGCTAGCAGGAAGCTAATTTAGTTACTGCTGACAAGGATACCGGATAGCATGGACCAGATTGCTAGTGATCCATGCACATACAGTAACGTCTGTCTGTAAGTCTGTAATATGACAACATGATGTTCTCCTCCGTTCTCCAGGGCCCTCCCCGCAGCTCCAGCCTGCAGGCTCCCATCATGTTGATGTGTGGCCATGAGGGAGAGGTCTACTGCTGCAAGTTCCATCCTAACGGGGCCACACTGGCCTCCTCTGGCTATGACAGGCTCATCTGTAAGTTAAACACAGACTTTATATATACAGTACCAGTCAAAAGTTAGGACACGCCTACTTCTACATTGAATAATAGTTAAGACATTAAAATGATTAAATAACATATGGAATCATGTAGTAACCAGAAAAGTGTTAAAATAAATAAAAATATATATTTAAGTAGCCACCCTTTGCCTTGATCACAGCTTTGCACACTCTTGGCATTCTCTCAACCTGCTTCATGAGGTAGTCATCTGGAATGCCTCTCTCTCTCTCTACAGTGATGTGGAATGTGTACGGGGACTGTGATAACTTTGCCACCCTGAAGGGACACAGTGGTGCTGTGATGGAGCTTCACTACAACACAGACGGCAGGTAGGAGCACTCGCACTAACATCTGCTAACCATGTGTATGTGACAAATAAAATTTGATTTGATTTAGGATACTCACACACACTTGCTCAGGTCAGGGAAAAACCGTGATGTTGTGTGACGGTTGTTGTTATAGTTGTTGACAACACGTTGGGAGAATGTGACGTGTGTTTTCTGGCCCTATCCCTGTGTGCAGCCTGCTGTTCAGTGCCAGCACAGACAAGACTGTGGGAGTGTGGGACAGTGAGACGGGTGAGAGGATCAAGCGTCTGAAAGGCCACACCTCCTTCGTTAACTCCTGCTACCCTGCTCGCCGCGGGCCTCAGCTCGTCTGTACCGGCAGCGACGACGGAACCGTCAAGGTAACCGTGGCGACCGATGTTCTTCAACCCTGGTCCCAGACAGCTACCTGGGTGTGCAGGCTTTAGTTCCAGCTTGGTACTAACACACCTGTTTACCTGATCTTTTCACTGAAAGCTGCTTTATCGAGGAACAGTAAAGAGTTGACCTACTGTGATATTATCTCATCTAGCGATCTGAAGATGAATGCTCTAACTGTGGATAAGAGCGTCAGCTAAATAACTAACATGTAATGTAAATGTGTTAATGTTGGGTTGGAACTAAATCCTACCAACGCAGAACCTGGGGAGTGTTGGTTGACTGCTGTTCTAGTTGTGGGACGTCAGTCAGGTGTGTGTGTTGTAGCTGTGGGACGTCAGTCAGGTGTGTGTGTTGTAGCTGTGGGGCGTCAGTCAGGTGTGTGTGTTGTAGCTGTGGGGCGTCAGTCAGGTGTGTGTGTTGTAGCTGTGGGGCGTCAGTCAGGTGTGTGTGTTGTAGCTGTGGGACGTCAGTCAGGTGTGTGTGTGTTGTAGCTGTGGGGCGTCAGTCAGGTGTGTGTGTTGTAGCTGTGGGGCGCAGTCAGGTGTGTGTGTTCTAGTTGTGGGACGTCAGTCAGGTGTGTGTGTTGTAGCTGTGGGACGTCAGTCAGGTGTGTGTGTTGTAGCTGTGGGACGTCAGTCAGGTGTGTGTGTTGTAGCTGTGGGGCGTCAGTCAGGTGTGTTGTTGTAGCTGTGGGGCGTCAGTCAGGTGTGTGTTCTAGTTGTGGGACGTCAGTCAGGTGTGTGTGTTGTAGCTGTGGGGCGTCAGTCAGGTGTGTGTGTTGTAGCTGTGGGGCGTCAGTCAGGTGTGTGTGTTGTAGCTGTGGGGCGTCAGTCAGGTGTGTGTGTTGTAGCTGTGGGGCGTCAGTCAGGTGTGTGTGTTGTAGTTGTGGGACGTCAGTCAGGTGTGTGTGTTGTAGCTGTGGGACGTCAGTCAGGTGTGTGTGTTGTAGCTGTGGGACGTCAGTCAGGTGTGTGTGTTGTAGCTGTGGGACGTCAGTCAGGTGTGTGTGTTGTAGCTGTGGGACGTCAGTCAGGTGTGTGTGTTCTAGTTGTGGGACGTCAGTCAGGTGTGTGTGTTGTAGCTGTGGGACGTCAGTCAGGTGTGTGTGTTGTAGCTGTGGGGCGTCAGTCAGGTGTGTGTGTTGTAGCTGTGGGACGTCAGTCAGGTGTGTGTGTTGTAGCTGTGGGACGTCAGTCAGGTGTGTGTGTTCTAGTTGTGGGGCGTGTCAGGTGTGTGTGTTGTAGCTGTGGGACGTCAGTCAGGTGTGTGTTGTAGCTGTGGGGCGTCAGTCAGGTGTGTGTGTTGTAGCTGTGGGGCGTCAGTCAGGTGTGTGTGTTGTAGCTGTGGGGCGTCAGTCAGGTGTGTGTGTTGTTGTAGCTGTGGGACGTCAGTCAGGTGTGTGTGTGTTGTAGCTGTGGGGCGTCAGTCAGGTGTGCGTGTTGTAGCTGTGGGACGTCAGTCAGGTGTGCGTGTTGTAGCTGTGGGGCGTCAGTCAGGTGTGTGTGTTGTAGCTGTGGGGCGTCGTCAGGTGTGTGTGTTGTAGCTGTGGGACGTCAGTCAGGTGTGTGTTCTAGTTGTGGGGCGTCAGTCTGTGTGTGTTGTAGCTGTGGGGCGTCAGTCAGGTGTGTGTGTTGTAGCTGTGGGGCGTCAGTCAGGTGTGTGTGTTGTAGCTGTGGGGCGTCAGTCAGGTGTGTGTGTTGTAGCTGTGGGACGTCAGTCAGGTGTGTGTGTTGTAGCTGTGGGACGTCAGTCAGGTGTGTGTGTTGTAGCTGTGGGGCGTCAGTCAGGTGTGTGTGTTGTAGCTGTGGGACGTCAGTCAGGTGTGTGTGTTGTAGCTGTGGGGCGTCAGTCAGGTGTGTGTGTTGTAGCTGTGGGACGTCAGTCAGGTGTGTGTGTTGTAGCTGTGGGACGTCAGTCAGTTGTGTGTGTGTGTTGTAGCTGTGGGACGTCAGTCAGTTGTGTGTGTGTGTGTGTTGTAGCTGTGGGACGTCAGTCAGTTGTGTGTGTGTGTGTGTTGTAGCTGTGGGGCGTCAGTCAGTTGTGTGTGTGTGTTGTAGCTGTGGGACGTCAGTCAGGTGTGTGTGTGTGTTTTGTAGCTGTGGGACGTCAGTCAGGTGTGTGTGTGTGTTTTGTAGCTGTGGGACATCAGTCAGGTGTGTGTGTGTGTGTTTTGTAGCTGTGGGACATCAGTCAGGTGTGTGTGTGTGTGTGTATAGCTGTGGGACGTCAGTCAGGTGTGTGTGTGTGTGTGTATAGCTGTGGGACGTCATCAGTCAGCTGTGGGGCGTCAGTCAGGTGTGTGTGTGTGTGTGATAGCTGTGGGACGTCAGTCAGGTGTGTGTGTGTGTGTTATAGCTGTGGGACGTCAGTCAGGTGTGTGTGTGTGTGTTATAGCTGTGGGGCGTCAGTCAGGTGTGTGTGTGTGTGTGTGTGTGTGTGTTATAGCTGTGGGACGTCAGTCAGGTGTGTGTGTGTGTGTTATAGCTGTGGGACGTCAGTCAGGTGTGTGTGTGTGTGTTATAGCTGTGGGACATCAGTCAGTTGTGTGTGTGTGTGTGTGTGTGTGTGTGTTAGCTGTGGGACATCAGTCAGTTGTGTGTGTGTGTGTGTGTTATAGCTGTGGGACATCAGTCAGTTGTGTGTGTGTGTGTTATAGCTGTGGGACATCAGTCAGGTGTGTGTGTGTGTGTTAGCTGTGGGACATCAGTCAGGTGTGTGTGTGTGTTATAGCTGTGGGACATCAGTCAGGTGTGTGTGTGTGTTGTTATAGCTGTGGGACATCAGTCAGGTGTGTGTGTGTGTGTTATAGCTGTGGGACATCAGTCAGGTGTGTGTGTGTGTGTGTGTATAGCTGTGGGACATCAGTCAGTTGTGTGTGTGTGTGTGTGTGTGTGTTGTAGCTGTGGGACATCAGTCAGGTGTGTGTGTGTGTGTTATAGCTGTGGGACGTCAGTCAGGTGTGTGTGTGTGTGTTATAGCTGTGGGACATCCGTAAGAAGGGGGCGGTCCATACGTTCCAGAACACCTACCAGGTGTTGGCCGTCACATTCAACGACACCAGCGACCAGATCCTGTCTGGAGGCATCGACAACGACATCAAGGTACGTACGTGTGTGTGTGTGCGCGCGCTTGGCATGGCTACTGTTGTCACATGCCGTAACATCATCACCAGCACCTCATTCATATAACTATCAATGTCTCTTTGTGACTGTGTCACCCAGAGCGACTGTTTTGCATTTTGTATTTGTCACGTTGAAAGATCCAATCTAGCCAGATGAGTGAGGAATGAATCACGGAATGGCATGCTCCATTAGAACTCAATCCAAACTAATAAACAGGCCATTAATAATTCTACTGGGATTATTGATCAGGTGGTGGCTGTGTAGTGGAGACATGGTGAGCAACACAGTACAGCGCTCCCGAGTGGCGCAGCGGTCTGAGGCACTGCATCACAGTGCTAGAGGCGTCACTACAGAGCCCGGTTCGATTCTGTTCGGCTGTTTCACAACCGACCGTCCGAGGATCTGGAGGGAGGGAGACTGGATGATCAAAATGACCTGAAATAGGTTAATGAAGTGAAATGAACAGGGAGATGGACGTCAGACTCACCCAACATCTCTTTTTGGTGCTTGAGGGAGGGATGGGTCTGACAGCATGCAAGCAGTCAGGGGCTCCTGGTTGGCTGGTGCGTGTGGGCCTGAAGCAGGGCATCTGCTCTCCTGCTGACAGGTTCTCTGAGGCATGCTGGGTAGCTGAGCAGAAGATATTCACAATCAAAGATGTGATGACAGTAGCCTGTCATATATCAATCATAACACATTCTTCCAACCACATACATGGTAATGGGAAAGGTGGTCAAAAATGACTCGTCATTTACATATATACTGAATCATCAGATATAATCACATTTTATATACTGAATCATCAGATATAATCACATTTTATATACTGAATCATCAGATATAATCACATTTTATATACTGAATCATCAGATATAATCACATTTTATATACTGAATCATCAGATATAATCACATTTTATATACTGAATTATCAGATATAATCACATTTTATATACTGAATCATCAGATATAATCACATTTTATATACTGAATCATCAGATATAATCACATTTTATATACTGAATTATCAGATATAATCACATTTTATATACTGAATTATCAGATATAATCACATTTTATATACTGAATCATCAGATATAATCACATTTTATATACTGAATTATCAGATATAATCACATTTTATTTGTCACATTCGCCGAATACAACAGATGTAGTAGACCTTACTGTGAAATGCTTATTAACAAGCCCTTAACCAACAATGCAGTTTTAAGAAAAATAAGAGTTAAACAAATATTTTTTTACTAAAATGAACTAAAGTAAAAAAATAAAAGAGCAACAATAAAATAACGAGTTGATGTGCGGGGGTAGGTTGAGGTAACATGTACATGTAGGTGGGGGTACAAGGTGACATTACTAAACTGGGTTGTAATAGTAGATTGTACAAGGTGACATTACTAAACTGGGTTGTAATAGTAGAATACACAAGGTGACATTACTAAACTGGGTTGTAATAGTAGAATGTACAAGGTGACATTACTAAACTGGGTTGTAATAGTAGAATGTACAAGGTGACATTACTAAACTGGGTTGTAATCAGTAGAATACACAAGGTGACATTACTAAACTGGGTTGTAAACAGTAGAATACACAAGGTGACATTACTAAACTGGGTTGTAATAGTAGAATACACAAGGTGACATTACTAAACTGGGTTGTAACAGTAGAATACACAAGGTGACATTACTAAACTGGGTTGTAACAGTAGAATACACAAGGTGACATTACTAAACTGGGTTGTAATAGTAGAATGTACAAGGTGACATTACTAAACTGGGTTGTAATAGTAGAATGTACAAGGTGACATTACTAAACTGGGTTGTAATAGTAGAATTTACAAGGTGACATTACTAAACTGGGTTGTAACAGTAGAATACACAAGGTGACATTACTAAACTGGGTTGTATAATAGTAGAATGTACAAGGTGACATTACTAAACTGGGTTGTAATAGTAGAATGTACAAGGTGACATTACTAAACTGGGTTGTAATAGTAGAATTTACAAGGTGACATTACTAAACTGGGTTGTAACAGTAGAATACACAAGGTGACATTACTAAACTGGGTTGTAATAGTAGAATACACTAGGTGACATTACTAAACTGGGTTGTAATAGTAGAATGTACAAGGTGACATTACTAAACTGGGTTGTAATAGTAGAATGTACAAGGTGACATTACTAAACTGGGTTGTAATAGTAGAATACACAAGGTGACATTACTAAACTGGGTTGTAATAGTAGAATACACAAGGTGACATTACTAAACTGGGTTGTAATAGTAGAATGTACAAGGTGACATTACTAAACTGGGTTGTAACAGTAGAATACACAAGGTGACATTACTAAACTGGGTTGTAATAGTAGAATACACAAGGTGACATTACTAAACTGGGTTGTAACAGTAGAATACACAAGGTGACATTACTAAACTGGGTTGTAACAGTAGAATACACAAGGTGACATTACTAAACTGGGTTGTAACAGTAGAATACACAAGGTGACATTACTAAACTGGGTTGTAATAGTAGAATGTACAAGGTGACATTACTAAACTGGGTTGTAATAGTAGAATGTACAAGGTGACATTACTAAACTGGGTTGTAACAGTAGAATGTACAAGGTGACATTACTAAACTGGGTTGTAATAGTAGAATGTACAAGGTGACATTACTAAACTGGGTTGTAATAGTAGAATGTACAAGGTGACATTACTAAACTGGGTTGTAATAGTAGATTGTACAAGGTGACATTACTAAACTGGGTTGTAATAGTAGAATGTACAAGGTGACATTATTAAACTGGGTTGTAACAGTAGAATACACAAGGTGACATTACAAAACTGGGTTGTAATAGTAGAATGTACAAGGTGACATTACTAAACTGGGTAGTACATCATCAGTTCCTCTTGTCTTGTCAGTCATTACATAACTTGGAGAACAATTTATAACTTGTCAGAAATGTCCAGATAAACTAACGTTTTTCAGCCACTCAAATATCACCTGAATAAACATTTATAAATGGTCAAATGTATAAAATTCCAAGAAAATTAGCTTTAAAACTGAAACACTTTCTCTGCACCCCATGACAAAATGTGTAGAATTGCAGGAAATGATCTTTAAACCTGTAAAATGTTCTCTCCACCAACAAGATGTGAACAGTTCATGTCATGAACAGCCATACCATAGAAATAGAAATAGAAATATAAATAGAAATAGAAATAGATGCGATATGTTTCCCAATGCTGGAAGGAAGACCCGAGTGAAGATGTTTGGGAACCCCTGACTTAGGTCATATATAAGTTGAGATGCCTCATGAAACAAATTGCTCTCTATCTTGCGTTCTTCTCTTGTTTCTTTTCTGTCTCTGTGTCTGCCCCAACACTGACCGGACAAGTAGGCAGCGCAATGGATTGTGGTCATTGTAGTTAATTACCATGTTTTCTGTGCTAAACTAGGTAGAATATTAACCTACTATTAACACCCTAGTACATCGCACAGTTCAGGATTTATCTCTAGAAAAATTGCGCATTGAGCTCACAAAAAAACGAACAAAATGGAATTCAAATAATTGAACCGATGTTGTGAATTAGTCGTTTTAAACAAATAACAAAGGTTGGTTATGCACTCTGCACTACATTCTAGACTCAGATGGTGACCCTTAGGTCATTTACAGGAAGGAGAGGTGGAGGGAGGGAGAGGGATGAGCGGTAGAGATGTCTCATCTCTCCACTCCCACTAGTCTGAGAACACATTAGTCTCAACAGCTATGTAACTGTAGCCATGTGCAGAAGGAGGAAGGGGCCTGTATACATGCAGAACCAATATGTCTTTCCCTTGTTACAGTCACATCCCCATCTGTCCATCTGTCACGGATCCCTTTCCTCTCTCCCTTTCCTCTCTCCCTTTCCTCTCTCCCTTTCCTCTCTCCCTTTCGTCTCTCCCTTTCGTCTCTCCTTTTCGTCTCTCCTTTTCGTCTCTCCTTTTCGTCTCTCCCTTTCGTCTCTCCCTTTCGTCTCTCCCTTTCGTCTCTCCCTTTCGTCTCTCCCTTTCCTCTCTCCCTTTCCTCTCTCCCTTTCCTCTCTCCCTTTCCTCTCTCCCTTTCCTCTCTCCCTTTCCTCTCTCCCTTTCCTCTCTCCCTTTCGTCTCTCCCTTTCGTCTCTCCTTTTCGTCTCTCCTTTTCGTCTCTCCCTTTCGTCTCTCCCTTTCGTCTCTCCCTTTCGTCTCTCCCTTTCGTCTCTCCCTTTCGTCTCTCCCTTTCGTCTCTCCCTTTCCTCTCTCCCTTTCCTCTCTCCCTTTCCTCTCTCCCTTTCCTCTCTCCCTTTCCTCTCTCCCTTTCCTCTCTCCCTTTCCTCTCCCTTTCCTCTCTCCCTTTCCTCTCTCCCTTTCCTCTCTCCCTTTCCTCTCCCTCCCTTTCCTCTCTCCCTTTCCTCTCCCTTTTCCTCTCTCCCTTTTCCTCTCCCTTTTCCTCTCTCCCTTTTCCTCTCTCCCTTTTCCTCTCTCCCTTTTCCTCTCTTCCTCCTGCCATCTGTCACCTATCTATCGATCTCTCTCACCTATTTTAATTTCTCTCTCTGTGTCAGTGTGTCTCAATGTAAGGTCTTTATTGGCATGGGGAAACGCGTTAACGTTGCCAAATCAAGTGAAATAGATAATAAACAACAGTGAAATGAACAATGATGAGCAATAAAAAGTGTACAGTAAACATTAAACTCATAAACGCTCAAAGAATAAAGACATTACAAATGTCATATGTGTATATATGCAGTGTTGTAATGATGTGCAAATACTTAAAGTACAAAAGGGAAAATAAATAAACATAAATATGGGTTGTATTTACAATGGTGTTTGTTCTTCACTGGTTGCCATTTTCTTCTGGCAACAGGTCACACATCTTGCTGCTGTGATGTCACACTGTGGTATTTCATCCAATAGATATGTAATTTGAGGGAAATGTGTGTCTTTAATATGGTTATACATTGGGCAGGAGGTTAGGAAGTGCAGGTCAGTTTCCACCTCATTTTGTGGGCAGTGAGCACATAGCCTGTCCTCTCTTCAGAGCCAAGTCTGCCTTCTGTGGCCTTTCTCAATAGCAAGGATATACTTACTGAGTCTGTACATAGTCAAAGCTTTCCTTACTTTTGGGTCAGTCACAATCCAGCCATC
>NC_068439.1:11453549-11506049 GCF_023373465.1 Oncorhynchus keta | reverse complement strand
TCCCCAACGATTTCAACAACACATTGTAAGCATTCTGATTGGTCCAGAGCCAGAACCCCATGGGTAAAAGCAATCCAATGGCTGATGACTTTGTTTTGTACAACACCCCTCATTTTGATGTCACCAAAAAACGACTTGAATGACTGCAGGGACTGAAGTATGTAGCGACCAAAGAGAGGTGGAAGAATTCCGTTTGAGTCGTCGAGCATCCAGAAAATGGCCAAAGAGTAAAACCAGCTCGCCTGCTTTTACACTATAATTTGACTATTAGATGTTCAATGTTACTTTAAAAAAAAAGATATATTTCAAAAGGCATAACTGGATTAAAACAGGAGTTCAGTTCACGTAACAGAGTTGACCTTAAAATGAGGGACATACTTCAATGAATCGCTAATCACATTAAAATAAATCTTCAGAAATTACTTTGTCAAGGCAACAAAATAACTAGGGGCTTTACAATGATGGTGAAAACCTGGATAAATGTTGAAGTTAAGTGGGATAGAATCTTCTTAATGTCACACAGGTGTAATGGATGTGAAATGACTAGCTAGTTAGCGGTGGTGCGCGCTAAATAGCGTTTCAATCGGTGATGTCACTTGCTCTGAGACCTTGAAGTAGTAGTTCCCCTTGCTCTGCGATGGGTAACGATGCTTCGAGGGTGACTGTTGTTGATGTGTGCAGAGGGTCCCTGGTTCGCACCCGGGTATGGGCGAGGGGACGGTCTAAAGTTATACTGTTACACAGGGACATGTCAAAATGCAGGATTTTTAAAATTCTCCATGTGGTCTATATTAAAGGACACTTCATTTCATATAACAGGCTTTTAAAAAACATATTGCTGTCTACAATTTCTACTTAATATATCAAAGGGATGCACACAAAATGTACTATTTGTGGAAAGACCATAAAGCTGAATGTGTGTTTTGTAATACCTGTCTTTACTCTGAATGTATTAGTACTTTGTATCCTTTAAAAAAAACTGACACTCTTAAACACAGCCATACAACTAGGTATTTAAAATAGCTATACGGTTGAGAGTTTTAAAATGTGCAATTTGGATTTAATAATCTAAGTAATACATTTTTTAGATTGGTTTATGCAAATACCATTATAGAGCATGGACCTAGATATTGTATTTGCTGTAACCTTTTTCTGTCTAGTATTATTCACAAACTTTTATTAGATTCGCTGCGAGCCCTGTTTCTTTTGTCTATCTGCTGAACCCCCTCGCGCTCCTCTTGTTCCATTCTCCATGCGGTCGCGCGCACGCGATCGGTAGGATTCCGGGGGCCGTGTTAGAACTACTTTGAAATTACATTCTTCCTTCCTCCTACGTTCTTCTCCTTGAGGTTATAATTGATTTGACAAAGTTTGAAAAGTAAAATCAATCTAGTGGCATCACCTACTCTCACATATCTAATCATGTAAGATCAGTGATCGCCACAAGGAAGGAAAGAAGGATTTTGAAAGTTCAATCTCGAACACGGCCCAGTTCCTCTGGAACGAGGGGGATTTGCGCTGCCGCGTGCTCGCGCACGCCCCAGCAGGCACCACCGATTGTTGACAAAGACGCCGCGAGACGGAGAAGAGAGCCCGAGCCTTGGTTTTAAGCCACCGGAGGACTACGGTTGAAGACTCCGTCCGTTTACCGAGAACGAGGAAGGAGCGCGAGCGTCTTGAAAATCAACCGTGAGTCACAATGAACCGCTTTGTGTGTGTCAATTTCGTTTAATCAGCCCGGGCAGCTAGCTAGCTACCTCCATCGGGTCATTTCATTCCTCTTCCCCCCTCCCTCCCCGTGTGATCCGTTATCTTATGCTGTTCATTTCTACCATTTAACCCGCGAGACTTGCCGGGTTATAATAGCTTTCCGTCTTTCTTTGTGTCTTGTCTCAGTCTCCCCCTCCTTTCGCCATCAACCTGAAGGTGTGGCCGGATCGAGGCGATTCAGCAATAGTGTCTTTGCTTTAAACAGTTGTCGGACTGGCGCGTGAAGAAGAGATCCCCCCGGGTAACCACATGCACCTTTACATACCGACAGAATGATCACAGTGGGCCGGGATGGGTTGGTGTCGGTGTAATTAACGTCAGTCTCAAGGAGTCTTCCATACCTAGAAGAACCAGGAGGACGGGGTTCAGGCGAGGTCCGGCCGGGCATGGTGTGAGCTGAATCGGGCAGCCAGTCTGGGTCTGACCGGTGACCACCCGTCCTTTCCCCGGAGCCTGCGTGGCCCCAAGCCACGTCCAGAGCCCTCCAAGATGGGGAAGTGTGACGGGAGAGTTACACTGGTGGCGATATGTTCACTGCAGCTGGTGAGTGTTTGTTGCAGTGAGGTGTGAATGAGGAAAAGGTGTGTGATGCTAATCCACAATAACCACTTTGTCCCTGTTTCCATCCCTCTCCCACTCACTGAATCTAAGAGAGAGTGAGAAAGATGGTCTGACTGAAACGTTTGAACTATTAACAGTGTGCCACATTATTGGCAACCACAGGACAAGTGTGTGTGTGGTGATCACTGTATTCTGGGAGACCATGCTTTTAAAGTAACAAGAGCTCGCTTCCCCTCATCTACATCCTGCTCTTCCCCTCATCTACATCCTGCTCTTCCCCTCAACTACATCCTGCCCTTCCCCTCATCAACATCCTGTTCTTCCCCTCATCTACATCCTGCTCTTCTTCTCATCTACATCCTGCTCTTCCCCTCATCTACATCCTGCTCTTCCCCTCATCTACATCCTGCTCTTCCCCTCAACTACATCCTGCCCTTCCCCTCATCAACACCCTGCTCTTCCCCTCATCTACATCCTGCTCTTCCCCTCATCTACGTCCTGCTCTTCCCCTCATCTACATCCTGCTCTTCCCCTCATCTACGTCCTGCTCTTCCCTCATCTACGTCCTGCTCTTCCCCTCATCTACATCCTGCTCTTCCCCTCATCTACATCCTGCTCTTCCCCTCATCTACATCCTGCTCTCTTCCCCTCATCTACATCCTGCTGTTCCCCTCATCTACATCCTGCTGTTCCCCTCATCTACATCCTGCTGTTCCCCTCATCTACATCCTGCTGTTCCCTCATCTACATCCTGCTCTTCTTCTCACATCCTGCTCTTCCTCTCATCTCCTGCTTCTTCCCCTTCATCTATCCTGCTCTTCCCCTCATCTACATCCTGCTCTTCCCCTCATCTACACCCTGCTCTTCCCTCATCTACACCTGCTCTTCCCCTCATCTACATCCTGCTCTTCCCCTCATCTACATCCTGCTCTTCCCTACATCCTCATCTACATCCTGCTCTTCCCCTCGTGGTCCTTCTGTAGCTCAGTTGGTACATCCTGAGCATGGCGCTGTAACGCCAGGGTAGTGGGTTCGATTCCCTGGACCACCCATACGGAGAATGTATGCACACATGACTGTAAGTCGCTTTCCCCTAAAAGCGTCTGCTAAATGGCATATATTATTATTATTATTATTATTATTATTATCTACATCCTGCTCTTCCCCTCATCTCCATCCTGCTCTTCCCCTCATCTACATCCTGCTCTTCTTCTCATCTACATCCTGCCCTTCTTCTCATCTACATCCTGCCCTTCCCCTCATCTACATCCTGCCCTTCTTCTCATCTACATCCTGCTCTTCTTCTCATCTACATCCTGCTCTTCCTCTCATCTACATCCTGCTCTTCCCCTCATCTACATCTTGCTCTTCCCCTCATCTACATCCTGCCCTTCCCCTCATCTACATCCTACCTGTCTCCTCATCTACATCCTGCTCTTCCCATCTCATCTACATCCTGCTCTTCCCTCATCTACATCCTGCTCTTCCCTCATCTACATCCTGCTCTTCCTCAGCTACATCCTGCTCTTCCCTCATCTACATCCTGCTCTTCCCCCTCATCTACATCCTGCTCTTCCCTCATCATCTACATCCTGCTCTTCCCCTCATCTACATCCTGCTCTTCTTCTCATCTACATCCTGCTCTTCCCCTCATCTACATCCTGCTCTTCCCCTCATCTACATCCTGCTCTTCCTCTCATCTACATCCTGCCCTTCCCCTCATCTACATCCTGCCCTTCCCCTCATCTACATCCTGCTCTTCCCCTCATCTACATCCTGCTCTTCCCCTCATCTACATCCTGCTCTTCCCCTCATCTACATCCTGCTCTTCCCCTCATCTACATCCTGCTCTTCCCCTCATCTACATCCTGCTCTTCCCCTCATCTACATCCTGCCCTTCCCCTCATCTACATCCTGCCCTTCCCCTCATCTATATCCTGCCCGTCTCCTCATCTACATCCTGCCCCTGCTCTTCTTCTCATCTACATCCTGTCTCCTCATCTACATCCTGCCCTTCCCCTCATCTACATCCTGCCCTTCCCCTCATCTACATCCTGCTCTTCCTCTCATCTACATCCTGCCCTTCTTCTCATCTACATCCTGCTCTTCCCCTCATCTACATCCTGCTCTTCCCCTCATCTACATCCTGCTCTTCCCCTCATCTACATCCTGCCCTTCCCCTCATCTACATCCTGCCCTTCCCCTCATCTACATCCTGCCCTTCCCCTCATCTACATCCTGCCCTTCTCCTCATCTACATCCTGCCCTTCCTCTCATCTACATCCTGCTCTTCTCATCTACATCCTGTTCTTCCTTCCCTCATCTACATCCTGTTCTTCCCTTCCCCTCATCTACATCCTGCTCTTCCTCTCATCTACATCCTGCTCTTCTCATCTACATCCTGCTCTTCCTCTCATCTACATCCTGCTCTTCCCCTCATCTACATCCTGCTCTTCCTCTCATCTACATCCTGTTCTTCCCCTCATCTACATCCTGCTCTTCCCCTCATCTACATCCTGCTCTTCCTCTCATCTACATCCTGCTCTTCCCCTCATCTACATCCTGCTCTTCCCTCATCTACATCCTGCTCTTCTACTCATCTACATCCTGCTCTTCCCCTCATCTACATCCTGCTCTTCCCCTCATCTACATCCTGCTCTTCCTTCTCATCTACATCCTGCTCTTCCCTCATCTACATCCTGCCCTTCCCCTCATCTACATCCTGCCTTCCCCTCATCTACATCCTGCCCTTCCCCTCATCTACATCCTGCCCTTCCCCTCATCTACATCCTGCTCTTCTTCTCATCTACATCCTGCTCTTCTTCTCATCTACATCCTGTTCTTCCTTCCCCTCATCTACATCCTGTTCTTCCCTTCCCCTCATCTACATCCTGCTCTTCTTCTCATCTACATCCTGCTCTTCCTCTCATCTACATCCTGCTCTTCTTCTCATCTACATCCTGTTCTTCCCCCTCATCTACATCCTGCTCTTCCCTCATCTACATCCTGCTCTTCCCCTCATCTACATCCTGCTCTTCCCCTCATCTACATCCTGCTCTTCTCATCTACATCCTGCTCTTCTACATCCTGCTCTTCCCTCATCTACATCCTGCTCTTCTCATCTACATCCTGCTCTTCTTCTCCTGTACATCCTGCTCTTCTTCTCCTGTACATCCTGCTCTTCTTCTCATCTACATCCTGCCCTTCCCTCATCTACATCCTGCTCTTCTTCTCATCTACATCCTGCTCTTCCCTCATCTACATCCTGCTCTTCTAATCTACATCCTGCCTTCCTCTCATCTACATCCTGCTCTTCTTCTCATCTACATCCTGCTCTTCTTCTCATCTACATCCTGCTCTTCTTCTCATCTACATCCTGCTCTTCTTCTCATCTACATCCTGCTCTTCTTCTCATCTACATCCTGCTCTTCCCCTCATCTACATCCTGCTCCTTCCCTCATCTACATCCTGCTCTTCTTCTCATTAACATCCTGCTCTTCTCATCTACATCCTGCTCTTCTTCTCATCTACATCCTGCTCTTCTTCTCATCTACATCCTGCTCTTCTTCTCATCTACATCCTCTACATCTCTTCCCCTCATCTACATCCTGCTCTTCCCCTCATCTACATCCTGCTCTTCCCTTCCCCTCAACATCCTGCTGTTCCCCTCATCTACATCCTGCCCTTCTTCTCATCTACATCCTGTTCTTCCCTTCCCCTCATCTACATCCTGCTCTTCCCCTCAGCTACATCCTGCTCTTCTTCTCATCTACATCCTGCTCTTCTTCTCATCTACATCCTGCTCTTCTTCTCATCTACATCCTGCCCTTCTTCTCATCTACATCCTGCCCTTCTTCTCATCTACATCCTGCTCTTCCCCTCATCTACATCCTGCCCTTCCCCTCATCTACATCCTGCCCTTCCCCTCATCTACATCCTGCCCTTCCCCTCATCTACATCCTGCTCTTCTTCTCAGCTACATCCTGCTCTTCCTCCTCATCTACATCCTGCTCTTCCTCTCATCTACATCCTGCTCTTCTTCTCATCTACACCCTGCCCTTCCCCTCATCTACATCCTGCTCTTCTTCTCATCTACATCCTGTTTCTTCCATCTTCCCCTCATCTACATCCTGCTCTTCCTCTCATCTACATCCTGCCCTTCCCCTCATCTACATCCTGCTCTTCTTCTCAGCTACATCCTGCTATTCTGCTTTTCCTGCTCTCACTCTTGTCATCCTGCTACTCTTTGTCTCTTTGGTCAAAACTTTTATTTCTGTGTCTTATTTTCAACTTTTTTTATTTTCAGTGTTTTTATTCATGTGTGTGTGTGGTAGTATGCTGTAGTTGGCGTGTGTTTATTTGATTGTGATATATTGTGTGACAGTGGGTACTTTGGAATACAGCTTATTTTCAGTAGTTTGGGGAGTTTGTGTGTCTGTGTGTGTTGGGGGGGGGGGGGTCCCCTCGGCTGGTGCTCCTTGCAGTTTCCATGGAAACAACTGCAGCATACTGTGTGTGTGAGTGAGAGAGAGAGTGAGACAGTTGTTTCTTTGTGTGTCCCTGTGTATATCCCAGAGAGAGATTGTTTTAAATTGCAATAATGTAATACCATAATGATCCCCTAGATGTATCTTGTGATTTATGTGTGTGTGTGTATAGATGGCAGCGCTCCAGAGACAGGTGTTTGACTTCCTGGGCTACCAGTGGGCTCCTATCCTGGCCAACTTCCTCCACATCATGGTCGTCATACTGGGGATCTTTGGAACAGTGCAGTTCAGATCCCGCTACCTCATACTGGTGAGACACATGCATATATATATACACACACACATACACACATACACACACACACACAGCGATACTGATTATTGGAGGACCCCAAAAAAGCCGATATTGATTAATCGGCCGATTTTTATATTTATATGAAATAATGACAATTGCAACAATACTAAAGGAACAATGTTCAATTTGGTTTAAATAATGCAAAAACACAGTGTTGGAGAAGAAAGTAAAAGTGCAATATGTGCTATGTAAAAAAGCTAACGTTTAAGTTCCTTGCTCAGAACATGAGAACATATGAAAGATGGTGGTTCCTTTTTAACATGAGACTTCAATATTCCCAGTTAAGAAGTTGTAAGTTGTAGTTATTATAGGACTATTTCTCTCTATACTGTTTGTATTTTATGTACCTTTGTCTATTGGATGTTCTTATAGGTACTTTAGTAATGCCAGCCTAATCCTGGGAGTTGATAGGCCTGAAGTCATAAACAGAGCTGTGCATCCCAGCATTGCTAAGAGCTGCTGTTTGAATGAATGCTTACGAGCCTGCTGCTGCCTACCGCCGCTCAGACTTCTCTATCAAATATCAATTCATATACTTAATTATAATATAATAAACACACAGAAATACAAGCTTTTTGTCATTAATATGGTAAAATCCGGAAACTATCTTTTCGGAAACAAAACGTTTATTCTTTCAGTGAAATATGGATCCGTTCTGTATTTTATCTAACGGGTGGCATCCATAAGTCTAAATATTCCTGTTACATTGCACAACTTTCAATGTTATGTCATAATTATGTAAAATTCTGGCAAATTTAATTGTGATTGATTGTTTTTCTTATAAGGTAAGTTTAATCCTAGCTAGCAACTTACCTTTGGCTCCTTGGTAGTCAGCCTGCCACACAGTCTCCTCGTGGATTGCAATGTAATCGGCCATAATCGGCGTCCAAAAGGCATATTACCGATTTATTACTCAAAATCGTCCCTAATTAATCGGTCAACTTCTAATACACACACACACACACACACACACACACACCCTAACCCCTCTTTGTCTCTGTGTATATCAGTATGCTGTGTGGTTGGTGCTGTGGGTGGGATGGAACTCCTTCATCATCTGTTTCTACCTTGAGGTGGGACACTTGTCTCAGGTAAGAGATGTGTATGTGTGTGTTTTATAACGTGTTTATCATGGAGAAATGTAATAACAATAATACAAAGATAATTAAGGAGCAACAAAAAAAGTGACAGTAGCGAGGCTATACAGGGGGTACTGGGTAGCCATTTGATTAGCTGTTCAGGAGTCTTATGGCTTTGGGGGTAGAAGCTCTTCAAGAAGCCTTTTGGACCTAGACTTGGCGCTCCGGTACCGTTTGCTGTAAGGTAGCAGAGAGAACAGTCTATATGACTAGGTTGGCTGGAGTCTTTGGCAAGTTTTAGAGCGTTCCTCTGACTTGCACTAACATATGTAGTGCCTTGCGGTCGGAGGCCGAGCAGTTTCCATACCAGGCGGTGATGCAGCCAGTCAGGAGGTTCTCGACGGTGCAGCTGTAGAACTGTTTGAGGATCTGAAGAGCCATGCAAATTGTTTTCAGTCTCCTGAGGGGGAAATGGCATTGCCGTGCCCTCTTCACAACTGTCTTGGTGTGTTTGGACCATGTTAATTTGTTGGTGATGTGGACACCAAGGAACTTGATGCTCTCAACCTGCTGCACTACAGCCCCGTCGATGAGAATGGGGGTGTGCTCAGTCCTCCTTTTCCTGTAGTTCACAATAATTTCCTTGGTCTTGGTTACGTTGAGGGATAGGTTGTTATTCTGGCACCACCCTGCCAGATCTCTGACCTCCTTCCTATAGGCTGTCTTGTCGTTGTTGGTGATCAGGCCTACCACTGTTGCCGTCAGGAAACTTAATGATGGTTTTTGGAGTCGTGCTTGACCATGCAGTCATGGGTGAATAAGGAGTACAGGGGGGGACTGAGCATACACCCCTGAGGGGCCTCCATGTTGAGGGTCAGCATGGCAAATGTTGTTACCTACCCTTACTACTTGGGGGCGGCCCGTCAGGAAGTCCAGGTTCCAGTTGCAGAGGGAGGTGTTTAGTCCCAGGGGCTCTTAGTTTAGTGGCGAGCACTTCATGGCTACAAACGTGAGTGCTACGGGTCGGTAGTCATTTAGGCAGGTTACCTTGATGTTCTTGGACATAGGGAATATGGTGGTCTGCTTGAAACGTGGGTATTACAGACTCGAACAGGTTGAAAATGTCAGTGAAGACTCAGAGTACACGTTCTGGTAATCTGTTTGAATGTTGACCTGTTTAAAGTTCTTACTCAAATCGGTTACGGAGACTGATCACACAGTCGTCCGGGAACAACTGATGCACTCGTGCATGCTTCAGTGTTGCTTGCCTTCGAAGCGAGCATAGAAGTTATTTAGCTCGTCTGGTAGGCTTGTGTCACTGGGCAGCTCGCGGCTGGGCTTCCCTTTTTGTAGTGTGATTTACAACATGTTAATAATGTGTGTTTATGTATTGATGTGTTCATAACGTGTGTGTGTGTGTGTGTGTGCGTGTGTGTGTGTGTGTGTGTGTGTGTGTGTGTGTGTGTGTGTAGGACAGGGACATCCTGATGACGTTCAACACGTCGCTGCATCGGTCCTGGTGGATGGAGCACGGCCCTGGTTGCCTAGTAACGCCGGTGTTGGACTCCCGCATCGCCCCCGACGACCACCATGTCATCACAGTCTCTGGCTGTCTCCTTGACTACCAGTACATTGAGGTGCTGAGTGCCGCGCTACAGGTTCTACTGGCTGTAAGTAACACACCGGGGTTTCCCTTAGGAAAATGTGGCGCCGGCCGATTGGCCAGCAACGTTTTAATTTACAGGAGATTTTGAGAAATTTACCGTACCCATTGGGGCGGCAGGGTAGCCTAGTGGTTAGAGCGTTGGACTAGTAACCGGAAGGTTGCGAGTTCAAACCCCCGAGCTGACAAGGTCGTTCTGCCCCTGAACAGGCAGTTTACCCACTGTTCCCAGGCTGTCATTGAAAATAAGAATGTGTTCTTAACTGACTTGCCTGGTTAAATAAAAGTAAAAAATAATATATATATATATATATATATATATATGGCGTCCACCCCACATTGCTCAGAATGACAGAAAATGACATTTTGATTATGGTAATTTATCTTCACAAAACAATGGCGTGCGACCTTCTTAACGAATTCCGATGCGCACGTTGAAGTTGTTAGAATACCTGTCCACGTTTACTCTTCCTCAGCCAACAAGACGAGCAACGGACTGCGTGAGAAAGAAATGGCCTATTTCCAAACAGAGGACCGGTCCCTGGTTGTTCTTTGTTTAGCGTGCCTCGGTTCAACCTCTATGTTGTGAGTGGCTACCTGGTTGATCCTGCCAGTAGCATATGCTTGTCTCAAAGATGAAGCCAAGTCTAAGTACATACGGCCGGGAACAGTGAAACTGCGAATGGCTCATTAAATCTGACAAGTTGTGGGACGATAGATCCCAAATTCATACATCCAGTACACCAACAAAAAAAAAGTATTGAGGCTGATAGATCAGAATGTTTGGCTTCAAATTTGAATAAATGTATTTCTTCACATTATAGCTGCGTAGCAACGTACACGAGGCAGTAGGCTACGTCCGAATGTCAAAAGCACAATGCACATGCGAGTGGGTTTCATGTGACGGAGAATAAAATATCGGTTGTAAAGTTAAACAACTAGCATGGGTTGCTAATATGACTAGGATTGTGCCTTTGGCTACCGGACAGTAAAATAAAGTTGATTTGATAACCAATAGAACGTAAGAGAAATGGGCTACTTGTTTCAACGGCACATGGAGGTCTTTCTAAAATAACTGCCTCTACGTTTAAAGGAAAGTATTTTGGCTCGGGCTACTTTGAAACAAGGTAAGACATATGAAGTAAAACATTCAGGTTTCACACAATGAAACGTATGTTTTCAATCTGCATACTGCCTCCCGCTCACATTGCAAAGCGGCGTGTGATGCGCTAACGCCTGCCTACCATTGCCTAAGCACTTGAATGGCGAATGGGAACCACTCTTAAATTACCAGTTGAGAAATAAAAAATAGTTACATTTCTTTTATCGTAGCCATCAAAAACTTTTTCATGCGATTGCATTTAGAATTGTTGTGCAATTATTAACCTAAAGACCGATTTTAATTTATTTATTAAGAATGACCTGGCAAATGTATGTCCATCACTTCGTATTTCTATCAATGAACAGGTTAAAAAGCATTACTTTGTAATGGGATATTTTTTTACATTCTCCTGGCTGTCCGGTGCCAATTGTATTATTGACTAACGGAAACCCTGACACACACACACACACAACATGATACTAACCTTAACCTCTGTCTCTCCCTTAGCTCTTTGGCTTTGTGTATGCCTGCTATGTGAGCAAAGTCTTCCAGGATGACGAGGATAGCTGTGAGTGTTGCGTCTGTCTGAGTGATCCATTTATCTCTTTATTCTGTCTGTCTGTCTTGTCTGGGTGTTCTGTCTGTCCCGTCTGGGTGTTCCGTCTGTCTGGGTGTTCTGTCTGTCCCGTCTGGGTGTTCCGTCTGTCTGTCCCGTCTGGGTGTTCCGTCTGTCTGTTCCGTCCGTCTGTCTGTCCCGTCTAGGTTTTCCATCTGTCTGTCCCGTCTGGGTGTTCCGTCACTCTGCCCCGTCTGGGTGTTCCGCCTGTCTGTCCCGTGGGTGTTCCGTCTGTCTGTTCCATCTGTCTGTCCTGTCTGGGTGTTCCGTCTGTCTAACTGGGGTTCCGCCTGTCTGTCCTGTCTGTCTGTCCTGTCTGGGTGTTCCGTCTGTCTGTTCCGTCTGTCTGTCCCGTCTGGGTGTTCCGCCTGTCTGTCTGTTCTGTCTGTCTGTTCTGTCTGTCTGTTCTGTCTGTCTGTTCTGTCTGGGTGTCCTGTCTGTCTGTTCCGTCTGTCTGTTCTGTCTGGGTGTCCTGTCTGTCTGTTCCGTCTGCCTGTTCTGTCTGGGTGTCCCGTCTGTCTGTCTGTTCTGTCTGGGTGTCCCGTCTGTCTGTCTGTTCTGTCTGGGTGTCCCGTCTGTCTGCCTGTTCTGTCTGGGTGTCCTCTGTCTGTTCTGTCTGGGTGTCCTGTCTGTCTGTCTGTTCTGTCTGCCTGTTCTGTCTGGGTGTCCCGTCTGTCTGTTCTGTCTGTCTTTTCTGTCTGTCTTTTCTGTCTGTCTTTTCTGTCTGTCTGTTCTGTCTGTCTGTTCTGTCTGTGTCCTGTCTGCCTGTTCCGTCTGCCTGTTCTGTCTGGGTGTCCCGTCTGGGTGTCCTGTCTGTCTGTCTGTTCTGTCTGCCTGTTCTGTCTGGGTGTCCCGTCTGTCTGTTCTGTCTGCCTGTTCTGTCTGGGTGTCCCGTCTGTCTGTTCTGTCTGTCTGTTCCGTCTGTCTGTTCCGTCTGTCTGTTCCGTCTGGGTGTTCCGTCTGGGTGTTCTGTCTGTTCCGTCTGGGTGTTCTGTCTGTTCCGTCTGGGTGTCCCCTCTGTCTGTCCTGTCTGTCTGTTCCGTCTGGGTGTTCCGTCACTCTGCCCCGTCTGGGTGTTCCGTCTGTCTGGTCTGTCTGTTCTGTCTGTTCTGTCTGTCTGTTCTGTCTGTTCCGTCTGTCTGTTCTGTCTGTCTGTCCCGTCTAGGTGTTCTGTCTGTCCCTCTAGGTGTTCTGTCTGTCCCGTCTAGGTGTTCTGTCTGTCCCGTCTGTCTGTTCTGTCTGTCTGTCCCGTCTAGGTGTTCTGTCTGTCCCGTCTAGGTGTTCTGTCTGTCCCGTCTAGGTGTTCTGTCTGTCCTGTCTAGGTGTTCTGTCTGTTCCGTCTGGGTGTTCCGTCTGTCTGTTCTGTCTGGGTGTTCTGTCTGTCTGCCCTGTCTGGGTGTTCTGTCTGTCTGTCTGTTCCGTCTGTCTGTCTGTTCCGTCTGTCTGTCTGTTCCGTCTGTCTGTTCTGTCTGTCTGTTCCGTCTGTCTGTTCTGTCTGTCTGTTCCGTCTGTCTGTCTGTTCTGTCTGGGTGTTTGTCTGTCTGTTCTGTCTGGGTGTTTCGTCTGTCTGTTCCGTCTGGGTGTTCCGTCTGTCTGCCCCGTCTGGGTGTTCCGTCTGTCTGTTCTGTCTGTCTGTTCTGTCTGGGTGTTCCGGGTAGTCTGTCTGTTCCGTCTGTCTGTCCCTCTGGGTGTTCTGTCTGTCTGTCCTGTCTGGGTGTTCCGTCTGTCTGTCCCGTCTGGGTGTTCCGCCTGTCTGTCTGTTCTGTCTGTCTTTTCTGTCTGTCTGTTCTGTCTGTCTGTTCTGTCTGGGTGTCCCGTCTGTCTGTTCCGTCTGTCTGTTCTGTCTGGGTGTCCTGTCTGTCTGTTCCGTCTGCCTGTTCCGTCTGCCTGTTCTGTCTGGGTGTCCTGTCTGGGTGTCCCTGTCTGTCTGTCTGTTCTGTCTGCCTGTTCTGTCTGGGTGTCCTGGCTCTGTCTGTTCTGTCTGCCTGTTCTGTCTGGGTGTCCTGTCTGTCTGTTCTGTCTGTCTGTTCCGTCTGTCTGTTCCGTCTGGGTGTTCTGTCTGTTCCGTCTGGGTGTTCTGTCTGTTCCGTCTGGGTGTTCTGTCTGTTCCGTCTGGGTGTTCCGTAACTCTGCCCCTCTGGGTGTTCCGTCTGTCTGGTCTGTCTGTTCTGTCTGTCTGTTCCGTCTGTCTGTTCTGTCTGTCTGTTCCGTCTGTTCCGTCTGTCTGTCTGTCTGTTCTGTCTGTCTGTTCTGTCTGTCTGTTCTGTCTGTCTGTTCCGTCTGCCTGTTCCGTCTGCCTGTTCCGTCTGTCTGTTCCGTCTGGGTGTCCTGTCTGGGTGTCCCGTCCTGTCTGTCTGTTCTGTCTGTCTGTTCCGTCTGTCTGTTCCGTCTAGGTGTTCCGTCTGTCTGTCCCGTCTAGGTGTTCTGTCTGTCCCGTCTGGTTGTTCTGTCTGTTCCGTCTGGGTGTTCCGCCTGTCTGTCCCGTCTGTCTGTTCCGTCTGTCTGTTCTGTCTGGGTGTTCCGTCTGTCTGCCCCGTCTGGGTGTTCCGTCTGTCTGTTCCGTCTGTCTGTTCTGTCTGTCTGTCCCCGTCTGTCTGTCTGTTCCGTCTGTCTGTCTGTCTGTTCTGTCTGGGTGTTTCGTCTGTCTGTTCCGTCTGGGTGTTCCGTCTGTCTGCCCCGTCTGGGTGTTCTGTTCTGTCTGTTCTGTCTGTCTGTCTGTTCTGTCTGGGTGTTCCGTCAGTCTGTCTGTTCCGTCTGTCTGTTCCGTCTGGGTGTTCCGTCTGTCTGGGTGTTCCGTCTGCCTCTGATCTCTTTCTCTCTCTCAGTTGATTTCATTGGTGGCTTTGAATCCTATGGTTACCAGCCTCCTCAGAAGACCTCACACCTCCAACTGCAGCCCCTCTACACGTAGGTAACCTCTTAACGTTTCAACCTTAACCTCACGGTGACCCCTTACACTAGTCCTTTCATTCCGCAACGGTTCAGAACAGCTAGTGCACATATTATGACATTTTGGGATGTTTTTGTTCTAATTGGTCTTCAGCAAAGGTTTTTTCGGCTGTTTGTGCACACAAGCCGAACTTACGCCCCTTTTTCGTGATTGGCCAACAGTAGGGATTCTTAGTGTTTGTTGTCATTCAACAAATGACATTGTTTTCATGCACATTTTTACCTTGACAAATACTGCACCAAACATCTTAGTTAGATGTAAAATTGCGCAACTAAGATCTCCTTGACAAAACTGTATGACAGATTTGTGTTAGATTAATTCAGACTATTTTGAGGAAGTGTGTACTAGCTACGGTGTTTCGAGATGGACAAACGTTTTTCAAGCGAAGGTCTTTTTAAGGGAGTATGAGAGCACTCGTTTAGCCGAGTTCGGCGGAAGGATTTAACGAAATATACATGATTTATTGTGTGACCTACTTTCTAATTGAACTGTATGATATGTCTCTCTCATCTCTGTCTCTCTCTCAGGGCCGGGTAGGGGAAGGAGGCGCCCCCATCAGACCACACCTCAGCGGTGAAGCTGTCGCCTTGGGAACAGAGCACTCACTCTGCGTGTCACAGTACAACTGAAAGATGGACTCACCTGTGTGTGTATGTGAGACCGTGTATGTGTATGGTAATCGAGGGTAAACTGACTGATACCCCTGAGGTGAATGTACAGAGGACAGGGTGGAACCAGCCATTCTATGAGAGGTGGGGAGGGGGGGGGACACTGGGCTTTGTCACTTGTTAATGGACACGGAGGATATTGAGAGGACACTCTGCACCTGCTGGCTCTTTGCACTCCTAGGACCCTGTGTGTGTGTGTGTGTAGTTCTAAAGGACTAGCTGAATGACCTCTGGACTATTGTGGGAGGGGCCTCAAGTCACATGGGGCACGGCTCTTCCATGTTGTCATTTTAGAATGTGAGGTCATAATAGAACAGTCGTACCCCCAATCCCCAATCTTGTCCCTAATTTTGTTGTGACAGGGTGACCCTGTGTACTCACAATCACAGCAAAAAAGCAGAAGTTGGTTTGTCGTGATTGTGTGTACACTGCACCAATTTTAAGGATTGGGCTTTAGTGTCTCTGGGGAAAGATGTGGGGATTCTGTGCATGTAAATATCCGGCTGATTGGTTGTTTTGGTTTTGGGGGTGGGGAGGGGGTTGTGTAGCCACGCCCCATTTACATTTCTCCTCACCTTTTTCACGACCAAGAATCGTCCTTGATGACTTTAGAAATGCTTCCTCCCTTACACACCTTACTACCCTTTCTTCTGTTATTCTCCCCTCTCTCCACTTCATTCACTCCTTCCTTTCTTCTATTATTCTCCCCCCTCTCCACTTCATTCACTCCTTCCTTTCTTCTATTATTCTCCCCCCTCTCCACTTCATTCACTCCTTCCTTCCTTCTATTATTCTCCCCCTCTCCACTTCATTCACTCCTTCCTTTCTTCTATTATTCTCCCCCCTCTCCCACTTCATTCACTCCTTCCTTTCTTCTATTATTCTCCCCCTCTCCACTTCATTCACTCCTTCCTTTCTTCTATTATTCTCCCCCTCTCAACTTCATTCACTCCTTCCTTTCTTCTATTATTCTCCCCCTCTCCACTTCATTCACTCCTTCCTTTCTTCTATTATTCTCCCCCTCTCAACTTCATTCACTCCTTCCTTTCTTCTATTATTCTCCCCCCTCAACTTCATTCACTCCTTCCTTGCTTCTATTATTCTCCCCCTCTCCACTTCATTCACTCCTTCCTTTCTTCTATTATTCTCCCCCCTCTCCACTTCATTCACTCCTTCCTTTCTTCTATTATTCTCCCCCCTCTCCACTTCATTCACTCCTTCCTTTCTTCTATTATTCTCCCCCCTCTCCACTTCATTCACTCCTTCCTTTCTTCTATTATTCTCCCCCCTCTCCACTTCATTCACTCCTTCCTTTCTTCTATTATTCTCCCCCCTCTCCACTTCATTCACTCCTTCCTTTCTTCTATTATTCTCCCCCCTCTCCACTTCATTCACTCCTTCCTTTCTTCTATTAATCTCCCCCCTCCACTTCATTCACTCCTTCCTTTCTTCTATTAATCTCCCCCCTCTCCACTTCATTCACTCCTTCCTTCCTTCTATTATTCTCCCCCCTCAACTTCATTCACTCCTTCCTTCCTTCTATTATTCTCCCCCCTCAACTTCATTCACTCCTTCCTTCCTTCTATTATTCTCCCCCCTCAACTTCATTCACTCCTTCCTTCCTTCTATTATTCTCCCCCCTCAACTTCATTCACTCCTTCCTTCTATTATTCTCCCCCCTCAACTTCATTCACTCCTTCCTTCCTTCTATTATTCTCCCCCCTCAACTTCATTCACTCCTTCCTTCTATTATTCTCCCCCCTCAACTTCATTCACTCCTTCCTTCTGTTATTCTCCCCCCTCAACTTCATTCACTCCTTCCTTCCTTCTATTATTCTCCCCCCTCTCCACTTCATTCACTCCTTCCTTTCTTCTATTAATCTCCCCCCTCTCCACTTCATTCACTCCTTCCTTTCTTCTATTAATCTCCCCCCTCTCCACTTCATTCACTCCTTCCTTTCTTCTATTATTCTCCCCCCTCTCCACTTCATTCACTCCTTCCTTTCTTCTATTATTCTCCCCCCTCTCCACTTCATTCACTCCTTCCTTTCTTCTATTAATTCTCCCCCTCTCCACTTCATTCACTCCTTCCTTTCTTCTATTATTCTCCCCCCTCTCCACTTCATTCACTCCTTCCTTTCTTCTATTATTCTCCCCCCTCAACTTCATTCACTCCTTCCTTTCTTCTTTAAAAAAAAAAATCCCTGGTCTGACCTGATGATATTAATGTAAGGAATACAAGGACACTTGATTTATTTTACCACCATACAATAGGTCATTGTGCATTTCCAGGTCAGAAATGTCTGGCGGAGGACAGAGAGGGAGGGAGACTGTATTTATGAAGTGGTTTCCTGGGTAAGACAGACCGCGGTGTGGTAGGAGACATTGGGGAGGGGGTTGGTGAAATAAATAAACTGTTTCTAAATTAAATCAGTCCTATGTTTTCTGCACACACACACACACACACACACACACACACACACACACACACACACACACACCTTTGGACAAATTGATGTACGTATGAATTTAGCCTTGCATTGTATGGTAGACAGTGCTGCTGCATATGGTCATTTCTAGTGACACATTAGATATTTTTTTCTTGCAACAGGCTATGCTCTACTTTTCATTGAAGTTGAGTAATTTAGCAGACATTCTTATCCAGAGCAACTTACAGGACCAAATGGGGTTAAGTGCCTTGCTCAATGGCATATCGACAGATTTTTTTCCAAACTAGTCGGTTCGGGGATTCGGACAAGCGACCTTTTCAGTTGGTGACCCAATGCTCTTTACTGTGACCCAACCCCTCTTAACCGTTAGTTAACCTGCCGCTATCGCCCTTTTCACACTGGTTGTTAGTTGGTTCACAATGCACCGGTCTAGTAGAGCAGTGGTTCCTACATTTGTTTTTGGTTACTGTACCAGCAAATTATTTTTCCTCTGCCCAGGAGTACCCCTTAAGTACACCCTCTGTGTGCTCAGGAGTCAGCATGTTGTCATGGCTGCGGCTGGACTCCATTACCATAGTTCTCTGAACATTCTGCACAGACATTAATAGATACCTGTTATTAGGTATGGACAGAACGTTGACTGGGAATAATGAACTGTCCACACACTCCCCTAACCAGTGTTTTAGACACCACTATAATCTTTATTGTGAATGTATTTGAGATCATTAGTGTATTTTTGCCCAATGTGAGAGAACAGCGCATGTCAACAGAGCCACACGTATGTATAACAAAGGGACTGGTGAGAGACCCTCCCCTCCCAGTTGGCGCAACGAACCGCACTCTCTCTGCTCTCCTCCGTTCCCATGATGCACCGCGTCTGCCTGTCTCTGCTCCCCTCCGAGCCGCCATGTTGTCGGAGTGAAAGCCTGGAAATCTGGATAGAGAATCGGGGCTGAAATCTTCAACCATCCGCCCTCTCCGCCTGTAAGTAGCCCTCACCCGGGGGGACAGTGTGCCTCTAGCCGCCTCAAACAACACATCGCCCGATGTATTGCCTTTACCGGGCCGTAAACATAAGTTTTGTGGGTTATTTTAAAAGCTGTGTTGCTTCCTCCCTCCCCTGCCACCTCCGGTTGTTGCCGTATTCCGCTCTAGTCAGACAGCTAGGGCCTTTGTTAGCTGGCTAGCTTACACCGGCGTCATGGAGACCTGTAGAGCCCGGGTACACGGAAGACGTGCTAGTAATGGGTCACCGGTGTGTGTTACTGGTAGAGGGGGTGTCGGGGGCGAGTTGCTCTGGTCGCTGGCTTGGAGGTCTGGTATTGTTTGTTGGTAGACAAACATAGGGTAGTTAACTACTGGAACCAGCAGTGGTTAACATCAATACATGCCACTTAAGCTAGCTAGTGAATACTCCAGTACATGGATAATGTAATTACCTAGTTATGTCAACCAGAAAAACACATTTACTTACGTCCATGTTCATGTCCTTATTGGCCTCGATTTGTTTAGTTAGTTGGGTGGTGTGTGTTGTGCCTCGGCGACTGACTTGTCTAGTTGACACACAAAGTTATGTTCCGTTTTTATTGTTCTGGCCGAGGTGGACAGGACTGTAGTTCGCAGTGCTAATCGATCCACGGTATTAAATAATGATTAATCCAGTTATGGGCAACAATGCTATTTCCGGCTGGCGAACGTGATGAGAGGAGACTGCTCGCTAACGTTACTGATTTCCGGATGTTATCAAAGAGGTTACGTTACCCTAGTTACCATAGCATACACCGCTGAGAAATGAATGTTTGTTTTCTGCTTGCATTGGGATAACATATATTTTCAGATCCAAATACACCGGAAGTATTTGTTTGTTTTGCTTGTAAGTGGTTGTCTGGATGGCAGGAGCTGGCTGGCTGGCTAACTAATATTCCCTGCAGAGGGGGGCGTGCTTGTTATGGCATAACTCTATGCATGGAGGCGAGGGTGGGTACTTATATTCGGCCTATTTCACACATGCACAGGTGTGTATTATATGCATGTAAAATTGGCAAAGTAAAAAATGTTTTTTGCGTATCCCATCTCCCCCAGAGGCACCCAGGGTCAGCCATTTATTAATAGTGAGAAAAATTAGGATTGTGTATGTACACCTCTGAGCCATGATTGATGGATGTGTGTGTGTGTGTGTGTGTGTGAGGTAGAGAGACGTGTTATGCGATTTGACAGATTCATTTTCCAAATACTTTTGTGGCTTCCTGTCCATCAGAGGTTGGCGGGGGTTGAAGGCTAAATAAAACAGAACAGACCACCTGGTTGTCTTGAACATTTGCTTATTGACTGAACACACCCCTTTTCTGTTGAGTGGGTGGAATCTACATCACCTGGCTGGGCCGCATCCTGCAGGGCACAACGTTGTGTTAATGTTCCAGATAGAAAGGTCATGAGTTAAACTGATGTGATTTATTTTCTGCAAGTCAGAGAAGCATGTTTGTTCTGCAGAATATATTTATTCAGACGGGGGGGGTCAATGTAAATTGTCCGGTGGCGATTTTTATGAATTGTTCAGCAATCTAATGACTTGGGTGTAGAAGCTGTTGAGGAGCCTTTTGCTCCTAGACTTGGCGCTCTGCTGTTGCTTGCCGTGCGGTAGCACAGAAAACAGTCTATATCTTGGGTGACTGGAGTCTCTGACAGTTTTATGGGCTTTCCTCTGACACCACCTATTATATAGGTCCTGGATTGCAGGAAGAGTGGCCCTGGTGATGTACTGGGCCTTACGCACTACACTCTGTAGCGTTTTACGGTCAGATGCCGAGCAGATGTCATATCAGTTGCCATACTAGGCGGTTTGCAACCGGTCAGGATGCTCTCGATGGTGCAGCTGTAGGACCTTTTGAGGATCTGCCCTCTTCACGACTGTCTTGGTGTGTTTGGACCATGATAGATCGTTGGTGATGTGGACACCAAGGAACTTGAAACTCTCAACCCACTTCACTACAGCCCCGTTTGACCCTCCTTTTCCTAAAGTCCGCGATCAGCTCATTTGTCTTGCTCACATCGAGGGAGAGGTTGTTCTGGCACCACACTGCCAGTTCTCTGACCTCCTCCCTATAGGCCGTCTCATCATGGTCGGTGATCAGACCTACCACTGTTGTGTCGTCAGCAAACTTAATGATGGTGTTGGAGTTGTGTATGGCCACGCAGTTGTGGGTGAACAGGGAATACAGGAGTGGACTAAGTACAAAAAAACAAAAACAAACCTTTGTGGGTACTATGGTGTTGAACGCTGAGCTGTAGTCGATGAACAACATTCTCACGTAGGTGTTCCTGTTGTCCAGGTGGGAAAGGGCAGTGCGGAGTGCGATTCAGAGTGCGTCATCTGTGGATCTGTTTGCGCGGTATGCAAATTAGAGTTGGCCTAGGGTATCCGTGAGGATGCTGTTGATGTGAGCCATGACCAGCCTTTCAAAGCACTTCATGGCTACTGACGTGAGTGCCACGGGTTGGTACTCATTTAGGCAGGTTACCTTCACTTCCTTGGGCACAGGGACTATGGTGGTCTGCTTGAAACATGTAGGTATTACAGACTCGGTCAGGGAGAGGTTGAAAATGTCAGTGAAGACTCTTGCCAGTTGGTCCGCGCATGCTTTGAGTACACGTCCTGGTAATCCGTCTGGCCCTGCAGCTTTGTGAATGTTGACCTGTTTAAAGGTTTTGTTCACACAGGTTACTGAGAGCATTCACACACATTCATCCAGAACAGCTGGTGCTCTTGTGCATGCTTCAGTGTTGCTTGCCTTGAAGCGAGCATGAAAGGCATTTAGCTCGTCTGCTCGCGTCACTGGGCAGCTCACGTCTGGGTTTCCCTTTGTAGTCCATAATAGTTTTCAAGCCCTGCCATATCCGACGAGCGTCAGAGCCGGTGTAGTAGGATTCAATCTTAGTCCTGTATTGACGCTTTGCTTGTTTAATGGTTTGTCTAAGGGCATAGCAGGATTTCTTATAAGCGTCCAGATTAGTCTTCGGCTCCTTGAAAGCGTCAGCTCTAGCCTTTAGCTCAATGCGGATGTTTCCTGTAATCCATGGTTTCTGTTTGGGATCTGTACATACAATCACTGTGGGGACGACGTCACCAATGCACTTATTGATTAAGCCGGTGACTGAGGTGGTATACTCCTCAATGTCATTGGATGAACCCCGGAACATTTTCCAGTCTGTTTTAGCAAACCAGTTCTGTAGTGTAGCATCTGCGTCATCTGACCACTTCCGTATTGAGCGAGTCACGGGTACTTCCTGCTGTAGTTTTTGCTTGTAAGCAGGAATCCGAAGGATAGAGTAATGGTCAGACTTGCCAAATGGAGGGCGGGGGAGAGCTATGTATCCATCTCTGTGTGTGGAGTAAATGTAGTCTCTAGGATTTTTTTCCCCCCCTGGTTGCACTGGCGACATGCTGGTAAAAATTTGGTAAAGCTGATTTAAGTTTGCCTGCATTCAAAGTCCACGGACACTTGGAGCGCCTCTTCTGGGTGAGGATTTTCTTATTTTCTTATGGCCTTACAGAGTTGGTTGAGAGCGGTCTTAGTGCCATCGTTCAGTGGTGGTAAATAGACTGCTACGAATAATATGAGAACTCTCTTGGTAGATCGTGTGGTCGGCAGCTTATCATAAGGTACTCTACCTCAAGCAAGAAATACCTCGAGACTTCTTCAATATTACACATCGCGCACCAGCTGTTATTGACAAATAGACACACACCCCCACCCCTCGTCTTACCAGAGGTAGCGTCTCTGTTCTGCCGGTGGATGGAAAATCCTGCCAGCTCTATATTGTCCGTTTCTTTGTTCAGCCACGTCTCGGTGAAACATAAGATGTTACCGTTTTTAATGTCCCGTTGGTAGGATAATCTTAATAGTTGGTCATCAATTTTATTTTCCAACGATTGCACGTTAGCAAGGAGAATGGATGGCATTGGGAGTTTACTCGCTCGCCTCCGGATTCTCGGAAGGATCCCCGATCTGCGTCCCCTTTTCCGGTGCCTTTTCTTCACGCAGAAGGCGTGGATCTGGGCCTGTTCCAGTGAAAGCAGGATATCCTTGTCGTCAGACCCGTTAAAGGAAAACGTTTCTTCCAGTCCGCGGTGAGTCGTCGCTTTTCTGACGCCCAGAAGGTATTTTCTGTCATAAGATGGTAGCAGCAACATTATCTACACAATTTACACAAAATGAAAATAAGATAATTTGCACATTTGTTTGGGAGAATGTAAAACATCAGCCATGTTGTTCGTGGCCATCTTTACATTATAACTGTCAGAGACTGTGTTTCTGTCTAAACTGTAATGTAGGCCTACATATTACATATGGTGAACTAAACCAAACCAATAGGCTGTAAGTTACACCTGAGTTCTGTTTCCTACCTACATGGCTGAGCTACCTTCACACCATCTGTAACTAGTGAAAGGTAATAGACTAGTGGTAGGCTGGGCGACATCGCCAAAATATCATAACACAATATATTTCTTATTTGTTCGGTATTTTATGTTTCTAAATAATAAATGTTCTAAATATGTTGTATGAACATAGAATGGCAACAAATGAATTAATAGTTGCTCTAATGGGCTTTCTGTATTCTGAATTTGTTTTATATTCAACCAAACTAGGACAAAACTGACAGTGAAGTAGACCAAATTTGTTTGAACTTTTAATTTATATATCTCCCCAAATGTTTTATTATTATTATTTTTTTCCCTGAGAAAAGGAATAAGGTTTTCGTTCCATTTCATACTGTCAGTTAAATCGAACATGGACACCACCACGCGAGTCAGTATGATGTTGATGGAATTTGACCTTCTTTCCTCTGGGGCTCGTCTGTGTGGGTGTGTTTGGGACACTGTGTGGGTGTGTTTGGGACACTGTGTGGGTGTGTTTGGGACACTGTGTGGGTGTGTTTGGGACACTGTGTGGGTGTGTTTGGGACACTGTGTGGGTGTGTTTGGGACACTGTGTGGGTGTGTTTGGGACACTGTGTGGGTGTGTTTGGGACACTGTGTGGGTGTGTTTGGGACACTGTGTGGGTGTGATTCACAACATGCTGTGTATGAAGATAAAGGGACCCCCCCCCCCCTCTTTAATATGTAAGTTGGTCAGATGTTTTCATAACTCCAATGTGGCCTAACGTCATTAGAAGAAATATAATACTAAGAAATATTCAGGCCTCAACCACAAATGAATCGGAAGGATTGGCACGGTTTAATTAGAAGGAATTAGGTGCCGATAATGTTTCCTATTCATTTGGGACAGAGGGTGGTGTTGTAAACTATCAATTTAGCTCCAGTACTCCAGACATTAAACCACTTAGAATATGTTGTCAGTCAAATTGAAAAAAGTAAATAAAATACACGACAACACTAGCTGGTGGATCAAAATGTTGATTGCAGTCCCTGCAAGTGTGTGTGTGAATCCTTTCTCCTTTTTAAAAGGAGTGTAGTTTGAGTTGTGTGTGAAGCTGTGTGTGTGTGTGTGTGTTGAAGCAGTGTGTGTTGAAGCAGTGTGTGTTGAAGCAGTGTGTGTTGAAGCAGTGTGTGTGTGTGTGTGTGTGTGTGTGTGTGTGTGTGTGTGTGTGTGAAGCAGTGTGTGTTGAAGCAGTGTGTGTGTGTAACTAGAACCAGACCGATATTATCAGCCGTTACAAGACGTTTACGGATTTATTTGCATCGCCGTTTAAGTGTTTACATGGCTGTGAGACGATCTTCCTCTGGCGCGCTACACACTGGACACTTATCACCCAACACATCTACGCCAGTTGGAGAGGAGAGTGAAATTCTGTAACTAACTGTTACTGCTTCTACGGCGAGTAGATACAAGCTTGCCAGCTCAATAAAGAGCCTAAAATGTTCACTGGTCGTATACTGTTAGGTAAAGTGCCACGGTAGGGTGTCCTGAGGTGAAGTGCCACGGTAGGGTGTCCTGAGGTGAAGTGCCACGGTAGGGTGTCCTGAGGTGAAGCGCCACGGTAGGGTGTCCTGAGGTGAAGCGCCACGGTAGGGTGTCCTGAGGTGAAGCGCCACGGTAGGGTGTCCTGAGGTGAAGCGCCACGGTAGGGTGTCCTGAGGTGAAGCGCCACGGTAGGGTGTCCTGAGGTGAAGCGCCACGGTAGGGTGTCCTGAGGTGAAGCGCCACGGTAGGGTGTCCTGAGGTGAAGCGCCACGGTAGGGTGTCCTGAGGTGAAGCGCCACGGTAGGGTGTCCTGAGGTGAAGCGCCATTTAATGTATATATTTTTTAAAAAGTGTCATTCTTCCTAGGGGTGTATATTAATAAGATTTCTCTTTGCTAAAACATTTTCAGTTCCACTTTATCCCCCAACCTGAACCGTTACTGTGACCATTTTAAAGGTAAACTTCAATGGGATGAGGTTGTCCCAAGGATCCCGGATAGCAAGGGCCCGTTCACTGAGGCAATGTTTGGGGTGAATTTTCTGATGTTTGTCCTTTTTTCAAGTGACAACCATCAGAATTCTGTGGCTACAGCCCTATAAACGACAAACACAAAACGCCGGACACGTTTTCAGTGTAGAGGTCGACCGACACACACACACACACACACACACACACACACACACACACACACGTTATGGAACACCACCCTAACGATGCTCTACACTAGAGGTCGGCCTATGATTTTTTTCAACGCCGATACCCATTTATTGGAGGACCAAAAAAAGCAGATACCGATTAATCGGACAATTTTTATATATATATATATATATATATATATATATATATATATTAAAATATTTACGTGTGTGTGTATATATATATATGTGTGTAATAATGACAATTACAACAAAACAGAATTAACACTTATTTTAACTTAATATAATACATCAATAAAAATCTATTTAGTATCAAATAAATAATGAAACATGTTAAATTTAGTTTAAATAATGCAAAAACAAAGTGTTGGAGAAGAAAGTAAAAGTGCAATATGTGCTATGTAAAAAACCTACAGTTTAAGTTCCTTGCTCTTTCCACATTGTGTTACATTACAGCCTTATTCTAAAATGGATTCAATCAAACAAGTTCCTTGCTCAGAACATGAGAACATATGAAAGATGGTGGTTCCTTTTAACATGAGTCTTCAATATTCCCAGGTAAGAAGTTTTAGGTTGTAGTTATTATAGGACTATTTCCCTCTATACTGTTTGTATTTTATGTACCTTTGTCTATTGGATGTTCTTATAGGTACTTTAGTATTGCCAGCATAATCCCGGGAGTTGATAGGCCTGAAGTCATAAACAGCTCAATGCTTGAAGAGCTGCTGGCAAAACGCATGAAAGTGCTGTTTGAATGAATGCTTACGATGCTGCTGCTGCTGCCTACCACCGTTCAGTCAGACTGCTCTATCAAATCATAGACTTAATTATAATATAATAACACACAGAAATATGAGATAGCAAAAATATGAAATAGCAACGAATCCCTTTGAAAACAGCCTAATGTAATTCGAGTCAGTTATTTTTAGTTTAGTGTGAAAATTGTCTACAAAGTGTAAATAAGATACTTTTGCTTTCCGTTTGTTCCATTTCCCAAATATGTCTGTTACATGGGCAAGGAGACACATTTTATTTTTTATTACTCAGAAAGTCAAACAAGTCCCGTACAATGATTATTTTTTACATTTTTTTACATTCATTGTGAATGACAACAGTTCATCTCTCAATGTGAACAATCTTTCCAACACTCCCTCTCGATAACCATCAAGCCTCGGGAGTGAAATGGAACATTCTCATGCTCCGATGGGTTTTGATAACAGGGGTGTGCGCAGTGGATGCGGTCTGAGTTCTGTGCTTAGCTCTTTTGCTGACAGTTCTTCTCGGTGTATCATTCTCACTGCAAACTAATTGCAAAAATCACTGAAGTTGGAGACATATCTCCCTCACTAACTTTAAGCGTCAGCTGTCAGAGCAGCTTACCGATCGCTGCAGCTGTACACAGCCCATCTGTAAATGGCCCAACCCAAACCCATTTAACATTTAACATTTAAGTCATTTAGCAGACGCTCTTATCCAGAGCGACTTACAAATTGGTGCATACACCTTATGACAACCAGTGGAACAGCCACTTGCATCTAAATCTTGTTGGGGGAGAAGGATTACTTACCCTTACTTACCCTATCCTAGGTATTCCTTGAAGAGGTGGGGTTTCAGGTGTCTCCGGAAGGTGGTGATTGACTCCGCTGTCCTGGCGTCGTGAGGGAGTTTGTTCCACCATTGGGGGCCAGAGCAGCGAACAGTTTTGACTGGGCTGAGCGGGAACTGTACTTCCTCAGTGGTAGGGAGGCGAGCAGGCCAGAGGTGGATGAACGCAGTGCCCTTGTTTGGGTGTAGGGCCTGATCAGAGCCTGGAGGTACTGAGGTGCCGTTCCCCTCACAGCTCCGTGGCGAGCACCATGGTCTTGTAGCGGATGCGAGCTTCAACTGGAAGCCAGTGGAGAGAGCGGAGGAGCGGGGTGACGTGAGAGAACTTGGGAAGGTTGAACACCAGACGGGCTGCGGCGTTCTGGATGAGTTGTAGGGTTTAATGGCACAGGCAGGGAGCCCAGCCAACAGCGAGTGGCAGTAATCAAGACGGGAGATGACAAGTGCCTGGATTAGGACCTGCGCCGCTTCCTGTGTGAGGCAGGGTCGTACTCTGCGGATGTTGTAGAGCATGAACCTACAGGAACGGGACACCGCCTTGATGTTAGTTGAGAACGTCAGGGTGTTGTCCAGGATCACGCCAAGGTTCTTAGCGCTCTGGGAGGAGGACACAATGGAGTTGTCAACCGTGATGGCGAGATCATGGAACGGGCAGTCCTTCCCGGGAGGAAGAGGAGCTCCGTCTTGCTGAGGTTCAGCTTGAGGTGGTGATCCGTCATCCACACTGATATGTCTGCCAGACATGCAGAGATGCGATTCGCCACCTGGTCATCAGAAGGGGGAAAGGAGAAGATTAATTGTGTGTCGTCTGCATAGCAATGATAGGAGAGACCATGTGAGGTTATGACAGAGCCAAGTGACTTGGTGTATAGCGAGAATAAGAGAGGGCCTAGAACAGAGCCCTGGGGGACACCAGTGGTGAGAGCGCGTGGTGAGGAGACAGATTCTCGCCACGCCACCTGGTAGGAGCGACCTGTCAGGTAGGACGCAATCCAAGCGTGGGCCGCGCCGGAGATGCCCAACTCGGAGAGGGTGGAGAGGAGGATCTGATGGTTCACAGTATCGAAGGCAGCCGATAGGTCTAGAAGGATGAGAGCAGAGGAGAGAGAGTTAGCTTTAGCAGTGCGGAGCGCCTCCGTGATACAGAGAAGAGCAGTCTCAGTTGAATGACTAGTCTTGAAACCTGACTGATTTGGATCAAGAAGGTCATTCTGAGAGAGATAGCGGTAGAGCTGGCCAAGGACGGCACGCTCAAGAGTTTTGGAGAGAAAAGAGAGAAGGGATACTGGTCTGTAGTTGTTGACATCGGAGGGATCGAGTGTAGGTTTTTTCAGAAGGGGTGCAACTCTCGCTCTCTTGAAGACGGGAGGGGCGTAGCCAGCGGTCAGGGATGAGTTGATGAGCGAGGTGAGGTAAGGGAGAAGGTCTCCGGAAATGGTCTGGAGAAGAGAGGAGGGGATAGGGTCAAGCGGGCAGGTTGTTGGGCGGCCGGCCGTCACAAGACGCGAGATTTCATCTGGAGAGAGAGGGGAGAAAGAGGTCAGAGCATAGGGTAGGGCAGTGTGAGCAGAACCAGCGGTGTCGTTTGACTTAGCAAACGAGGATCGGATGTCATCGACCTTCTTTTCAAAATGGTTGACGAAGTCATCTGCAGAGAGGGAGGAGGGAGGGGGGGGGGAGGATTCAGGAGGGAGGAGAAGGTGGCAAAGAGCTTCCTAGGGTTAGAGGCAGATGCTTGGAATTTAGAATGGTAGAAAGTGGCTTTAGCAGCAGAGACAGAGGAGGAAAATGTAGAGAGGAGGGAGTGAAAGGATGCCAGGTCCGCAGGGAGGCGAGTTTTCCTCCATTTCCGCTCGGCTGCCCGGAGCTCCTACCTACCTCATCCCCAGATTTGTTTTTGTTTTTCTGCTCTTTTACACACCAGTATTTCCACTTGCACATCCTCATCTGCACATCACTCGTGTACATTGTAATTACATCGCCACTATTGACCTATTTATTGCCTTAGCTCCTTACTTCATTTGCACACACTGTATACAGATCTTTCTATTGTATTATTGACTGTACGTTTGTTTGTGTAGCTGTGTTGTTTGTGTCGCACTGCTTTGCTTTATCTTGGCCAGGTCACAGTTGTAAATAAGAACTTGAACTCAACTGGCCTACCTGGTTAAATAAAGGTGTAATATATATATATATTTTTTAATGCGTCCATATGGCTGAGGACGACTCATTCATAACTAGAGTGCAGAGGCCTGCCTGCCGCCCCGCCGTAGATAGAACCCCATCTGTGCAAAGCCCCATCACTCAATCCCATATGGAATCTGTTTTTTGTCAAGCAGTGGGGCAAAAAAGTATTTAGTCAACCAACAATCGTGCAAGTTCTCCCACTTAAAAATTGTGGACGGGTGTCTTTTATACTGATAAGTTCAAACAGGTGCCATTAATACAGGTAACGAGTGGAGGACAGAGGAGCCTCTTAAAGAAGAAGTTACAGGTCTGTGAGAGCCAGGAATCTTGCTTGTTTGTAGGTGACCAAATACTTATTTTCCACCATAATTTGCTAATAAATTCATTAAAAATCCTACAATGTGATTTTCTGGGGAAAAAATGACAGGCCTCTCATCTTTTTAAGTGGGAGAACTTGCACAATTGGTGGCTGATTAAATACTGTTTTGCCCCACTGTAGATATATCTACATAGATAGATATATTTAGATAGATATGGATAGAAATTGGATTTGAAAGATTGAAATAGGCTTTCGCTTGTTCAGTGTCTCAAACATCACTAACCAAATGCGGAATTGGTCAGTGGCTATTTAAGAAATCTGCTTTCGGACTATATTTAGAGGGCTGTTTTAAGCACAGTCCGTGATGTTATGATGATATTTTTTCAGCTACAATAATAAAAAATATTGTCAGATATATCGGTTATGTGTGAATATTTCAACTAACGGTGTGTGTCTCTTCCTCAGGCCGTGGTGGAATGAGCAGCGTGTGTGTGTTGAAGGGTAAAGCAGTGCTCTGGCAGGCCTCGTTCAGCCCCCACCTCAGAACTTCAACTCCCAGCATGCCGGTGGTGCTGAGCAGCGGAGGACACGCCCCCCCAGCCGGACAGACCCCACACGCCCCGCCACCAAGCCAGCAGGTAAGGGATGGAGACCAGGGCATAAAACTAACACCTGCCAAATGCGGGTAGATTTTTGGCATTGGCCGGGATGATGTGTATTTCACCAGGGCTCCACGGGACGAGCGTTTCACTCGCATTTGTGAATTCAAGTGTGATCACATTTTAAAGTCAAATAAATGCTGCAGTAGCTGTTTTCAAAGTATTTGTGCCGTTTTTGTTTCATAGCTCAAATAACTACGACTCCTATATAGCCTATTCCACCTCACGCGACAACTGCCTGGCGTTCCTCCGCTTCTTCTTCTATGTTTGAGTTTCAACTGACTCCACTCGTGCTACCATGGTAACCTCCCGCCCTTAAAGAGACAGGCGAACATTTGTCTCTGTGATATTTTGGATTTAATGACTTCAGCTTTCAAAAAATGAAATTAAAACAATATACCACATTACGTCTTACTAATAATACATTTGTTTTTGAAACAAAGCATGCTCATCTGTTTTTTTTTGTGTTGGTGTAATTTTGGTGGGGGGAAAATCATTTGGCCGATTTAAAAAATAAATAAAAAAATAAATAAAAATAAATAAAATAATAATAATAATATTAATAATAATAAAATAATAAATTATAAAATAGTTATAATAATCTGAGTGGCTGGTAGGGTTTTAAATCTATGTCATGTCAGACTGCAGTACACGTCACAGACTGACAGATGTTCAGAGATGTTAGCTGTGTGTGTTCTGCAGGGCGTGACGGGTACAGGGCGCTCTCAGGATGATGCCATGGTGAACTACTTCTTCCAGCGCCAGCACGGAGAGCAGCCTGGCAAACACCGCTGGCCCACCGGGGAGAACATCCACGACAGCCAGGTACTGGTGGCTGGGGGGGGGTCAAATCAGAAAATGGTCCAGCTTTGAGTTTATGGGCCTACTCTTTACTGACAGTCTCTCTGAGTGTAACCTTGCCCCTCTGTAGGTATAGTGTAGGGGTGTTATTCTAACCTGGTCTCTCTGTCTGTAGTGTAGGGGTGTTATTCTAACCTGGTCTCTCTGTCTGTAGTGTAGGGGTGTTATTCTAACCTGGTCTCTCTGTCTGTAGTGTAGGGGTGTTATTCTAACCTGGTCTCTCTGTCTGTAGTGTAGGGGTGTTATTCTAACCTGGTCTCTCTGTCTGTAGTGTAGGGGTGTTATTCTAACCTGGTCTCTCTCTGTGGGTGTTATTCTAACCTGGTCTCTCTGTCTGTAGTGTAGGGGTGTTATTCTAACCTGGTCTCTCTCTGTGGGTGTTATTCTAACCTGGTCTCTCTGTCTGTAGTGTAGGGGTGTTATTCTAACCTGGTCTCTCTGTCTGTAGTGTAGGGGTGTTATTCTAACCTGGTCTCTCTGTCTGTAGTGTAGGGGTGTTATTCTAACCTTGTCTCTCTGTCTGTAGTGTAGGGGTGTTATTCTAACCTGGTCTCTCTCTGTGGGTGTTATTCTCACCTGGTCTCTCTGTCTGTAGTGTAGGGGTGTTATTCTAACCTGGTCTCTCTGTCTGTAGTGTAGGGGTGTTATTCTAACCTGGTCTCTCTCTGTAGTGTAGGGGTGTTATTCTAACCTGGTCTCTGTAGCTGTAGTGTAGGGGTGTTATTCTAACCTGGTCTCTCTATCTGTAGTGTAGGGGTGTTATTCTAACCTGGTCTCTCTGTCTGTAGTGTAGGGGTGTTATTCTAACCTGGTCTCTTTGTCTGTAGTGTAGGGGTGTTATTCTAACCTGGTCTCTCTGTCTGTAGTTTAGGGGTGTTATTCTAACCTGGTCTCTCTCTGTAGGTGTTATTTTAACCTTGTCTCTCTGTCTGTAGTGTAGGGGTGTAGGGGTGTTATTCTAACCTGGTCTCTCTGTCTGTAGTGTAGGGGTGTTATTCTAACCTGGTCTCTCTGTCTGTAGTGTAGGGGTGTTATTCTAACCTGGTCTCTCTGTCTGTAGTGTAGGGGTGTTATTTTAACCTGGTCTCTCTCTGTAGTGTAGGGGTGTTATTCTAACCTGGTCTCTCTCTGTGGGTGTTATTCTAACCTGGTCTCTCTGTCTGTAGTGTAGAGGTGTTATTCTAACCTGGTCTCTCTCTGTGGGTGTTATTCTAACCTGGTCTCTCTGTCTGTAGTGTAGGGGTGTTATTCTAACCTGGTCTCTCTCTGTGGTGTAGGGGTGTTATTCTCACCTGGTCTCTCCATCTGTAGTGTAGGGGTGTTATTCTAACCTGGTCTCTCTCTGTGGGTGTTATTCTAACCTGGTCTCTCTGTCTGTAGTGTAGGGGTGTTATTCTAACCTGGTCTCTCTCTGTGGGTGTTATTCTAACCTGGTCTCTCTGTCTGTAGTGTAGGGGTGTTATTCTAACCTGGTCTCTCTGTCTGTAGTGTAGGGGTGTTATTCTAACCTGGTCTCTCTCTGTGGGTGTTATTCTAACCTGGTCTCTGTCTGTAGTGTAGGGGTGTTATTCTAACCTGGTCTCTCTCTGTGGGTGTTATTCTAACCTGGTCTCTCTGTCTGTAGTGTAGGGGTGTTATTCTAACCTGGTCTCTCTGTCTGTAGTGTAGGGGTGTTATTCTAACCTGGTCTCTCTGTCTGTAGTGTAGGGGTGTTATTCTAACCTGGTCTCTGTAGGTGTAGGGGTGTTATTCTAACCTGGTCTCTCTGTCTGTAGGTGTAGGGGTGTTATTCTAACCTGGTCTCTCTCTGTGGGTGTTATTCTAACCTGGTCTCTCTGTCTGTAGTGTAGGGGTGTTATTCTAACCTGGTCTCTCTCTCTGTCTGTAGTGTAGGGGTGTTATTCTAACCTGGTCTCTGTCTGTAGTGTAGGGGTGTTATTCTCACCTGGTCTCTCCATCTGTAGTGTAGGGGTGTTATTCTAACCTGGTCTCTCTCTGTGGGTGTTATTCTAACCTGGTCTCTCTGTCTGTAGTGTAGGGGTGTTATTGTAACCTGGTCTCTCTCTGTGGGTGTTATTCTAACCTGGTCTCTCTGTCTGTAGTGTAGGGGTGTTATTCTAACCTGGTCTCTCTCTGTGGGTGTTATTCTAACCTGGTCTCTCTGTCTGTAGTGTAGGGGTGTTATTCTAACCTGGTCTCTCTGTCTGTAGTTTAGGGGTGTTATTCTAACATGGTCTCTCTCTGTGGGTGTTATTCTAACCTGGTCTCTCTGTCTGTAGTGTAGGGGTGTTATTCTAACCTGGTCTCTCTCTGTGGGTGTTATTCTAACCTGGTCTCTCTGTCTGTAGTGTAGGGGTGTTATTCTAACCTGGTCTCTCTCTGTGGGTGTTATTCTAACCTGGTCTCTCTGTCTGTAGTGTAGGGGTGTTATTCTAACCTGGTCTCTCTCTGTGGGTGTTATTCTAACCTGGTCTCTCTGTCTGTAGTGTAGGGGTGTTATTCTAACCTGGTCACTCTGTCTGTAGGTGTAGGGGTGTTATTCTAACCTGGTCTCTGTAGGTTTAGGGGTGTTATTCTAACCTGGTCTCTCTGTCTGTAGGTGTAGGGGTGTTATTCTAACCTGGTCTCTCTGTCTGTAGGTGTAGGGGTGTTATTCTAACCTGGTGTCTCTGTCTGTAGTGTAGGGGTGTTATTCTAACCTGGTCTCTCTCTGTGGGTGTTATTCTAACCTGGTCTCTCTGTCTGTAGTGTAGGGGTGTTATTCTAACCTGGTCTCTCTGTCTGTAGGTGTAGGGGTGTTATTCTAACCTGGTCTCTCTGTCTGTAGTGTAGGGGTGTTATTCTCACCTGGTCTCTCCATCTGTAGTGTAGGGGTGTTATTCTAACCTGGTCTCTGTAGGTGTAGGGGTGTTATTCTAACCTGGTCTCTCTGTCTGTAGGTGTAGGGTGTTATTCTAACCTGGTCTCTCTGTCTGTAGGTGTAGGGGTGTTATTCTAACCTGGTCTCTCTGTCTGTAGTGTAGGGGTGTTATTCTAACCTGGTCTCTGTAGGTGTATGGGTGTTATTCTAACCTGGTCTCTGTAGGTGTAGTGTAGTTATAACCTGGTCTCTGTAGGTGTAGTGTTGTTATAACCTGGTCACTGTAGGTGTAGTGTTGTTATAACCTGGTCTCTGTAGGTGTAGTGTTGTTATAACCTGGTCTCTGTAGGTGTAGTGTTGTTATAACCTGGTCTCTGTAGTGTTGTAATAACCTGGTCTCTGTAGTGTTGTTATAACCTGGTCTCTGTAGGTGTTGTTATAACCTGGTCTCTGTAGGTGTTGTTATAACCTGGTCTCTGTAGGTGTTGTTATAACCTGGTCTCTGTAGGTGTTGTTATAACCTGGTCTCTGTAGGTGTTGTTATAACCTGGTCTCTGTAGGTGTTGTTATAACCTGGTCTCTGTAGGTGTTGTTATAACCTGGTCTCTGTAGGTGTTGTTATAACCTGGTCTCTGTAGTGTTGTTATAACCTGGTCTCTGTAGTGTTGTTATATACCTGGTCTCTGTAGTGTTGTTATAACCTGGTCTCTGTAGTGTTTGTTATAACCTGGTCTCTGTAGGTGTTGTTATAACCTGGTCTCTGTAGGTGTTGTTATAACCTGGTCTCTGTAGTGTTGTTATAACCTGGTCTCTGTAGGTGTTGTTATAACCTGGTCTCTGTAGTGTTGTTATAACCTGGTCTCTGTAGGTGTTGTTATAACCTGGTCTCTGTAGTGTTGTTATAACCTGGTCTCTGTAGGTGTTGTTATAACCTGGTCTCTGTAGGTGTTGTTATAACCTGGTCTCTGTAGGTGTTGTTATAACCTGGTCTCTGTAGGTGTTATAACCTGGTCTCTGTAGTGTTGTTATAACCTGGTCTCTGTAGGTGTGGTTATAACCTGGTCTCTGTAGGTGTGGTTATAACCTGGTCTCTGTAGGTGTTGTTATAACCTGGTCTCTGTAGGTGTTGTTATAACCTGGTCTCTGTAGGTGTTGTTATAACCTGGTCTCTGTAGGTGTTGTTATAACCTGGTCTCTGTAGGTGTTGTTATAACCTGGTCTCTGTAGTGTTGTTATAACCTGGTCTCTGTAGTGTTGTTATAACCTGGTCTCTGTAGTGTTGTTATAACCTGGTCTCTGTAGTGTTGTTATAACCTGGTCTCTGTAGTGTTGTTATAACCTGGTCTCTGTAGTGTTGTTATAACCTGGTCTCTGTAGTGTTGTTATAACCTGGTCTCTGTAGTGTTGTTATAACCTGGTCTCTGTAGTGTTGTTATAACCTGGTCTCTGTAGTGTTGTTATAACCTGGTCTCTGTAGTGTTGTTATAACCTGGTCTCTGTAGTGTTGTTATAACCTGGTCTCTGTAGTGTTGTTATAACCTGGTCTCTGTAGTGTTGTTATAACCTGGTCTCTGTAGTGTTGTTATAACCTGATTTCTATAGGTGTAGTGTTGTTATAACCTGGTCTCTGTAGGTGTAGTGTTGTTATAACCCGGTCTCTGTAGGTGTAGTGTTGTTATAACCCGGTCTCTGTAGGTGTAGTGTTGTTATAACCCGGTCTCTGTGGTGTTATAACCTGGTCTCTGTAGTGTTGTTATAACCCGGTCTCTGTAGTGTTATAACCTGGTCTCTGTAGGTGTTGTTATATGCTGGTCTCTGTAGTGTTATAACCTGGTCTCTGTAGGTGTTGTTATATGCTGGTCTCTGTAGTGTTGTTATATGCTGGTCTCTGTAGTGTTGTTATAACCTGGTCTCTGTAGTGTTGTTATAACCTGGTCTCTGTAGGTGTTGTTATAACCTGGTCTCTGTAGTGTTGTTATAACCTGGTCTCTGTAGTGTTGTTATAACCTGCTCTCTGTAGTGTTGTTATAACCTGGTCTCTGTAGTGTTGTTATAACCTGGTCTCTGTAGGTGTTATAACCGTGTCTCTGTAGTGTTGTTATAACCTGGTCTCTGTAGTGTTGTTATAACCTGGTCTCTGTAGGTGTTATAACCTGGTCTCTGTAGTGTTGTTATAACCTGGTCTCTGTAGGTGTTGTTATAACCTGGTCTCTGTAGGTGTTGTTATAACCTGGTCTCTGTAGGTGTTGTTATAACCTGGTCTCTGTAGTGTTGTTATAACCTGGTCTCTGTAGGTGTTGTTATAACCTGGTCTCTGTAGGTGTTGTTATAACCTGGTCTCTGTAGTGTTGTTATAACCTGGTCTCTGTAGGTGTTGTTATAACCTGGTCTCTGTAGGTGTTGTTATAACCTGGTCTCTGTAGTGTTGTTATAACCTGGTCTCTGTAGGTGTTGTTATAACCTGGTCTCTGTAGTGTTGTTATAACCTGGTCTCTGTAGTGTTGTTATAACCTGGTCTCTGTAGGTGTTGTTATAACCTGGTCTCTGTAGGTGTTGTTATAACCTGGTCTCTGTAGTGTTGTTATAACCTGGTCTCTGTAGGTGTTTGTTATAACCTGGTCTCTGTAGGTGTTGTTATAACCTGGTCTCTGTAGGTGTTGTTATAACCTGGTCTCTGTAGGTGTTGTTATAACCTGGTCTCTGTAGGTGTTGTTATAACCTGGTCTCTGTAGGTGTTGTTATAACCTGGTCTCTGTAGGTGTTGTTATAACCTGGTCTCTGTAGGTGTTGTTATAACCTGGTCTCTGTAGGTGTTGTTATAACCTGGTCTCTGTAGGTGTTGTTATAACCTGGTCTCTGTAGGTGTTGTTATAACCTGGTCTCTGTGGTGTTGTTATAACCTGGTCTCTGTAGTGTTGTTATAACCTGGTCTCTGTAGTGTTGTTATAACCTGGTCTCTGTAGTGTTGTTATAACCTGGTCTCTGTAGTGTTGTTATAACCTGGTCTCTGTAGTGTTGTTATAACCTGGTCTCTGTAGTGTTGTTATAACCTGGTCTCTGTAGTGTTGTTATAACCTGATTTCTATAGGTGTAGTGTTGTTATAACCTGGTCTCTGTAGGTGTAGTGTTGTTATAACCTGGTCTCTGTAGGTGTAGTGTTGTTATAACCTGGTCTCTGTAGTGTTATAACCTGGTCTCTGTAGTGTTGTTATAACCTGGTCTCTGTAGTGTTGTTATAACCTGGTCTCTGTGGTGTTGTTATAACCTGGTCTCTGTAGGTGTTGTTATAACCTGGTCTCTGTAGGTGTTGTTATATGCTGGTCTCTGTAGTGTTGTTATATGCTGGTCTCTGTAGTGTTGTTATAACCTGGTCTCTGTAGTGTTGTTATAACCTGGTCTCTGTAGGTGTTGTTATAACCTGGTCTCTGTAGTGTTGTTATAACCTGGTCTCTGTAGTGTTGTTATAACCTGCTCTCTGTAGTGTTGTTATAACCTGGTCTCTGTAGTGTTGTTATAACCTGGTCTCTGTAGTGTTGTTATAACCTGGTCTCTGTAGGTGTTATAACCATGTCTCTGTAGTGTTGTTATAACCTGGTCTCTGTAGTGTTGTTATAACCTGGTCTCTGTAGTGTTGTTATAACCTGGTCTCTGTAGTGTTGTTATAACCTGGTCTCTGTAGGTGTTGTTATAACCTGGTCTCTGTAGGTGTTGTTATAACCTGGTCTCTGTAGGTGTTGTTATAACCTGGTCTCTGTAGGTGTTGTTATAACCTGGTCTCTGTAGGTGTTGTTATAACCTGGTCTCTGTAGGTGTTGTTATAACCTGGTCTCTGTAGTGTTGTTATAACCTGGTCTCTGTAGGTGTTGTTATAACCTGGTCTCTGTAGGTGTTGTTATAACCTGGTCTCTGTAGGTGTTGTTATAACCTGGTCTCTGTAGGTGTTGTTATAACCTGGTCTCTGTAGGTGTTGTTATAACCTGGTCTCTGTAGGTGTTGTTATAACCTGGTCTCTGTAGGTGTTGTTATAACCTGGTCTCTGTAGGTGTTGTTATAACCTGGTCTCTGTAGGTGTTGTTATAACCTGGTCTCTGTAGGTGTTGTTATAACCTGGTCTCTGTAGGTGTTGTTATAACCTGGTCTCTGTAGGTGTTGTTATAACCTGGTCTCTGTAGGTGTTGTTATAACCTGGTCTCTGTAGTGTTGTTATAACCTGGTCTCTGTAGTGTTGTTATAACCTGGTCTCTGTAGGTGTTGTTATAACCTGGTCTCTGTAGGTGTTGTTATAACCTGGTCTCTGTAGTGTTGTTATAACCTGGTCTCTGTAGGTGTTGTTATAACCTGGTCTCTGTAGGTGTTGTTATAACCTGGTCTCTGTAGTGTTGTTATAACCTGGTCTCTGTAGGTGTTGTTATAACCTGGTCTCTGTAGGTGTTGTTATAACCTGGTCTCTGTAGGTGTTGTTATAACCTGGTCTCTGTAGGTGTTGTTATAACCTGGTCTCTGTAGTGTTGTTATAACCTGGTCTCTGTAGTGTTGTTATAACCTGGTCTCTGTAGTGTTGTTATAACCTGGTCTCTGTAGGTGTTATAACCTGGTCTCTGTAGTGTTGTTATAACCTGGTCTCTGTAGTGTTGTTATAACCTGGTCTCTGTAGGTGTAGTGTTATAACCTGATCTCTGTAGGTGTAGTGTTATAACCTGGTCTCTGTAGGTGTAGTGTTATAACCTGGTCTCTGTAGGTGTAGTGTTATAACCTGGTCTCTGTAGTGTTATAACCTGGTCTCTGTAGTGTTATAACCTGGTCTCTCTCTTCAGGGGCGGTCGATGGATGAGCTGAACCATGACTTCCATGCTCTGGCTCTAGAGGGGCGTGCCATGGGAGAGGTAAGGGGTCAGGGGTTACAGGTCAAGTAGTTAGAGGACCATAGACACTCAGCCTACCGAAGGCCATGTGATGGTGGTAGGAAGAGCACTGTAGCCCAGAATAAAGTAACCCATAAATCCTGCTTCTATATTTAGTCATTCCGCGGAAAACGCCCTGACACTTCTCTTTCTTTCACTTTTCTCTCTCTCTCTCTCTCTCCCTCTCTCTCTCTCTCTCTCTCTCTCTTTTTCTTTTGTTCCTCTTTCTGTTTCTCTCCTCCCTTTCTCTTTCTGTCTTTCTCCATCTTTCTCTCCCCTCCCCCTCTCCTTTCTACAGCAGCTGTTGACAGGTGAGAAGTTTTGGGAGAGTGACGAAGCCCCAAAAGGGATCTTCCTGGACCAGTGGAGGGGCGGTGCATGGGGGGCCACAGGTAAGAGAGTGAGCCCAGCCCCTGGAATGAAACACCGTGTCACCACACCAAGTCTTGAGTTTCCCAGCCAAATATGTACGTGTGTTTGGCAGTTTGACAATAGGTCTCTTTTTCTTTCTCCTCTACCAGACCACTTGGTGTCTCAGCCAATCATGGTGTCTCATCGGCCGGGTGGGGGTTTCCATGGCGGCGGGGAGGTGGGCGGGTCAGTGATGTCACCGCGGTCAGAGAGCGGGGGCTTAGGAGTCAGTATGGTAGAATACGTCCTCTCCTCTTCTCCCGCCGAGAAACTGGACTCCTGCCTCCGTAAGGGACCTTTCGTAAGTAGCCTACCCTCATTTACACTCCCATCATTCAATTCATATGTCTACATAGATCACTATCATCAATGCTGACCCACCTTCACCACTGGCAACCTGGACTCCTTGCGGCACTGGGTTATACTGCATACGTGGTCTCGTTTAGATCTCTCTCTCTCTCTCTCTCTCTCTCTTTAGATCTCTCTCTCTCTCTCTCTCTCTCTCTTTAGATCTCTCTCTCTCTCTTTAGATCTCTCTCTCTCTTTAGGTCTCTCTCTCTCTCTCTTTAGGTCTCTCTCTCTCTCTTTAGATCTCTCTCTCTCTCTCTTTAGATCTCTCTCTCTCTCTCTTTAGGTCTCTCTCTCTCTCTTTTAGGTCTCTCTCTCTCTCTTTTTTAGATCTCTCTCTCTCTTTTAGATCTCTCTCTCTCTCTCTTTAGATCTCTCTCTCTCTTTAGATCTCTCTCTCTCTCTCTTAGATCTCTCTCTCTCTCTGTCTTTAGATCTCTCTCTCTCTTTAGATCTCTCTCTCTCTCTTAGATCTCTCTCTCTCTTAGATCTCTCTCTCTCTCTTAGATCTCTCTCTCTCTTTAGATCTCTCTCTCTCTCTTTAGATCTCTCTCTCTCTCTTTAGATCTCTCTCTCTCTCTCTCTTTAGATCTCTCTCTCTCTCTCTCTTTCTATCTCTCTCTCTCTCTCTCTTTAGATCTCTCTCTCTCTCTTTAGATCTCTCTCTCTTTAGATCTCTCTCTCTTTAGATCTCTCTCTCTCTCTCTATCTCTGTCTCTCTCTTTAGATCTCTCTCTCTCTTTAGATCTCTCTCTCTCTTTAGATCTCTCTCTCTCTTTAGATCTCTCTCTCTCTTTAGATCTCTCTCTCTCTTTAGATCTCTCTCTCTCTTATACCTCTCTCTCTCTCTTTAGATCAATCTCTCTCCCTCTCTCTTTAGATCTCTCTCTCTTTAGATCTCTCTCTCTTTAGATCTGTCTCTCTCTCTTTAGATCTCTCTCTCTCTTTAGATCTCTCTCTCTCTTTAGATCTCTCTCTCTCTTTAGATCTCTCTCTCTCTCTCTCTCTCTCTCTCTCTCTCTCTTTAGATCTCTCTCTCTCTCTCTCTCTCTCTCTCTGTCTCTCTCTCTCTCTTTAGATCTCTATCTGTCTCATTTAGATCTCTCTCTGTGTCTCGTTAGAGCTCTCTCTCTCTCTCTGTGTCTCTTTAGATCTCTCGCTCTGTCTCTTTAGATCTCTCGCTCTGTCTCTTTAGATCTCTCGCTCTGTCTCTTTAGATCTCTCGCTCTGTCTCTTTAGATCTCTCGCTCTGTCTCTTTAGATCTCTCGCTCTGTCTCTTTAGATCTCTCGCTCTGTCTCTTTAGATCTCTCGCTCTGTCTCTTTAGATCTCTCGCTCTGTCTCTTTAGATCTCTCGCTCTGTCTCTTTAGATCTCTCGCTCTGTCTCTTTAGATCTCTCGCTCTGTCTCTTTAGATCTCTCGCTCTGTCTCTTTAGATCTCTCGCTCTGTCTCTTTAGATCTCTCGCTCTGTCTCTTTAGATCTCTCGCTCTGTCTCTTTAGATCTCTCGCTCTGTCTCTTTAGATCTCTCGCTCTGTCTCTTTAGATCTCTCTCTCTGTCGCTTTAGATCTCTCTCTCTCTCTGTCGCTTTAGATCTCTCTCTCTCTCTGTCTCTTTAGATCTCTCTCTCTCTCTGTCTCTTTAGATCTCTCTCTCTCTGTGTCTCGTTAGATCTCTCTCTCTCTGTGTCTCGTTAGATCTCTCTCTCTCTGTGTCTCGTTAGAGCTCTCTCTCTCTGTGTCTCGTTAGAGCTCTCTCTCTCTGTGTCTCGTTAGAGCTCTCTCTCTCTGTGTCTCGTTAGAGCTCTCTCTCTCTGTGTCTCGTTAGAGCTCTCTCTCTCTGTGTCTTTAGAGCTCTCTCTCTCTCTGTGTCTCGTTAGAGCTCTCTCTCTCTCTGTGTCTCGTTAGAGCTCTCTCTCTCTCTGTGTCTCGTTAGAGCTCTCTCTCTCTCTGTGTCTCGTTAGAGCTCTCTCTCTCTCTGTGTCTCGTTAGATCTCTCTCTCTCTGTGTCTCGTTAGAGCTCTCTCTCTGTGTCTCGTTAGAGCTCTCTCTCTCTGTGTCTCGTTAGAGCTCTCTCTCTCTGTGTCTCGTTAGAGCTCTCTCTCTCTGTGTCTCGTTAGAGCTCTCTCTCTGTGTCTCGTTAGAGCTCTCTCTCTGTGTCTCGTTAGAGCTCTCTCTCTCTGTGTCTCGTTAGAGCTCTCTCTCTCTGTGTCTCGTTAGAGCTCTCTCTCTCTGTGTCTCGTTAGAGCTCTCTCTCTCTGTGTCTCGTTAGAGCTCTCTCTCTCTGTGTCTCGTTAGAGCTCTCTCTCTCTGTGTCTCGTTAGAGCTCTCTCTCTGTGTCTCGTTAGAGCTCTCTCTCTCTGTGTCTCGTTAGAGCTCTCTCTCTCTGTGTCTCGTTAGAGCTCTCTCTCTCTGTGTCTCGTTAGAGCTCTCTCTCTCTCTGTGTCTCGTTAGAGCTCTCTCTCTCTCTGTGTCTCGTTAGAGCTCTCTCTCTCTCTGTGTCTCGTTAGAGCTCTCTCTCTCTCTGTGTCTCGTTAGAGCTCTCTCTCTCTCTGTGTCTCGTTAGAGCTCTCTCTCTCTCTGTGTCTCGTTAGAGCTCTCTCTCTCTCTGTGTCTCGTTAGAGCTCTCTCTCTCTGTGTCTCGTTAGAGCTCTCTCTCTCTGTGTCTCGTTAGAGCTCTCTCTCTCTCTCTCTCTCTCTTTAGATCTCTATCTGTCTCTTTAGATCTCTATCTGTCTCTTTAGATCTCTATCTGTCTCTTTAGATCTCTATCTGTCTCTTTAGATCTCTATCTGTCTCTTTAGATCTCTATCTGTCTCTTTAGATCTCTATCTGTCTCTTTAGATCTCTATCTGTCTCGTTAGAGCTCTATCTGTCTCGTTAGAGCTCTCTCTGTCTCTTTAGATCTCTCTCTCTGTGTCTCGTTAGAGCTCTCTCTCTCTCTGTGTCTCTTTAGATCTCTCGCTCTGTCTCTTTAGATCTCTCGCTCTGTCTCTTTAGATCTCTCGCTCTGTCTCTTTAGATCTCTCGCTCTGTCTCTTTAGATCTCTCGCTCTGTCTCTTTAGATCTCTCTCTCTGTCGCTTTAGATCTCTCTCTCTCTGTGTCTCGTTAGAGCTCTCTCTCTCTCTGTGTCTCGTTAGAGCTCTCTCTCTCTCTCTGTGTCTCGTTAGAGCTCTCTCTCTCTCTCTGTGTCTCGTTAGAGCTCTCTCTCTCTCTGTGTGTCTCGTTAGAGCTCTCTCTCTCTCTGTGTGTCTCGTTAGAGCTCTCTCTCTCTCTGTGTGTCTCGTTAGAGCTCTCTCTCTCTCTGTGTGTCTCGTTAGAGCTCTCTCTCTCTCTGTGTGTCTCGTTAGAGCTCTCTCTCTCTCTGTGTGTCTCGTTAGAGCTCTCTCTCTCTTTAGAGCTCGTTAGAGCTCTCTCTCTCTTTAGAGCTCGTTAGAGCTCTCTCTTTAGAGCTCTTTAGAGCTCTCTCTCTCTTTAGAGCTCGCTCTCTCTTTAGAGCTCTCTCTCTCTTTAGAGCTCGTTAGAGCTCTCTCTCTCTTGAGCTCGTTAGAGCTCTCTCTCTCTTTAGGCTCGTTAGAGCTCTCTCTCTTTTTAGAGCTCGTTAGAGCTCTCTCTCTTTAGAGCTCGTTAGAGCTCTCTCTCTCTTTAGAGCTCGTTAGAGCTCTCTCTCTCTTTAGAGCTCGTTAGAGCTCTCTCTCTCTTTAGAGCTCTTTAGAGCTCTCTCTCTCTTTAGAGCTCTCTCTCTCTTTAGAGCTCTCTCTCTCTTTAGAGCTCTCTCTCTCTTTAGAGCTCTCTCTCTCTTTAGAGCTCTCTCTCTCTTTAGAGCTCTCTCTCTTTAGAGCTCTCTCTCTCTCTCTTTAGATCTCTCTCTCTCTCTTTAGATCTCTATCTGTCTCTTTAGATCTCTATCTGTCTCTTTAGATCTCTATCTGTCTCTTTAGATCTCTATCTGTCTCTTTAGATCTCTATCTGTCTCTTTAGATCTCTATCTGTCTCTTTAGATCTCTATCTGTCTCTTTAGATCTCTATCTGTCTCTTTAGATCTCTATCTGTCTCTTTAGATCTCTATCTGTCTCTTTAGATCTCTATCTGTCTCTTTAGATCTCTATCTGTCTCTTTAGATCTCTATCTGTCGCTTTAGATCTCTCGCTCTGTCGCTTTAGATCTCTCGCTCTGTCTCTTTAGATCTCTCTCTCTCTCTGTCTTGTTCGATCTCTCTCTCTGTCTCGTTAGAGCTCTCTCTCTCTGTGTCTCGTTAGAGCTCTCTCTCTCTGTGTCTCGTTAGAGCGCTCTCTCTCTCTCTCTCTCTCTCTCTGTGTCTCGTTAGAGCGCTCTCTCTCTCTCTCTCTCTGTGTCTCGTTAGAGCGCTCTCTCTCTCTCTCTCTCTGTGTCTCGTTAGAGCGCTCTCTCTCTCTCTCTCTCTCTGTGTCTCGTTAGAGCGCTCTCTCTCTCTCTCTCTCTGTGTCTCGTTAGAGCGCTCTCTCTCTCTCTCTCTCTCTGTGTCTCGTTAGAGCGCTCTCTCTCTCTCTCTCTCTGTGTCTCGTTAGAGCGCTCTCTCTCTCTCTCTCTCTGTGTCTCGTTAGAGCGCTCTCTCTCTCTCTCTCTCTCTGTGTCTCGTTAGAGCGCTCTCTCTCTCTCTCTCTCTGTGTCTCGTTAGAGCGCTCTCTCTCTCTCTCTCTCTGTGTCTCGTTAGAGCGCTCTCTCTCTCTCTCTCTCTGTGTCTCGTTAGAGCGCTCTCTCTCTCTCTCTCTCTGTGTCTCGTTAGAGCGCTCTCTCTCTCTCTCTCTCTCTGTGTCTCGTTAGAGCGCTCTCTCTCTCTCTCTCTCTCTCTGTGTCTCGTTAGAGCGCTCTCTCTCTCTCTCTCTCTCTCTGTGTCTCGTTAGAGCTCTCTCTCTCTCTCTCTCTCTCTGTGTCTCGTTAGAGCGCTCTCTCTCTCTCTCTCTCTCTCTGTGTCTCGTTAGAGCGCTCTCTCTCTCTCTCTCTCTCTGTGTCTCGTTAGAGCGCTCTCTCTCTCTCTCTCTCTGTGTCTCGTTAGAGCGCTCTCTCTCTCTCTCTCTCTCTGTGTCTCGTTAGAGCGCTCTCTCTCTCTCTCTCTCTGTCTCGTTAGAGCGCTCTCTCTCTCTCTCTCTCTCTGTGTCTCGTTAGAGCGCTCTCTCTCTCTCTCTCTCTGTGTCTCGTTAGAGCGCTCTCTCTCTCTCTCTCTCTCTGTGTCTCGTTAGAGCGCTCTCTCTCTCTCTCTCTCTCTGTGTCTCGTTAGAGCGCTCTCTCTCTCTCTCTCTCTCTGTGTCTCGTTAGAGCGCTCTCTCTCTCTCTCTCTCTGTGTCTCGTTAGAGCGCTCTCTCTCTCTCTCTCTCTCTGTGTCTCGTTAGAGCGCTCTCTCTCTCTCTCTCTCTGTGTCTCGTTAGAGCGCTCTCTCTCTCTCTCTCTCTCTGTGTCTCGTTAGAGCTCTCTCTCTCTCTCTCTCTCTGTGTCTCGTTAGAGCGCTCTCTCTCTCTCTCTCTCTCTGTGTCTCGTTAGAGCGCTCTCTCTCTCTCTCTCTCTCTGTGTCTCGTTAGAGCGCTCTCTCTCTCTCTCTCTCTCTCTGTGTCTCGTTAGAGCGCTCTCTCTCTCTCTCTCTCTCTCTGTGTCTCGTTAGAGCGCTCTCTCTCTCTCTCTCTCTCTCTGTGTCTCGTTAGAGCGCTCTCTCTCTCTCTCTCTCTCTGTGTCTCGTTAGAGCGCTCTCTCTCTCTCTCTCTCTGTGTCTCGTTAGAGCTCTCTCTCTCTCTCTCTCTCTGTGTCTCGTTAGAGCGCTCTCTCTCTCTCTCTCTCTGTGTCTCGTTAGAGCGCTCTCTCTCTCTCTCTGTGTCTCGTTAGAGCGCTCTCTCTCTCTCTCTGTGTCTCGTTAGAGCGCTCTCTCTCTCTCTCTGTGTCTCGTTAGAGCGCTCTCTCTCTCTCTCTGTGTCTCGTTAGAGCGCTCTCTCTCTCTCTCTGTGTCTCGTTAGAGCGCTCTCTCTCTCTCTCTCTCTGTGTCTCGTTAGAGCGCTCTCTCTCTCTCTCTCTCTCTGTGTCTCGTTAGAGCGCTCTCTCTCTCTCTCTCTCTCTGTGTCTCGTTAGAGCGCTCTCTCTCTCTCTCTCTCTCTGTGTCTCGTTAGAGCGCTCTCTCTCTCTCTCTCTCTCTGTGTCTCGTTAGAGCGCTCTCTCTCTCTCTCTCTCTCTGTGTCTCGTTAGAGCGCTCTCTCTCTCTCTCTCTCTCTGTGTCTCGTTAGAGCGCTCTCTCTCTCTGTGTCTCGTTAGAGCGCTCTCTCTCTCTGTGTCTCGTTAGAGCGCTCTCTCTCTCTCTCTCTCTCTGTGTCTCGTTAGAGCTCTCTCTCTCTCTCTCTCTGTGTCTCGTTAGAGCTCTCTCTCTCTCTCTCTCTCTGTGTCTCGTTAGAGCTCTCTCTCTCTCTCTCTGTGTCTCGTTAGAGCTCTCTCTCTCTCTCTCTGTGTCTCGTTAGAGCTCTCTCTCTCTCTCTCTCTGTGTCTCGTTAGAGCGCTCTCTCTCTCTCTCTCTGTGTCTCGTTAGAGCGCTCTCTCTCTCTCTCTCTCTGTGTCTCGTTAGAGCGCTCTCTCTCTCTCTCTCTCTCTGTGTCTCGTTAGAGCGCTCTCTCTCTCTCTCTCTCTGTGTCTCGTTAGAGCGCTCTCTCTCTCTCTCTCTCTCTGTGTCTCGTTAGAGCGCTCTCTCTCTCTCTCTCTCTCTGTGTCTCGTTAGAGCGCTCTCTCTCTCTCTCTCTCTCTGTGTCTCGTTAGAGCGCTCTCTCTCTCTCTCTCTCTGTGTCTCGTTAGAGCGCTCTCTCTCTCTCTCTCTCTCTGTGTCTCGTTAGAGCGCTCTCTCTCTCTCTCTCTCTGTGTCTCGTTAGAGCTCTCTCTCTCTCTCTCTCTGTGTCTCGTTAGAGCGCTCTCTCTCTCTCTCTCTCTCTGTGTCTCGTTAGAGCGCTCTCTCTCTCTCTCTCTCTCTCTCTGTGTCTCGTTAGAGCGCTCTCTCTCTCTCTCTCTCTCTCTGTGTCTCGTTAGAGCGCTCTCTCTCTCTCTCTGTGTCTCGTTAGAGCGCTCTCTCTCTCTCTCTCTCTGTGTCTCGTTAGAGCGCTCTCTCTCTCTCTCTCTGTGTGTCTCGTTAGAGCGCTCTCTCTCTCTCTCTGTGTCTCGTTAGAGCGCTCTCTCTCTCTCTCTCTCTCTCTCTCTCTCTCTGTGTCTCGTTAGAGCTCTCTCTCTCTCTCTCTCTCTCTCTCTGTGTCTCGTTAGAGCTCTCTCTCTCTCTCTCTCTCTCTGTGTCTCGTTAGAGCGCTCTCTCTCTCTCTCTCTCTGTGTCTCGTTAGAGCGCTCTCTCTCTCTCTCTCTCTGTGTCTCGTTAGAGCGCTCTCTCTCTCTCTCTCTCTCTGTGTCTCGTTAGAGCGCTCTCTCTCTCTCTCTCTCTCTGTGTCTCGTTAGAGCGCTCTCTCTCTCTCTCTCTCTGTGTCTCGTTAGAGCGCTCTCTCTCTCTCTCTCTCTCTGTGTCTCGATAGAGCTCTCTCTCTCTCTCTCTGTGTCTCGATAGAGCGCTCTCTCTCTCTCTCTCTCTGTGTCTCGTTAGAGCGCTCTCTCTCTCTCTCTCTGTGTCTCGTTAGAGCGCTCTCTCTCTCTCTGTGTCTCGTTAGAGCGCTCTCTCTCTCTCTCTCTCTGTGTCTCGTTAGAGCGCTCTCTCTCTCTCTCTCTCTGTGTCTCGTTAGAGCGCTCTCTCTCTCTCTCTGTCTGTGTCTCGTTAGAGCGCTCTCTCTCTCTCTCTCTCTGTGTCTCGTTAGAGCGCTCTCTCTCTCTCTCTCTCTGTGTCTCGTTAGAGCGCTCTCTCTCTCTCTCTGTGTCTCGTTAGAGCGCTCTCTCTCTCTCTGTGTCTCGTTAGAGCTCTCTCTGTGTCTCGTTAGAGCTCTCTCTCTCTCTCTCTCTCTCTCTGTGTCTCGTTAGAGCTCTCTCTCTCTCTCTCTCTCTCTCTCTCTCTCTCTCTCTGTGTCTCGTTAGAGCTCTCTCTCTCTCTCTGTGTCTCGTTAGAGCTCTCTCTCTCTCTCTGTGTTTCGTTAGAGCTCTCTCTCTCTCTCTCTCTCTCTCTCTCTCTCTCTGTGTCTCGTTAGAGCTCTCTCTCTCTCTCTCTCTGTGTCTCGTTAGAGCTCTCTCTCTCTCTCTCTCTGTGTCTCGTTAGAGCTCTCTCTCTCTCTCTCTCTCTCTCTCTCTGTGTGTCTCGTTAGAGCTCTCTCTCTCTCTCTCTCTCTGTGTCTCGTTAGAGCTCTCTCTCTCTGTGTCTCGTTAGAGCTCTCTCTCTCTCTCTCTCTCTCTCTCTCTCTCTCTGTGTCTCGTTAGAGCTCTCTCTCTCTCTCTCTCTCTCTGTGTCTCGTTAGAGCTCTCTCTCTCTCTCTCTCTCTCTCTCTCTCTCTCTGTGTCTCGTTAGAGCTCTCTCTCTCTCTCTCTCTCTCTCTCTGTGTCTCGTTAGAGCTCTCTCTCTCTCTCTCTGTGTCTCGTTAGAGCTCTCTCTCTCTCTCTCTCTCTCTCTCTCTCTCTCTGTCTCGTTAGAGCGCTCTCTCTCTCTCTCTCTCTCTCTCTCTCTCTCTCTCTCTCTCTCTCTGTCTCGTTAGAGCGCTCTCTCTCTCTCTCTCTCTCTCTCTCTCTCTCTCTCTCTCTCTCTCTCTCTCTCTCTCTCTCTCTCTCTCTCTCTCTCTGTGTCTCGTTAGAGCTCTCTCTCTCTCTCTCTCTCTGTGTCTCGTTAGAGCTCTCTCTCTCTCTCTCTCTCTCTCTCTCTCTCTCTCTCTCTCTGTGTCTCGTTAGAGCTCTCTCTCTCTCTCTCTCTCTGTGTCTCGTTAGAGCTCTCTCTCTCTCTCTGTGTGTCTCTTTAGATCTCTCTCTCTGTGTGTCTCTTTAGATCTCTCTCTTGTTAAGGGAATTTTTATCAATGATGACTAATTCAATCAGGACTGACTAATCGGAATACTATTATGTTACTGTATATGTACTAATCAGAATACTATTATGTTGCTGTATATGTATGAGTTTTCTTTCTTGATCCCAGTACTGAATATAATGTGTGTGAATGTGGTCAAGAGTTAGAACAATGACTGTCTGTTCCTTGGTAGAAATGAATGAACGATATCTTCAGACTGGCTAGAATGCTTATCTACACGAGAAGACCTTGGCTCGTAAATTATATTAAATTGGTAGGGAGACGGATGTGGGAAGGCTTGAGATACAGCCTTTGTACTGGAACGGAGATGGCACGGGTTGGTGCTGAAACTAAGGACGTCATTTTCAGTTTATAACCTGAGGTAAACTGTATCGTATTCAGTGCTCTCGTGAATAAACTCTGCTGATTGACTTTAAGACTGGGCTCTGTCCATTATTATAGAATAAGGGTCTTACAAATCCTTATGAACTAACAGTGTTTAATTTTAATTGGGTGTTAAAACATAGAGCAATTTATTTCCTTTAACATCTCTCTGTGTCTCTTTCGATCTCTCTCTCTCTCTCTCTTTAGATCTCTCTCTCTGTGTCTTGTTAGAGCTCTCTCTCTGTGTGTCTGTTTAGATCTCTCTCTCTGTGTCTTGTTAGAGCTCTCTCTCTCTCTGTGTCTCTTTAGATCTCTCTCTCTGTGTCTTGTTAGAGCTCTCTCTCTCTCTGTGTCTCTTTAGATCTCTCTCTCTGTGTCTCGTTAGAGCTCTCTCTCTCTCTGTGTCTCGTTAGATCTCTCTCTGTGTCTCGTTAGAGCTCTCTCTCTGTGTCTCGTTAGAGCTCTCTCTCTGTGTCTCGTTAGAGCTCTCTCTCTGTGTCTCGTTAGAGCTCTCTCTCTGTGTCTCGTTAGAGCTCTCTGTGTCTCGTTAGAGCTCTCTGTGTCTCGTTAGAGCTCTCTGTGTCTCGTTAGAGCTCTCTGTGTCTCGTTAGAGCTCTCTGTGTCTCGTTAGAGCTCTCTGTGTCTCGTTAGAGCTCTCTGTGTCTCGTTAGAGCTCTCTGTGTCTCGTTAGAGCTCTCTGTGTCTCGTTAGAGCTCTCTGTGTCTCGTTAGAGCTCTCTGTGTCTCGTTAGAGCTCTCTGTGTCTCGTTAGAGCTCTCTGTGTCTCGTTAGAGCTCTCTGTGTCTCGTTAGAGCTCTCTGTGTCTCGTTAGAGCTCTCTGTGTCTCGTTAGAGCTCTCTGTGTCTCGTTAGAGCTCTCTCTCTGTGTCTCGTTAGAGCTCTCTCTCTGTGTCTCGTTAGAGCTCTCTCTCTGTGTCTCGTTAGAGCTCTCTCTCTGTGTCTCGTTAGAGCTCTCTCTCTGTGTCTCGTTAGAGCTCTCTCTCTGTGTCTCGTTAGAGCTCTCTCTCTGTGTCTCGTTAGAGCTCTCTCTCTGTGTCTCGTTAGAGCTCTCTCTCTGTGTCTCGTTAGAGCTCTCTCTCTGTGTCTCGTTAGAGCTCTCTCTCTGTGTCTCGTTAGAGCTCTCTCTCTGTGTCTCGTTAGAGCTCTCTCTCTGTGTCTCGTTAGAGCTCTCTCTCTGTGTCTCGTTAGAGCTCTCTCTCTGTGTCTCGTTAGAGCTCTCTCTCTGTGTCTCGTTAGAGCTCTCTCTCTGTGTCTCGTTAGAGCTCTCTCTCTGTGTCTCGTTAGAGCTCTCTCTCTGTGTCTCGTTAGAGCTCTCTCTCTGTGTCTCGTTAGAGCTCTCTCTCTGTGTCTCGTTAGAGCTCTCTCTCTGTGTCTCGTTAGAGCTCTCTCTCTGTGTCTCGTTAGAGCTCTCTCTCTGTGTCTCGTTAGAGCTCTCTCTCTGTGTCTCGTTAGAGCTCTCTCTCTGTGTCTCGTTAGAGCTCTCTCTCTCTCTGTGTCTCGTTAGAGCTCTCTCTCTGTGTCTCGTTAGAGCTCTCTCTCTGTGTCTCGTTAGAGCTCTCTCTCTGTGTCTCGTTAGAGCTCTCTCTCTGTGTCTCGTTAGAGCTCTCTCTCTGTGTCTCGTTAGAGCTCTCTCTCTGTGTCTCGTTAGAGCTCTCTCTCTGTGTCTCGTTAGAGCTCTCTCTCTGTGTCTCGTTAGAGCTCTCTCTCTGTGTCTCGTTAGAGCTCTCTCTCTGTGTCTCGTTAGAGCTCTCTGTGTCTCGTTAGAGCTCTCTGTGTCTCGTTAGAGCTCTCTGTGTCTCGTTAGAGCTCTCTGTGTCTCGTTAGAGCTCTCTGTGTCTCGTTAGAGCTCTCTGTGTCTCGTTAGAGCTCTCTGTGTCTCGTTAGAGCTCTCTCTCTGTGTCTCGTTAGAGCTCTCTGTGTCTCGTTAGAGCTCTCTGTGTCTCGTTAGAGCTCTCTCTCTGTGTCTCGTTAGAGCTCTCTCTCTGTGTCTCGTTAGAGCTCTCTCTCTGTGTCTCGTTAGAGCTCTCTCTCTGTGTCTCGTTAGAGCTCTCTCTCTGTGTCTCGTTAGAGCTCTCTCTCTGTGTCTCGTTAGAGCTCTCTCTCTGTGTCTCGTTAGAGCTCTCTCTCTGTGTCTCGTTAGAGCTCTCTCTCTGTGTCTCGTTAGAGCTCTCTCTCTGTGTCTCGTTAGAGCTCTCTCTCTGTGTCTCGTTAGAGCTCTCTCTCTGTGTCTCGTTAGAGCTCTCTCTCTGTGTCTCGTTAGAGCTCTCTCTCTGTGTCTCGTTAGAGCTCTCTCTCTGTGTCTCGTTAGAGCTCTCTCTCTGTGTCTCGTTAGAGCTCTCTCTCTGTGTCTCGTTAGAGCTCTCTCTCTGTGTCTCGTTAGAGCTCTCTCTCTGTGTCTCGTTAGAGCTCTCTCTCTGTGTCTCGTTAGAGCTCTCTCTCTGTGTCTCGTTAGAGCTCTCTCTCTGTGTCTCGTTAGAGCTCTCTCTCTGTGTCTCGTTAGAGCTCTCTCTCTGTGTCTCGTTAGAGCTCTCTCTCTGTGTCTCGTTAGAGCTCTCTCTCTGTGTCTCGTTAGAGCTCTCTCTCTGTGTCTCGTTAGAGCTCTCTCTCTGTGTCTCGTTAGAGCTCTCTCTCGTTAGAGCTCTCTCTCTGTGTGTCTCGTTAGAGCTCTCTCTCTGTGTCTCGTTAGAGCTCTCTCTCTGTGTCTCGTTAGAGCTCTCTCTCTGTGTCTCGTTAGAGCTCTCTCTCTGTGTCTCGTTAGAGCTCTCTCTCTGTGTCTCGTTAGAGCTCTCTCTCTGTGTCTCGTTAGAGCTCTCTCTCTGTGTCTCGTTAGAGCTCTCTCTCTGTGTCTCGTTAGAGCTCTCTCTCTGTGTCTCGTTAGAGCTCTCTCTCTGTGTCTCGTTAGAGCTCTCTCTCTGTGTCTCGTTAGAGCTCTCTCTCTCTGTCTCGTTAGAGCTCTCTCTCTGTGTCTCGTTAGAGCTCTCTCTCTGTGTCTCGTTAGAGCTCTCTCTCTGTGTCTCGTTAGAGCTCTCTCTGTGTCTCGTTAGAGCTCTCTCTCTGTGTCTCGTTAGAGCTCTCTCTCTGTGTCTCGTTAGAGCTCTCTCTCTGTGTCTCGTTAGAGCTCTCTCTCTCTGTCTCGTTCTCTCTGTGTCTCGTTAGAGCTCTCTCTCTGTGTCTCGTTAGAGCTCTCTCTCTGTGTCTCGTTAGAGCTCTCTCTCTGTGTCTCGTTAGAGCTCTCTCTCTGTGTCTCGTTAGAGCTCTCTCTCTGTGTCTCGTTAGAGCTCTCTCTCTGTGTCTCGTTAGAGCTCTCTCTCTGTGTCTCGTTAGAGCTCTCTCTCTGTGTCTCGTTAGAGCTCTCTCTCTGTGTCTCGTTAGAGCTCTCTCTCTGTGTCTCGTTAGAGCTCTCTCTCTGTGTCTCGTTAGAGCTCTCTCTCTGTGTCTCGTTAGAGCTCTCTCTCTGTGTCTCGTTAGAGCTCTCTCTGTGTCTCGTTAGAGCTCTCTCTCTGTCTCGTTAGAGCTCTCTCTCTGTGTCTCGTTAGAGCTCTCTCTCTGTGTCTCGTTAGAGCTCTCTCTCTGTGTCTCGTTAGAGCTCTCTCTCTCTCTCTCTCTCTGTGTCTCGTTAGAGCTCTCTCTCTGTGTCTCGTTAGAGCTCTCTCTGTGTCTCGTTAGAGCTCTCTCTGTGTCTCGTTAGAGCTCTCTCTGTGTCTCGTTAGAGCTCTCTCTCTGTGTCTCGTTAGAGCTCTCTCTCT
>NC_068439.1:11388549-11438549 GCF_023373465.1 Oncorhynchus keta | reverse complement strand
AACCTGTGTGTGTAATATAACCTGTGTGTGTAATATAACCTGTGTGTATAATATAACCTGTGTGTGTATAATATAACCTGTGTGTGTAATATAACCTGTGTGTGTAATATAACCTGTGTGTGTGTAATATAACCTGTGTGTGTAATATAACCTGTGTGTGTAATATAACCTGTGTGTGTATAATATAACCTGTGTGTATAATATAACCTGTGTGTGTGTAATATAACCTGTGTGTGTGTAATATAACCTGTGTGTGTAATATAACCTGTGTGTGTATAATATATAACCTGTGTGTGTATAATATAACCTGTGTGTGTATAATATAACCTGTGTGTGTGTAATATAACCTGTGTGTGTAATATAACCTGTGTGTGTATAATATAACCTGTGTGTGTATAATATAACCTGTGTGTGTATAATATAACCTGTGTGTATAATATAACCTGTGTATAGGTGTTCCAGAGACCCAGTGCTCTAGCAGCCCAACAGCAGCAGTATGCCTTGGCAGCAGCACAGCAATCTCACATTGGTAAGAGACAGAGAGAGTGTGAGTTGTTTTGCAGGTGAAAGACATTTTTGGGTGATGTTATTCAGCGATGAAAAGTTGTTCTTGGACTAGCTGTGTATCTTACGTCTGGCACAATTAGCATATAAACGTGTAACCGATAGTTATGGGTGAAGACTCTCTGGGGAAAAAATTAAATAATTATCTGTTTAAACAGTTAGGACTTGATTTAAATTTTAGAACAATAGTGATGAAGAATTGTGGGTAGTCTCCCCTCAGGCACGGAGTACAACATATACAAAGTATTTGGAAAGATTTCAGACCCCTCTTTACACATTTTGTTATGTTTAGAGATTTTAGTGTGAATATCAGTATTATTGAAACGTTAAAGTACTGATAAACGGAAATAATTTCACCACGTTTTATATTGAAAACCAACAAACAACAAATCAAATTAGCAGCACTTAATGCACTTGTGTTTTTTGTTTTTGAATGTTCTGTAGACAGGGTGACTATCTTCGATTTAAGTTTCCCTCGGCACTCTTGTAAAACCCCAAAAATTACGACCACACTTCAGATTTGGCACCTTTTTATATAGACAGGTGTGTGCCTTTTAAAAACAAAAATCATGTCCAATCAGTTGAATTTGGACTGGACTTGGCACCAATAATTACTTTCATTACACCAGATGCATGTCCGTGAATGTATTACCTCGCACACAGACATTATAAGATCATTTAGTAGCTAACGGCAGCCTGCAGTACCCCGGTTGGCTGTCAACTTCAGTTACGCAATGAGAGGCGGCAGCAGTGAGCTAGCTGGAGTAGCTCAAACTGTGCAAGTTTAGTCTCCATGAGACGCCGTCTTAACCTCACTGGGCTTCAAATGCCCTAATTGAGTCTTCACATCTGAGTGATGGATGTCACGTGATCAATGGCTTTGTCAATATACAGTCATTTGTACACTCACAAATTTGCTGCCTGGTATTGTGACGCCATAATTTCCATGGTAACGTAGAATGTTCGTTCAAATGATGTTCACTGATGTGGCTCATGCAATTAAAATAAATGTTTTGACAGTTGAGCTGAATCGACAAATCATTGCACATATTTTACTTCCTGCTTTGTTGCTATGGGTAAACTCACAATGGCTACCAGTCCCACCCATTATGTCATCATTGACTTGAATGTGGATGGCTGTGGCACTCCTTGTCTTTCAATGGCAGCACAGGCAGACGGGAGGTGAAAATGTCTGTCTGGCTGACCAAAACAATTCCACGACCGTTGGGCAGCTCTAGTCTCTGTTTCTCTGTGATCTTTATGCACGTGTCTTTTCAGGTTTGGCTCAAGCGTTTGTTTCCAACCCTTACATCATCAGTACCGGTCCGTCTGGAACCGACCCCTACGCTGCTGGACTGGCAGCTGCTGCAACACTGGGTAAGACACACACACACACACACACACCTGCCATTTTGTTATTTCATATCCCCTGTACTACGGGAATATGATGACAGTCCAGCATGCATACATTTTTCTACATGGCTGGTCCCAGGAATCTAACCTGCTGTCTTGACTTTGCAACCTCCATCCTGTACCAACTAACTTATTGTGTGTGTTCAGGCCCAACAGTGATGCCTCCTCAGTACTATGGGGTGACTCCCTGGGGAGTGTATCCAGCCAATCTGTTCCAGCAACAGGCTGCGGCCGCCAACAACTCAGCCAATCAACAGCCTCAAGGACAGAACCAGCACAACCAACAACAGGTCAGTGGCGTCCTATTGGCTAGACCGCTCCTCATTAGGTAAAGCTACCGTCTGACTTTTTTTTTGTTGCTTCAGTGCTCAGCGCTTTATGGTTGTGAGATTTACCACAAGTCCAGAGAAGTTATGCCCTCATGCACCTCCTAATGTCAGTGTGTGTTCATGGCGTTTTACTAAGAACAACACCTTGTGGAATTAAACCAGCCCTCCACCGCTACTCAGCCTTTCCCATTGGCTCAGTCTCAGACCTTCTGCCCTCCTATTGGCTAACCTTTATGTAACTCATAGGTGATGCGTGGGGGCGGTAACCAGCGACCCCTGACCCCTAGCCAAGGTCAACAGGGTCAGCAGAACGACCAGCTGATCGCTACCGCAGCAGTCAACTCAGCTCTCGCCTTCGGACAGGGGCTGGCTGCCGGCGTGCCTGGTGAGCAAGACATTTACTAACACATACACACACACACCTGGCCTGGTGAGCAAGACATTTACTAACACACACACACACCTGGCCTGGTGAGCAAGACATTTACTAACACACACACACACACCTGGCCTGGTGAGCAAGACATTTACTAACACACACACACATCCCGCCTGGTGAGCAAGACATTTACTAACACACACACACACCCCGCCTGGTGAGCAAGACATTTACTAACACACGCGCACACACACAGACAGATTAACCCATGAGTTTCTCTCTGCAGGCTATCCCATGCTGGCTCCAGCTGCTTACTATGACCAGACGGGGGCGCTAGTGGTCAACACAGGATCTAGGGGCGGACCCGTACGCCTCATGGCTCCCGCAGGCTCAGTTATTATCTCTCCCTCCGCTGCACAAGCAGGTAACACACTCCTTCATTTACACTATCACTCACCCTAATACAGTATCTCTGTCACCCTAATACAGTATCTCTGTCACCCTAATACAGTATCTCTGTCACCCTGATACAGTATCTCTGTCACCCTGATACAGTATCTCTGTCACCCTGATACAGTATCTCTGTCACCCTGATACAGTATCTCTGTCACCCTAATACAGTATCTCTGTCACCAGTATCTGTCATACAGTATCTCTGTCACCCTGATACAGTATCTCTGTCACCAGTCTAATACAGTATCTCTGTCACCCTAACAGTATCAGTACAGTCTCTGTCACCCTAATACAGTATCTCTGTCACCCTAATACAGTATCTCTCTGTCACCAGTATCTCTGTCAATACAGTATCTCTGTCACCCTAATACAGTATCTCTGTCACCCTAATACAGTATCTCTGTCACCCAGTAATACAGTATCTCTGTCACCAGTATCTAATACAGTATCTCTGTCACCCTAATACAGTATCACCCTAATATCTCTGTCACCCTAATACAGTATCTCTGTCACCCTAATACAGTATCTCTGTCACCCTGTACAGTATCTCTGTCACCCTGATACAGTATCTCTGTCACCCTGATACAGTATCTCTGTCACCCTAATACAGTATCTCTGTCACCCTAATACAGTATCTCTGTCACCCTAATACAGTATCTCTGTCAATACAGTATCTCTGTCACCCTAATACAGTATCTCTGTCACCCTGATACAGTATCTCTGTCACCCTGATACAGTATCTCTGTCACCCTGATACAGTATCTCTGTCACCCTGATACAGTATCTCTGTCACCCTGATACAGTATCTCTGTCACCCTGATACAGTATCTCTGTCACCCTGATACAGTATCTCTGTCACCCTGATACAGTATCTCTGTCACCCTGATACAGTATCTCTGTCACCCTAATACAGTATCTCTGTCACCCTAATACAGTATCTCTGTCACCCTGAGTACAGTATCTCTGTCACCCTAATACAGTATCTCTGTCACTCCTCACCCTAATACAGTATCTCTGTCACCCTGATACAGTCTCTGTCACCCTGATACAGTATCTCTGTCACCCTAATACAGTATCTCTGTCACCCTGATACAGTATCTCTGTCACCCTGATACAGTATCTCTGTCACCAGTATCTCTGTCACCCTGATACAGTATCTCTGTCACCCTGATACAGTATCTCTGTCACCCTGATACAGTATCTCTGTCACCCTAATACGGTATCTCTGTCACCCTAATACGGTATCTCTGTCACCCTAATACGGTATCTCTGTCACTCAGTCACTCTAATACAGTATCTCTCATCACTTGTATCAGCCCACCAAACTCTCACTTATGACAATTTATTTCTCTCTGCTCTCTCCTTCCCTTTCTCTCTACCCTCTCTCTCTCTACCCTCTCTCTCTCTACCCTCTCTCTCTCTACCCTCTCTCTCTCTACCCTCTCTCTCTCTACCCTCTCTCTCTCCTACCCTCTCTCTCTCTACCCTCTCTCCTTCTCTCTCTACCCTCTCTCTCCTTCCCTCTCTCCTTCCCTCTCTCCTTCCCTCTCTCCTTCCCTCTCTCCTACCCTCTCTCCTTCCCTCTCTCTCCTACCCTCTCTCCTTCCCTCTCTCTCCTACCCTCTCTCCTTTCCCTCTCTCCTACCCTCTCCTCTCTCTCTACCCTCTCCTTCTCCTTCCCTCTCCCTCTCCTCCTACCCCCTCTCTCCTTCCTACCCTTCCTCTCTCCTCCTCCTCCCTCCCTCTCCTTCCCTCTCTCTCCTACCCTCTCTCTCCTACCCTCTCTCTCCTACCCTCTCTCCTTCCCTCTCTCCTCCCTCTCTCCTACCCTCTCTCCTTCCCTCCTCTCTCTCTCCCCCCTCTCTCTCCTACCCTCTCTCCTTCCCTCCTACCCTCTCTCCCTACCCTCTCTCCCTTCCCTCTCTCTCTCCTTCCCTCTCTCTCCTTCCCTTCCCTCTCCTCCTTCCCTCTCTCTCCTTCCCTCTCTCTCCTTCCCTCTCTCTCTCCCTTCCCTCCCTCTCTCTCCTTCCCTCTCTCTCCTTCCCTCTCTCTCCTTCCCTCTCTCTCCTTCCCTCTCTCTCCTTCCCTCTCTCTCCTACCCTCTCTCTCCTACCCTCTCTCTCCTACCCTCTCTCTCCTTCCCTCTCTCTCCTTCCCTCTCTCTCCTTCCCTCGCTCCAGTGGCGGCAGCAGCTGCAGGTGGCGGGACTAACGGTGGTATGGGAGGCGGGGCCAATGGTCCGTTCCGAGCCATGCAATCACAGCAGCCTCAGCAGCAGGGGGGAGGGGCTATGTCAGGAAACTCCTTTTATGGATCCTCTCTTAGCAACTCATCCCAGAGCTCCTCCCTCTTCTCTCAAGGTAGCCAATTGACGTACTGTGAGTGAAAAACTAAACGGGTGAATTGGCAGAGGTCGTTTCCAGGCCGACTACATTGGAGACTTTGCATGCCGCGTCATGGATTGGCCAGTCGTGCATCGGATTCCTATATCGTGGTAGTTCATAGGTCAACAATCTGCCTTGGCTTTGTGAGATCTGGCAGGTGTCTGCAATGTAGTCGGCCTGGAACGTGACCAAGATGTGTTCAAATATGATTTTGTTTAGCATATAAACTCGGTGACAGAAGTAGATTAACAAAGGTGATTGGTTGTTTTCTCTACAGGCTCCGCCCAGCCGGGCCCCGGCTCCGCCTCTCTGGGGTTTGGTCAGAGCAACTCTTCACTCGGAGCGACATTGGGCGGCTTTGGCACTGCAGGTGTGTGGGACTCAGTAGGCTTACGACACTGCAGGTGTGTGGGACTCAGTAGGCTTTGGCACTGCAGGTGTGTGGGACTCAGTAGGCTTTGGCACTGCAGGTGTGTGGGACTCAGTAGGCTTTGGGACTGCAGGTGTGTGGGACTCAGTAGGCTTTGGCACTGCAGGTGTGTGGGACTCAGTAGGCTTACGACACTGCAGGTGTGTGGGACTCAGTAGGCTTACGACACTGCAGGTGTGTGGGACTCAGTAGGCTTACGACACTGCAGGTGTGTGGGACTCAGTAGGCTTACGACACTGCAGGTGTGTGGGACTCAGTAGGCTTTGGCACTGCAGGTGTGTGGGACTCAGTAGGCTTACAACACTGCAGGTGTGTGGGACTCAGTAGGCTTTGGCACTGCAGGTGTGTGGGACTCAGTAGGCTTACGACACTGCAGGTGTGTGGGACTCAGTAGGCTTTGGCACTGCAGGTGTGTGGGACTCAGTAGGCTTTGGCACTGCAGGTGTGTGGGACTCAGTAGGCTTACGACACTGCAGGTGTGTGGGACTCAGTAGGCTTACGACACTGCAGGTGTGTGGGACTCAGTAGGCTTACGACACTGCAGGTGTGTGGGACTCAGTAGGCTTTGGCACTGCAGGTGTGTGGGACTCAGTAGGCTTACGACACTGCAGGTGTGTGGGACTCAGTAGGCTTTGGCACTGCAGGTGTGTGGGACTCAGTAGGCTTACGACACTGCAGGTGTGTGGGACTCAGTAGGCTTTGGGACTGCAGGTGTGTGGGACTCAGTAGGCTTTGGCACTGCAGGTGTGTGGGACTCAGTAGGCTTTGGCACTGCAGGTGTGTGGGACTCAGTAGGCTTTGGCACTGCAGGTGTGTGGGACTCAGTAGGCTTTGGCACTGCAGGTGTGTGGGACTCAGTAGGCTTACGACACTGCAGGTGTGTGGGACTCAGTAGGCTTTGGCACTGCAGGTGTGTGGGACTCAGTAGGCTTACGACACTGCAGGTGTGTGGGACTCAGTAGGCTTACGACACTGCAGGTGTGTGGGACTCAGTAGGCTTTGGCACTGCAGGTGTGTGGGACTCAGTAGGCTTACGACACTGCAGGTGTGTGGGACTCAGTAGGCTTACGACACTGCAGGTGTGTGGGACTCAGTAGGCTTTGGCACTGCAGGTGTGTGGGACTCAGTAGGCTTACGACACTGCAGGTGTGTGGGACTCAGTAGGCTTACGACACTGCAGGTGTGTGGGACTCAGTAGGCTTTGGCACTGCAGGTGTGTGGGACTCAGTAGGCTTACGACACTGCAGGTGTGTGGGACTCAGTAGGCTTACGACACTGCAGGTGTGTGGGACTCAGTAGGCGTTTGGCACTGCAGGTGTGTGGGACTCAGTAGGCTTACGACACTGCAGGTGTGTGGGACTCAGTAGGCTTACGACACTGCAGGTGTGTGGGACTCAGTAGGCTTACGACACTGCAGGTGTGTGGGACTCAGTAGGCTTACGACACTGCAGGTGTGTGGGACTCAGTAGGCTTACGACACTGCAGGTGTGTGGGACTCAGTAGGCTTTGGCACTGCAAGTGTGTGGGACTCAGTAGGCTTTGACACTGCAGGTGTGTGGGACTCAGTAGGCTTACAACACTGCAGGTGTGTGGGACTCAGTAGGCTTACAACACTGCAGGTGTGTGGGACTCAGTAGGCTTTGGCACTGCAGGTGTGTGGGACTCAGTAGGCTTACGACACTGCAGGTGTGTGGGACTCAGTAGGCTTTGGCACTGCAGGTGTGTGGGACTCAGTAGGCTTTGGCACTGCAGGTGTGTGGGACTCAGTAGGCTTTGGCACTGCAGGTGTGTGGGACTCAGTAGGCTTTGGCACTGCAGGTGTGTGGGACTCAGTAGGCTTTGGCACTGAGTAACAGGATATTACAGGTCTTCAGATCAGTCTGGAATGGAACTCATCCCGTTTATTCTCCAGTGATTTTACGTTCACCAATAGAACGGAGGGTAGAGGCGGTTTTTCCACTCTGTTGTTGTGTTGTCAGGTATCCCACACGCCGGCCTCTATTGCGCTGTCTCCTTCAAGCGTCGGGAATTTGGGCCTGGTCCGGAATAATTCATGTATTTTGCCTCTGACTCATTGAAGTAGAAGTACTCCTCCAAATCGAGGTTAGTTATCACTGTTCGGATGTCCAGAAGCTATTTTTGGTCATAAAAAAAACACACAAAATAGCGCAATTGGTCAGGAACCCGCAAAACGTACTCTATTCCCTCCAGTGCCATTCACCACCAATTTGAGTTCTAATCAATGCAAGATGAAATTAGAATTACGCAATTAAGTTGGCTAAATGAGGAGTAGGCTACAGTGATTAACCAACAGGTAGGCTGTTGTTTAATATGGAGTTGTTTTAGATGAGGATACAGCTAAATAGCCTGAATTAGCCTGGCTAGCTAGCTGGCTAACTAACTCCAGTCACGACAGACACTAGCAGATGAGATGATGGATAACTTAACGCAGCAACAGGTTTAACTTGCACAAGTCTCTCCATGTCTCCATGTCAGACACACTGGCCCCTGCTCCTCTTGCGCCCGAAGCAACAGGTCTGAAACAACAAGCAGAGCGCTTCCTGAGTCACGCGACTAAGTCCCCATTGAAGTTTATTTTTTTACCTGTATTTTGACTCTTCAAATATCTTTTTAAATTAAAAAAACAACTTTTGACTCTCTTTGCTCCCTAATTTCATGGTTTCCAATTAGTTAGTTACGGTCTTGTCTCATCTCTGAAACTCCCATATGGACTCGGGAGAGACGAAGGTCGAGAGCCGTGTGTCCTCCGAAACACAACCCAGCCAAGCCGCACTGCTTCTTGACACAATGCACTCTTAACCCGGAAGCCAGCCAGCACCAATGTGTCGGAGGAAACACCGTACACCTGGCGACGTGTCGGTGTGCATTGCGCCCGGCCCACCACAGGAGTCGCTAGAGCGTGATGGGACAAGAACATCCCTGCCGGACAAACCCTCCCATAACCGGGACGACGCTGGGCCTATTGTGCCCCGCCCCATGGGTGTCCCGGTTGCGGCCCGGGATCTTTAGTTACTCGGGAGGACCGACTGTTAGAATTATATCATTGTTTTTTCAGATAGTCTAAATACCTGTAAAAAATGAAATCATTTCAAATGCCCATCCCTAATGGCAATGATTCTCACTATTTCTGTTCAACTGTCTGAAGTTTTCTGACTTATCTATGCGTCTGTGTGTATAGCTCCCTCTACTGGTCAACGCTGTGTGTTAATGGTCTCTCTGTCTCCCTCCAGTGGCTAACTCCAGCGGTGGCAGCAGTTCTCGTCGTGACTCTCTGACTGGCACTAGTGACTTGTACAAACGCACGCAGTCCAGCCTCACTCCCATTGGCCACGGGGGGTTCTACAACGGAACCCTGGGCTTTAGCTCCTCTCCCGGGCCGGTCGGAATGCCTCTGCCCAACCAAGGCCCCTCCCACTCCCTAACTCCACCCCCCTCTTTGTCCAATCACAGCTCCTCATCCAACCTCAACCTGGGTGAGTGACGAGGTCTATTGTTACCATGCCGACATAAAACTTGCAGTGTATTTTTGTGGTTATAACATTTTATCATGGTTATTATTATGTCCAATCAGCACTAACCATCCCTCCTCTCTGAAACCCTCCCACAGGAGGTCTGACCAATGGCAGCGGTCGTTTCATATCTGCTGCCCCGGGGGCGGAGGCGAAGTATCGCAGCGCCAGTTCTGGCTCCTCCCTCTTCTCTCCCAGCAGCCAGCTCTTCCCGTCGTCACGGCTACGTTACGGAATGTCGGACGTGATGCCGTCAGGGCGGAGCCGGCTTCTGGAAGACTTCCGGAACAACCGCTACCCCAACCTGCAGCTGAGAGAGATTGCTGGGCACATCATGGAGTTCAGTCAGGACCAACACGGCAGCAGGTAGAGACACATCATGGAGTTCAGGTAGAGAGACACACATCATGGAGTTCAGGTAGAGAGAGACACATCATGGAGTTCAGGTAGAGAGAGACACATCATGGAGTTCAGGTAGAGAGACACACATCATGGAGTTCAGGTAGAGAGACACACATCATGGAGTTCAGGTAGAGAGACACACATCATGGAGTTCAGGTAGAGAGACACATCATGGAGTTCAGGTAGAGAGACACACATCATGGAGTTCAGGTAGAGAGACACACATCATGGAGTTCAGGTAGAGAGACACACATCATGGAGTTCAGGTAGAGAGAGACACACACATCATGGAGTTCAGGTAGAGAGAGACACACACATCATGGAGTTCAGGTAGAGACATCATGGAGTTCAGGTAGAGACATCATGGAGTTCAGGTAGAGACATCATGGAGTTCAGGTAGAGACATCATGGAGTTCAGGTAGAGACATCATGGAGTTCAGGTAGAGACATCATGGAGTTCAGGTAGAGACATCATGGAGTTCAGGTAGAGACATCATGGAGTTCAGGTAGAGACATCATGGAGTTCAGGTAGAGACATCATGGAGTTCAGGTAGAGACATCATGGAGTTCAGGTAGAGACATCATGGAGTTCAGGTAGAGACATCATGGAGTTCAGGTAGAGACATCATGGAGTTCAGGTAGAGACATCATGGAGTTCAGGTAGAGACATCATGGAGTTCAGGTAGAGAGACACACACACATCATGGAGTTCAGGTAGAGAGACACACACATCATGGAGTTCAGGTAGAGAGACACACACCTATGGCCATATTCAAAAAATGTCACAGCAATACAGCACAAACAATCTCATCATCCCTGCCCAATACCAAAACCCCTACCAAACCTCCGACCTACAGTCTTTTATCATTATTGATTGAGTCCAGATGTTGTCTGCCACCCCCCTTCATTATCCGCCTCATCTCCCTCTCTCTCTCATCTCTTTCTCTCTCTTTTTATCCCTGTGAGTAAATATAGGGACACTTTAATTTGAGTGTTGTGAATCTCCAGGTTCATCCAGTTGAAGTTGGAGAGGGCCAGCTTAGCGGAGCGTCAGCTGGTGTTCAGTGAGATCCTCCAGGCTGCCTACCAACTCATGGTCCACGTCTTTGGAAACTACGTCATCCAGAAGTTCTTTGAGGTGTGTGTACACAGATTATTAGTGATGCACCGATACCGATATCCAATATTTTCTTTGCCCCCGAAAAAAACCCCCAGATACCGATATTTTAAAATTTTAGTGGCCTTTTAAATATTCTAGTACAGTTAAATAGTTAGACCCCCGCGTCCATGTGTGTGTTAAGGCAGTGCAAGAGGCGTCACTACAGTCCCTGGTTCGATTCTAGGCTGTATCACAATCTGGCTGTGATTGGGAGTCCCATAAGGTGGCGCACAATTGGCCCAGCGTCGTCCGGGATAGGCTGTCATTGTAAATAAGAAATTTGTTCTTATCTGACTTGCCTAGTTAAATAAAGGTTACACACACACACACACACACACACACACCAAAAAAACGTTATTTTGTTGTCATTTACGTATGTCCCCATTACCAGTGAAACATAATCCAACTCTATTTATGTCACTTACTTGCTGTGCTGTTTCGTTGTTCAGTCGTTTCATTCTCAACTGGGATTTCTATGGAGCGCCGTTTGGGTCTTTGCGTGTCAAAAAAGATCCACTATTTGACCAATCCGGACCTGAGTATGACTGAAAAAAAACTATTTCCGATTGTTATGAAAACTTGAAATCGACCATTAATCGGAATCCGAATAATCGGTCGACCTCTAGTGTAAATTGTTTGTGTGTTTTGCCAGCTACATCCAAACGTGTGTTAACTGTTCTCTCTCTCTTTGTCTGTGTCTCTCTCTCTCTCTCTCTCTGTCTGTGTGTCTCTCTCTCTCTCTGTCTGTGTCTTTCTCTCTCTCTCTCTCTCTCTCTGTCTGTGTGTCTCTCTCTCTCTGTCTGTGTCTCTCTCTCTCTGTCTGTCTGTGTCTCTCTGTCTGTGTCTCTCTCTCTCTGTCTGTGTCTCTCTCTCTGTCTGTGTGTCTCTCTCTCTCTCGCTCTCTCTGTCTGTCTGCGTCTCTCACTCTCTGTCTGTCTGTGTCACTCTCTGTCTGTCTGTGTCTCTCTGTCTGTCTGTCTGTCTCTGTCTCTGTCTGTCTGTGTCTCTCTCTCTGTCTGTGTCTCTCTCTGTCTGTGTCTCTCTCTGTCTGTCTGTCTCTCTCTGTCTGTCTGTCTGTCTCTCTCTGTCTCACTCTCTCTCTCTCTGTCTGTCTCTCTCTCTGTCTGTCTGTGTCTCTCTCTCTCTGCCTGTGTCTCTCTCTCTCTGTCTGCCTGTGTCTCTCTCTCTCTCTCTGTGTCTCTCTCTCTCTGTCTGCCTGTGTCTCTCTCTCTCTGTCTGTGTCTGTGTCTCTCTCTCTGTCTGTCTGTGTCTCTCTCTCTCTGTCTGTCTGTGTCTCTCTCTCTGTCTGTCTGTGTCTCTCTCTCTCTGTCTGCCTGTGTCTCTCTCTCTCTGTCTGTCTGTGTCTCTCTCTCTCTGTCTGTCTGTGTCTCTCTCTCTCTGTCTGTCTGTGTCTCTCTCTCTGTCTGTCTGTGTCTCTCTCTCTGTCTGTCTGTCTGTGTCTCTCTCTCTCTATCTCTCTGTCGCTCTCTCTCTCCCTGTCTCTCTCTCTGTAGTTTGGCAGTGTGGACCAGAAGCTGGCTGTAGCCGAGAGGATCAGGGGTCATGTCCTGTCTCTGGCCCTTCAGATGTATGGCTGTAGAGTCATACAGAAGGCGCTGGAGTTCATCCCCTCAGACCAACAAGTTATAGTACGTATTCAATGTGTGTGTGTGTGTGTGTGTGTGTGTGTGTGTGTGTGTGTGTGCTCACACACATTGTGTACGAGAAGCCTGTGCTTCTGTTACTGTTCATATTCACACAAACAGTAAGGTGTGTGTAGAGCAGGTGCAAGGCACTCAGTGCAAGAGGCGTCACTACAGTCCCTGGTTCGAATCCAGGCTGTATCACATCCGGCCGTGATTGGGAGTCCCATAGGGCGACGCACAATTGGCCCAGCGTCGTCCGGGATAGGCCGTGATTGTAAATTAAGAATCTGTTCTTAAGTGACGTGCCTAGTAAAAACAACTACACTAGACGCTAGTCAGACATCGGTGTTGTTTTAAGAGGGTAAATATGCTTGTTCGTGTCAGACTGTTAATCCTGGTTATTACAAAAATCAATTCCTCATAGAACCAAAAGGCCAGACATCTCAGGGGTCGTGGTATTTTTTTTCCCGCGGAGAGGAAAAAGGTCAAACGCATAAGCAATATCTTGTGTTTTGTAAACGCAGATCTAAAAATAGTTCTTATTGTAATTTATGCTCCGCATCAGACTCTTGTGCTTCAGTTGCACTTCTCCACTCCGATGACAATTCACCAAGCAGCACACAGCGCTCTGTGTCGGCACTTTTCTCTGCCACTTTTCTCCGTGTCGCCTACTTTTCTCTGGTACTTTTCTCTGTGTAGCCTACTTTTCCCTGGAACTTTTCTCTGTGTAGCCTACTTTTCTCTGTGTAGCCTACTTTTCCCTGGTACTTTTCTCTGTGTAGCCTACTTTTCTCTGTGTAGCCTACTTTTCTCTGTGTAGCCTACTTTTCTCTGTGTAGCCTACTTTTCTCTGTGTAGCCTACTTTTCTCTGTGTAGTCTACTTTTCTCTGTGTAGCCTACTTTTCTCTGTGTAGCCTACTTTTCTCTGTGTAGTCTACTTTTCTCTGTGTAGCCTACTTTTCCCTGGTACTTTTCTCTGTGTAGCCTACTTATCTACAGTACAATTTAAGATGAACTTTAATCAACACAGTAGAAATATGATGGCTATGCATAGTTTTGGGGACTGTCAATATGAAACGCAGGTGAAAGGGTTTAAAATGCAGAGTTTTGGGGACTGTCAATATGAAACGCAGGTGAAATGGTTTAAAATGCAGAGTTTTGGGGACTGTCAATATGAAACGCAGGTGAAAGGGTTTAAAATGCATAGTTTTGGGGACTGTCAATATGAAACGAAGGTGAAATGGTTTAAAATGCAGAGTTTTGGGGACTGTCAATATGAAACGCAGGTGAAATGGTTTAAAATGCATCGTTTTTTGGTTTGTTTTGATTCTTGCGTTTTTGAGAAATGCAGATTTTTGACCTCAAAGTATTTGGTGTTTGATCTAACCGTGTGTGTGTGTGTGTGTGTGTGTGTGTGTTGCAGAGTGAGATGGTACGGGAGTTGGACGGTCACGTGTTGAAGTGTGTGAAGGATCAGAACGGCAACCACGTGGTGCAGAAGTGTATCGAGTGTGTTCAGCCCCACGCGTTACATTTCATCATCGACGCCTTCAAGGGACAGGTGGGTGAACACACACACACACACACACACACACATCACCCCACAAGGGACAGGTGGGTCACACACACACACACACACACACACACACACACACACACACACAGGTGAGTGACACACACACACACACACAAGGGACACACCACACACACCCTCATCGCCCACAAGGGACAGGTGGGTGACACACACACCACACACATCGCCCACAAGGGACAGGTGGTTGACCACACACACACACACACACACACACACACACACACACACCACCTCATCGCCCACAAGGGACAGGTGGGTGACCACACACACACACACCTCATCGCCCACAAGGGACAGGTGGGTGACCACACACACACACACACACACACACACACACACACACACACACACACACACACACACACACACACACACAAAGTGTGAGCGAATGCATAACATGTCATTGCCTTTCAGTAAGACTTGCTGATTTTCAATCACTGAAACAAATGATCAAATAAGTAAGTAGAGAGGGAAAACACCTGCAGAGAGACACACACACACACACACACACACACACACACCATCATCACCACCCACAGGGGACAGGTGGGTTCACCATGGTAACGGCAACAGCAGCCCAGCGGCAGCTATCTTTTATCCACTGACTAAATGTCATAATTAGCATAAAGCAAGTGTGTGTGTGTGTGTAGTAGTGTGTGTGTGTGTGTTTTTAAAGAGAATATTGACCCTGTGCTTTGACTGCTGGAGAAGACTACTACATTGTTGTTTATACAACACCCGCAGATTGTCTGTGATTGTCTGTGATTGTCTGTGATTGTCTGTGATTGTCTGTGGTTGTCTGTGATTGTCTGTGGTTGTCTGTGATTGTCTGTGATTGTCTGTGATTGTCTGTGGTTGTCTGTGGTTGTCTGTGATTGTCTGTGGTTGTCTGTGATTGTCTGTGATTGTCTGTGATTGTCTGTGGTTGTCTGTGGTTGTCTGTGGTTGCCTGTGGTTGTCTGTGGTTGTCTGTGATTGTCTGTGGGCTCTTGGATTTCCACCTCTATTTTCCCTGTATGTTTCATTCCTACCCATCAGATAGGCAGTTGTGTGAATGTTAGTGATTGTTTGTGTAGTTGGTTAAATAGGTCATCAGGAATATGGGCTTTCATCTGTCTTTCACTGGTGTGTGTATAATGAGTGTGAGTGAGTGAGTGAGTGAGTGAGTGAGTGAGTGAGTGAGTGAACAAAGATTTGTGTGTGTGTGAGTGAGTGAACAAAGATTTGTGTGTGTGTGAGTGAGTGAACAAAGATTTGTGTGTGTGTGAGTGAGTGAACAAAGATTTGTGTGTGTGTGTGAGTGAGATGTGTGTGTGTGAGTGAGTGAACAAAGATTTGTGTGTGTGTGTGAGTGAGTGAACAAAGATTTGTGTGTGTGTGTGTGAGTGAGTGAACAAAGATTTGTGTGTGTGTGTGAGTGAGTGAACAAAGATTTGTGTGTGTGTGTGAGTGAGTGAACAAAGATTTGTGTGTGTGTGAGTGAGTGAACAAAGATTTGTGTGTGTGAGTGAGTGAACAAAGATTTGTGTGTGTGTTGAGTGAACAAAGATTTGTGTGTGTGTGAGTGAGTGAACAAAGATTTGTGTGTGTGTGTGAGTGAGTGAACAAAGATTTGTGTGTGTGTGTGAGTGAGTGAACAAAGATTTGTGTGTGTGTGTGTGTGTGTGTGAGTGAACAAAGATTTGTGTGTGTGTGAGTGAACAAAGATTTGTGTGTGTGTGTGAGTGAGTGAACAAAGATTTGTGTGTGTGTGTGTGTGAGTGAACAAAGATTTGTGTGTGAGTGAGTGAACAAAGATTTGTGTGTGTGTGTGAGTGAGTGAACAAAGATTTGTGTGTGTGTGTGTGAGTGAGTGAACAAAGATTTGTGTGTGATGTGTGTGTGAACAAAGATTTGTGTTGTTGTGTGTGAGTGAACAAAGATTTGTGTGTGTGTGTGTGAACAAAGATTTGTGTCTGTGTGTGAAGTGAACAAAGATTTGTGTGTGTGTGAGGTGTGAGGATTTGTGTGTGTGAGTGAGTGAACAAAGATGTTGTCTGTGCAAAGATTTGTGTGGTTTGTGTGTGAGTGAACAAAGATTTGTGTGTGTCTGTGGTGTGAACAAAGATTTGTGTGTGTGTGTAGTGAAAGATTTGTGTGTGTGTGTGGTGTAACAAAGATTTGTTTGTGTGATAAAAAGATTTGTGTGTGTGTGTGAGGTGTGAACAAAGATTTGTGTGTGTGAGTGAAACAAAGATTTGTGTGTGTGTGCAGGTGTGAACAAAGGTTTGTGTGTATGAACAAAGATTTGTGTGTGTGTGTGAGGTGTAACAAAGATTTGTGTGTGTGTGATGAACAAAGTGTGTGTGTGTGCAGGTGTAGGTTTGTGTGTATAACAAAGATTGTGTGTCTCTCTGCAGGTGTGAACAAAGATTTGTGTGTGTGTGTGATGAACAAAGATTTGTGTGTGTGTGTGTGAGTGAACAAAGATTTGTGTGTGTGTGTGTGTGTGAACAAAGATTTGTGTGTGTGTGAGTGTGAGATTTGTGTTGTGTGTGAGTGAACAAAGTTTGTGTGTGTGTGCAAAGATTTGTGTGTGTGGTTTGTGTGTATAAAACAAAGATTTGTGTGTGTCTGCAAAGATTTGTGTGTGTGGTGAGTGTGAACAAAGATTGTGTGTATAGTGAACAAAGATGTGTGTCTCTGCAGGTGTAGGTTTGTGTGTATGAAAAAGATGTGTGTCTCTGCAGGTGTAGGTTTGTGTGTATAAAAAGTGTGTCTCTCTGCAGGTGTGAGGTTTGTGTGTATAAAGTGTGTCTCTCTGCAGGTGTAGGTTTGTGTGTATAAAGTGTGTCTCTCTGCAGGTGTAGGTTTGTGTGTATAAAGTGTGTCTCTCTGCAGGTGTAGGTTTGTGTGTATAAAGTGTGTCTCTCTGCAGGTGTAGGTTTGTGTGTATAAAGTGTGTCTCTCTGCAGGTGTAGGTTTGTGTGTATAAAGTGTGTCTGCAGGTGTAGGTTTGTGTGTATAAAGTGTGTCTCTCTGCAGGTGTAGGTTTGTGTGTATAAAGTGTGTCTCTCTGCAGGTGTAGGTTTGTGTGTATAAAGTGTGTGTCTCTGCAGGTGTAGGTTTGTGTGTATAAAGTGTGTCTCTCTGCAGGTGTAGGTTTGTGTGTATAAAGTGTGTCTCTCTGCAGGTGTAGGTTTGTGTGTATAAAGTGTGTCTCTCTGCAGGTGTAGGTTTGTGTGTATAAAGTGTGTCTCTCTGCAGGTGTAGGTTTGTGTGTATAAAGTGTGTCTCTCTGCAGGTGTAGGTTTGTGTGTATAAAGTGTGTCTCTCTGCAGGTGTAGGTTTGTGTGTATAAAGTGTGTCTCTCTGCAGGTGTAGGTTTGTGTGTATAAAGTGTGTCTCTCTGCAGGTGTAGGTTTGTGTGTATAAAGTGTGTCTCTCTGCAGGTGTAGGTTTGTGTGTATAAAGTGTGTCTCTCTGCAGGTGTAGGTTTGTGTGTATAAAGTGTCTCTCTGCAGGTGTAGGTTTGTGTGTATAAAGTGTGTCTCTCTGCAGGTGTAGGTTTGTGTGTATAAAGTGTGTCTCTGCAGGTGTAGGTTTGTGTGTATAAAGTGTGTCTCTGCAGGTGTAGGTTTGTGTGTATAAAGTGTGTCTCTCTGCAGGTGTAGGTTTGTGTGTATAAAGTGTGTGTCTCTGCAGGTGTAGGTTTGTGTGTATAAAGTGTGTCTCTCTGCAGGTGTAGGTTTGTGTGTATAAAGTGTCTCTCTCTGCAGGTGTAGGTTTGTGTGTATAAAGTGTGTCTCTGCAGGTGTAGGTTTGTGTGTATAAAGTGTGTGTGTCTCTGCAGGTGTAGGTTTGTGTGTATAAAGTGTGTGTCTCTGCAGGTGTAGGTTTGTGTGTATAAAGTGTCTCTCTCTGCAGGTGTAGGTTTGTGTGTATAAAGTGTCTCTCTCTGCAGGTGTAGGTTTGTGTGTATAAAGTGTCTCTCTGCAGGTGTAGGTTTGTGTGTATAAAGTGTGTCTCTCTGCAGGTGTAGGTTTGTGTGTATAAAGTGTGTCTCTCTGCAGGTGTAGGTTTGTGTGTATAAAGTGTCTCTCTCTGCAGGTGTAGGTTTGTGTGTATAAAGTGTGTTTCTCTGCAGGTGTAGGTTTGTGTGTATAAAGTGTGTCTCTCTGCAGGTGTAGGTTTGTGTGTATAAAGTGTGTCTCTCTGCAGGTGTAGGTTTGTGTGTATAAAGTGTGTCTCTCTGCAGGTGTAGGTTTGTGTGTATAAAGTGTGTCTCTCTGCAGGTGTAGGTTTGTGTGTATAAAGTGTGTTTCTCTCTCTGCAGGTGTAGGTTTGTGTGTATAAAGTGTGTCTCTCTGCAGGTGTAGGTTTGTGTGTATAAAGTGTGTCTCTCTGCAGGTGTAGGTTTGTGTGTATAAAGTGTGTGTCTCTGCAGGTGTAGGTTTGTGTGTATAAAGTGTGTCTCTCTGCAGGTGTAGGTTTTTGTGTGTATAAAGTGTGTCTCTCTGCAGGTGTAGGTTTGTGTGTATAAAGTGTGTCTCTCTGCAGGTGTAGGTTTGTGTGTATAAAGTGTCTGTCTCTGCAGGTGTAGGTTTGTGTGTAAAGTGTCTCTCTCTGCAGGTGTAGGTTTGTGTGTATAAAGTGTCTCTATCTGCAGGTGTAGGTTTGTGTGTATAAAGTGTGTGTCTCTGCAGGTGTAGGTTTGTGTGTATAAAGTGTGTCTCTCTGCAGGTGTAGGTTTGTGTGTATAAAGTGTGTGTCTCTGCAGGTGTAGGTTTGTGTGTATAAAGTGTGTCTCTGCAGGTGTAGGTTTGTGTGTATAAAGTGTGTGTCTCTGCAGGTGTAGGTTTGTGTGTATAAAGTGTCTCTCTCTGCAGGTGTAGGTTTGTGTGTATAAAGTGTGTTTCTCTGCAGGTGTAGGTTTGTATGTATAAAGTGTGTGTTTCTCTCTGCAGGTGTAGGTTTTGTGTGCAAAGTGTGTGTTTCTCTAGGTTTGTGTGTATAAAGTGTGTCTCTCTGCAGGTGTAGGTTTGTGTGTATAAAGTGTGTCTCTCTGCAGGTGTAGGTTTGTGTGTATAAAGTGTGTCTCTCTGCAGGTGTAGGTTTGTGTGTATAAAGTGTGTGTCTCTGCAGGTGTAGGTTTGTGTGTATAAAGTGTGTCTCTCTGCAGGTGTAGGTTTGTGTGTATAAAGTGTGTGTCTCTGCAGGTGTAGGTTTGTGTGTATAAAGTGTGTGTCTCTGCAGGTGTAGGTTTGTGTGTATAAAGTGTGTCTCTCTGCAGGTGTAGGTTTGTGTGTATAAAGTGTGTGTCTCTGCAGGTGTAGGTTTGTGTGTATAAAGTGTGTCTCTCTGCAGGTGTAGGTTTGTGTGTATAAAGTGTGTCTCTCTGCAGGTGTAGGTTTGTGTGTATAAAGTGTGTCTCTCTGCAGGTGTAGGTTTGTGTGTATAAAGTGTCTCTCTCTGCAGGTGTAGGTTTGTGTGTATAAAGTGTCTCTCTGCAGGTGTAGGTTTGTGTGTATAAAGTGTGTCTCTGCAGGTGTAGGTTTGTGTGTATAAAGTGTGTCTCTCTGCAGGTGTAGGTTTGTGTGTATAAAGTGTGTCTCTCTGCAGGTGTAGGTTTGTGTGTATAAAGTGTGTCTCTCTGCAGGTGTAGGTTTGTGTGTATAAAGTGTGTCTCTCTGCAGGTGTAGGTTTGTGTGTATAAAGTGTGTCTCTCTGCAGGTGTTTGTGTGTATAAAGTGTCTCTCTGCAGGTGTAGTGTGTATAAAGTGTGTCTCTCCGCAGGTGTAGGTTTGTGTGTATAAAAGTGTGTCTCTCTGCAGAGGTTTGTGTGTATAAAGTGTGTCTCTCTGCAGGTGTAGGTTTGTGTGTATAAAGTGTGTCTCTCTGCAGGTGTAGGTTTGTGTGTATAAAGTGTGTTTCTCTGCAGGTGTAGGTTTGTGTGTATAAAGTGTGTCTCTCTGCAGGTGTAGGTTTGTGTGTATAAAGTGTGTTTCTCTGCAGGTGTTGGTTTGTGTGTATAAAAGTGTCTCTCTGCAGGTGTAGGTTTGTGTGTATAAAGTGTGTTTCTCTGCAGGTGTAGGTTTGTGTGTATAAAGTGTCTCTCTCTGCAGGTGTAGGTTTGTGTGTATAAAGTGTGTTTCTCTGCAGGTGTAGGTTTGTGTGTATAAAGTGTGTCTCTCCGCAGGTGTAGGTTTGTGTGTATAAAGTGTGTTTCTCTGCAGGTGTAGGTTTGTGTGTATAAAGTGTGTGTCTCTCTCTGCAGGTGTAGGTTTGTGTGTATAAAGTGTGTTTCTCTGCAGGTGTAGGTTTGTGTGTATAAAGTGTGTCTCTGTAGGTGTTTTGCCCTATAAAGTGTGTGTCTCTCTCTGCAGAGTGATGCAGCGTATTCTTGTCTTAGACCAGTGTCCATTCTGCAGGTGTGCACCAACACACGGTTTGGTGTGTATACACGTGTGTTTCTCCCATTTGTTACCAAAAACTACTGATGTCAAGATGAAAGTTTGTCATCACACCGTCTCTTCTGCAGTGTGTAGGTTTGTGTGTATAAAGTGTCTCTCTCTGCAGGTGTAGGTTTGTGTGTATAAAGCCCCTTCTCTCTGTCTCTCTCTGCTAGGACCAGTATGGTAACTATGTGTATAAAGTGTGTCTCTCTGTAGGTGTTTGATCTCAAGATGAGGACATTTGCTCTCCCGACCGACCTTCTGAGGCTGATCTAGAACTTGAGGTAAACTATCCACCCTAGGACACCCCACGGCTGTAGAGTGATGCAGCCAGTATTCTAGAACACTGTCTTCCAGACCAGACCCTGTCCATTCTGGAAAAGTTTAACCAACACACGGAACAACTGGTTTGCACGGTAGCAACCCCCACTCTTTCTGCAGACATTTTGTTACCATGCGTCGCGTGCAAGCTACTGATGTCAAGATGAGGACATGTGTCATGCCTTGTACACCATGATGAAGGACCAGTTCTGTACGTGGTGCAGGCTGAAAGACGGGCTAGAACCCAAACAGAGAAAGATCATCATGCACAAGGTAGGTTTGGAACGTTGATGCAGACTGGTGTGAAGTAGTCTGAGCTCTGACTGGTGTGAGGACCAGTAGTTTGAGCCAGCATGGTGTGAAGTAGTCTGAGCGACTGGTGTGGAGTAGTTTGAGCGACTGGTGTGAAGTAGTCTGAACGACTGGTGTGAAGTAGTTTGAGCGACTGGTGTGGAGTAGTCTGAGCGACTGGTGTGAAGTAGTTTGAGCGACTGGTGTGGAGTAGTTTGAGCGACTGGTGTGAAGTAGTTTGAGCGACTGGTGTGGAGTAGTCTGAGCGACTGGTGTGGAGTAGTCTGAGCGACTGGTGTGAAGGCCCCACAGTCTGTAGCGACCATGATGAAGGAAGTAGTTTGAGCGACTGGTGTGAAAAGTCTGAGCGACTGGTGTGGAGAAGTCTGATGCACTGGTAGGTTTGGAGTAGTCTGAGCGACTGGTGTGGGAGTAGCTGACTGGTGGTGGAGTAGTTTGAGCGACTGGTGTGAAGTAGTTTGAGCGACTGGTGTGGAGTAGTCTGAGCGACTGGTGTGGAGTAGTCTGAGCGACTGGTGTGAGCTGACTGGTGTGGAGTAGTCTGAGCGACTGGTGTGAAGTAGTTTGAGCGACTGGTGTGGAGTAGTCTGAGCGACTGGTGTGAAGTAGTCTGAGCGACTGGTGTGGAGTAGTCTGAGCGACTGGTGTGAAGTAGTCTGAGCGACTGGTGTGAAGTAGTCTGAGCGACTGGTGGAGTAGTCTGAGCGACTGGTGTGAGTAGTTTGAGCGACTGGTGTGAAGTAGTTTGAGCGACTGGTGTGGAGTAGTCTGAGCGACTGGTGTGGAGTAGTCTGAGCGACTGGTGTGGAGTAGTCTGAGCGACTGGTGTGAAGTAGTCTGAGCGACTGGTGTGGAGTAGTCTGAGCGACTGGTGTGGAGTAGTTTGAGCGACTGGTGTGGAGTAGTCTGAGCGACTGGTGTGAAGTAGTCTGAGCGACTGGTGTGGAGTAGTTTGAGCGACTGGTGTGAAGTAGTCTGAGCGACTGGTGTGGAGTAGTCTGAGCGACTGGTGTGGAGTAGTCTGAGCGACTGGTGTGGAGTAGTCTGAGCGACTGGTGTGAAGTAGTCTGAGCGACTGGTGTGAAGTAGTTTGAGCGACTGGTGTGAAGTAGTCTGAGCGACTGGTGTGGAGTAGTTTGAGCGACTGGTGTGAAGTAGTTTGAGCGACTGGTGTGGAGTAGTCTGAGCGACTGGTGTGAAGTAGTCTGAGCGACTGGTGTGGAGTAGTCTGAGCGACTGGTGTGAAGTAGTTTGAGCGACTGGTGTGGAGTAGTCTGAGCGACTGGTGTGGAGTAGTCTGAGCGACTGGTGTGAAGTAGTCTGAGCGACTGGTGTGAAGTAGTCTGAGCGACTGGTGTGAAGTAGTCTGAGCGACTGGTGTGAGTAGTTTGAGCGACTGGTGTGAAGTAGTCTGAGCGACTGGTGTGAAGTAGTTTGAGCGACTGGTGTGAGTAGTCTGAGCGACTGGTGTGAGTAGTCTGAGCGACTGGTGTGGAGTAGTCTGAGCGACTGGTGTGGAGTAGTCTGAGCGACTGGTGTGAAGTAGTTTGAGCGACTGGTGTGAAGTAGTTTGAGCGACTGGTGTGAAGTAGTTTGAGCGACTGGTGTGAGTAGTCTGAGCGACTGGTGTGAAGTAGTCTGAGCGACTGGTGTGAAGTAGTCTGAGCGACTGGTGTGAAGTAGTTTGAGCGACTGGTGTGAGTAGTCTGAGCGACTGGTGTGGAGTAGTTTGAGCGACTGGTGTGAAGTAGTTTGAGCGACTGGTGTGGAGTAGTTTGAGCGACTGGTGTGGAGTAGTTTGAGCGACTGGTGTGGAGTAGTTTGAGCGACTGGTGTGGAGTAGTTTGAGCGACTGGTGTGAAGTAGTTTGAGCGACTGGTGTGGAGTAGTCTGAGCGACTGGTGTGAAGTAGTCTGAGCGACTGGTGTGGAGTAGTCTGAGCGACTGGTGTGGAGTAGTCTGAGCGACTGGTGTGGAGTAGTCTGAGCGACTGGTGTGGAGTAGTCTGAGCGACTGGTGTGGAGTAGTCTGAGCGACTGGTGTGGAGTAGTCTGAGCGACTGGTGTGGAGTAGTCTGAGCGACTGGTGTGGAGTAGTCTGAGCGACTGGTGTGAGTAGTCTGAGCGACTGGTGTGGAGTGGTCTGAGCGACTGGTGTGAAGTAGTCTGAGCGACTGGTGTGAAGTAGTCTGAGCGACTGGTGTGGAGTAGTCTGAGCGACTGGTGAAGTAGTCTGAGCGACTGGTGTAGTCTGAGCGACTGGTGTGGAGTAGTCTGAGCGACTGGTGTGGAGTAGTCTGAGCGACTGGTGTGGAGTAGTCTGAGCGACTGGTGTGAAGTGGTTTGAGCGACTGGTGTGAGCGACTGGTGTGAGCGACTGTCTGAGCGACTGGTGTGAAGTGGTTTGAGCGACTGGTGTGAAGTGGTTTGAGCGACTGGTTTGAAGTGGTTTGAGCGACTGGTGTGAAGTGGTTTGAGCGACTGGTGTGAAGTGGTTTGAGCGACTGGTGTGAAGTAGTTTGAGCGACTGGTTTGAGCGACTGGTGTGGAGTGGTTTGAGCGACTGGTGTGAAGTGGTTTGAGCGACTGGTTTGAGCGGTCTGGTGTGGAGTAGTCTGAGCGACTGGTGTGGAGTAGTCTGAGCGACTGGTGTGGAGTAGTTTGAGCGACTGGTGTGAAGTGGTTTGAGCGACTGGTGTGAAGTAGTCTGAGCGACTGGTGTGGAGTGGTCTGAGCGACTGGTGTGAGTGGTCTGAGCGACTGGTGTGAAGTAGTTTGAGCGACTGGTGTGAAGTAGTCTGAGCGACTGGTTTGAGCGACTGGTGTGAAGTGGTCTGAGCGACTGGTGTGAAGTAGTCTGAGCGACTGGTGTGAAGTAGTCTGAGCGACTGGTGTGAAGTGGTTTGAGCGACTGGTGAAGTAGTCTGAGCGACTGGTGTGGAGTGGTCTGAGCGACTGGTGTGGAGTGGTCTGAGCGACTGGTGTGAAGTAGTTTGAGCGACTGGTGTGAAGTAGTCTGAGCGACTGGTTTGAGCGACTGGTGAAGTAGTCTGAGCGACTGGTGTGAAGTGTCTGAGCGACTGGTGTGAAGTAGTCTGAGCGACTGGTGTGAAGTGGTTTGAGCGACTGGTGTGAAGTGGTTTGAGCGACTGGTGTGAAGTAGTCTGAGCGACTGGTGTGAAGTAGTCTGAGCGACTGGTGTGAAGTGGTTTGAGCGAGTTTTTATTTTGTATTTGACCTTTATTTGAACAGGTGCACCTTGTGCTGGGAACAATAAAAGGCCACTATAAAATGTACAGTTTTGTCACACAACCCAATGCCACAGATATCTCTAGTTTTAAGGGAGCGTGCAACTGGCACTCTGACTACAGGAATGTCCACCAGAGCTGTTGACAGACAATTTAATGTTAATTTCTCTACCATAAACTGACTCCAACGTAGTTTTGGACAATTTGTAAATAAGAACTTGTTCTTAACTGACTTGCCTAGTTAAATCACTAAAGTGGTTGCTGTAATGGTGCTGTGCCCAGGCCTAAACCCTGATTGGTTTACATTCAAATGCATTTCTCAGGTACATCTTAGCTAGCTAGACAAGGAAGCCTTGAAATGGGGCGATTCATTATTAAGCTCACTACCCTTATGGAGTGGCAGCACAAGCTAATTTCCATACTTTTGGAATATTTTCTGAACCAACAATGATGGGCGCCGCCCACTTAAGCAGCCCGGGGATCTAATTGGTCAGCAATGATGGGCGCCACCCACTTAAGCAGCCCGGGGATCTAATTGGTCAGCAATGGTGGGCGCCGCCCACTTAAGCAGCCCGGGGATCTAATTGGTCAGCAATGATGGGCGCCGCCCACTTAAGCATCCCCGGATCTAATTGGTCATCCCCTGTAGATTTCATGTTGTCTATTGCTAGCAAAGCATCCAGGACTTATTTTTTTCTCTCTAAATTGCCTAAAAGAAAAGCTTTGACTATCATTTCTATGATCATTCAGCATGTTTCCCCCTATCAGCATCCAGCCCAATAGCATTGTGAATAGGCCTAGAAGTACTTTCGAGAGAGCACGCTGAAATAAAATGGGGACTTAAATGCATCAATGATGACAATTCAGGCCAGCGTCTGAATTGATTTGTTGTGGCAGAGAGGAGGAAGTAGAACCCTTCAGGGATTTGACAGTTTTCCTGAATTAACCAGGTTCCCATTTACATAATCAGATTTGTCTTAACGCAACGATTCCTCAGTTTGCCAAACGTCATCTGTTTTATGAATGACTTCTGATCATTCCAGAGTGCTACAAGACATTCAATCTATATTTTAACCCTTGTTTGAAGGGAGCATGAGTTTGTGTGTGAGAGATGGTACTTATTTCTGTCTGGCCATCTCTCCCCCCCTCAGATCCGGCCCCACGTCTCCACTCTGAGGAAGTATACATATGGAAAACACATCCTGGCCAAGCTGGAGAAATACTACATGAAGAATGGAGTGGACCTGGGCCCTCTCTGTGGCCCTCCCAACGGCATCATGTAAACCTTCTACCCTTTTCCACACCTTAACACTTGAGGACAAGACGGGCCAACGGGAACGCGGGACGGGAACGCGGGACGGGCTCAGTACATCACCTGCTGGGTTGGTGGAGGAATGGTGGTGATTCAACATGTCCGACCCTCTGTGTACAGCTGACGTTGTATTGGAATGTCACGTATTTTATACCATAACCCCCCTATACCCTACATGAAAAATAACATGTTAACTACTACCCACACACAACCTATTATTTCCTACCACCCGATGGTCTAAACCCTATACCCCCCTCTTTTCCCTCCTAATGAGATCATGTAAACTGCTGCCCTATACATACCCCCCCCCAATGACATGTAGAACCCTCTTTGCCTACTCCAACCCCTCCTTTTCCCCCGTCCCACTCTTATCGCCATGGTAACCCATTGGTATGAGCCTGTGTCTAAACAGGAAGCCTTGGTTAGTTTTAGCCCGTCTCCCAACCAAGCCCTACCCTGCTGCAGGGAGGAGGGAAGGAGGGGGAGGTGAGATACATCCCTACCCTGCTGCAGGGAGGAGGCAAGGAGGGGGAGGTGAGATATATCCCTACCCTGCTGCAGGGAGGAGGGAAGGAGGGGGAGGTGAGATATATCCCTACCCTGCTGCACGGAGGAGGGAAGGAGGGGGAGGTGAGATATATCCCTACCCTGCTGCAGGGAGGAGGGAGGGGAGGTGAGATATATCCCTACCCTGCTGCAGGGAGGAGGCAGGGGGAGGTGAGATATATCCCTAACCTGCTGCAGGGAGGAGGCAGGGGGAGGTGAGATATATCCCTACCCTGCTGCAGGGGGGAGGCAGGGGGAGGTGAGATACATCCCTACCCTGCTGCAGGGAGGAGGCAGGGGGAGGTGAGATATATCCCTAACCTGCTGCAGGGAGGAGGCAGGGGGAGGTGAGATATATCCCTACCCTGCTGCAGGGGGGAGGCAGGGGGAGGTGAGATACATCCCTACCCTGCTGCAGGGGGGAGGCAGGGGGAGGTGAGATACATCCCTACCCTGCTGCAGGGAGGAGGCAGTGGGAGGTGAGATATATCCCTACCCTGCTGCAGGGAGGAGGCAGGGGGAGGTGAGATATATCCCTACCCTGCTGCAGGGAGGAGGCAGGGGGAGGTGAGATATATCCCTACCCTGCTGCAGGGAGGAGGCAGTGGGAGGTGAGATATATCCCTACCCTGCTGCAGGGAGGAGGCAGGGGGAGGTGAGATATATCCCTAACCTGCTGCAGGGAGGAGGGAAGGAGGGGGAGGTGAGATACATCCCTACCCTGCTGCAGGGAGGAGGCAGGGGGAGGTGAGATATATCCCTACCCTGCTGCTGGGAGGAGGGAGGGGAGGCAGGGGGAGGTGAGATTCATCCCTACCCTGCTGCTGGGAGGAGGGAGGGGAGGCAGGGGGAGGTGAGATACATCCCTACCCTGCTGCAGGGAGGAGGCAGGGGGAGGTGAGATTCATCCCTACCCTGCTGCAGGGAGGAGGGAGGGGAGGCAGGGGGAAGGTGAGATTCATCCCTACCCTGCTGCAGGGAGGAGGGAGGCAGGGGAGGTGAGATTCATCCCTACCCTGCTGCAGGGAGGAGGGAGGGGAGGCAGGGGGAGGTGAGATTCATCCCTACCCTGCTGCAGGGAGGAGGGAGGGGAGGCAGGGGGAGGTGAGATTCATCCCTACCCTGCTGGAGGGAGGAGGGAGGGGAGGCAGGGGGAGGTGAGATTCATCCCTACCCTGCTGCTGGGAGGAGGGAGGGAGGCAGGGGAGGTGAGATACATCCCTACCCTGCTGCAGGGAGGAGGCAGGGGGAGGTGAGATTCATCCCTACCCTGCTGCAGGGAGGAGGCAGGGGGAGGTGAGATTCATCCCTACCCTGCTGGAGGGAGGGAGGCAGGGAGGGAGGCAGTGGGAGGTGAGATTCATCCCTACCCTGCTGCAGGGAGGAGGGAGGGGAGGCAGGGGAGGTGAGATTCATCCCTACCCTGCTGGAGGGAGGAGGGAGGGGAGGCAGGGGGAGGTGAGATTCATCCCTACCCTGCTGGAGGGAGGAGGGAGGGGAGGCAGGGGGAGGTGAGATTCATCCCTACCCTGCTGGAGGGAGGAGGGAGGGGAGGCAGGGGGAGGTGAGATTCATCCCTACCCTGCTGGAGGGAGGAGGGAGGGGAGGTGAGATTCATCCCTACCCTGCTGCAGGGAGGAGGCAGGGGGAGGTGAGATTCATCCCTACCCTGCTGGAGGGAGGGGAGGGAGGGGGAGGTGAGATTCATCCCTACCCTGCTGGAGGGAGGAGGCAGGGGGAGGTGAGATTCATCCCTACCCTGCTGGAGGGAGGAGGCAGGGGGAGGTGAGATTCATCCCTACCCTGCTGGAGGGAGGAGGCAGGGGGAGGTGAGATTCATCCCTACCCTGCTGGGGAGGGGAGGCAGGGGAGGTGAGATTCATCCCTACCCTGCTGGAGGGAGGGAGGCAGGGGAGGTGAGATACGTCCCCACCCTTCGTTCCTTCTCCCCTGTTTTTGATTTTCTTTATTCGTCTTTTGGATAAACTAGAATCATTTCACTTTTTGCTACTGCTGTGGCAAACACAGTTCTGTGTCGTATCGCTAGTATGGGATGGAACGTATTTAATTTGACTGAGTACCAAACCATAGTCCCATACACAAACACACAAGCCATGTGCTTACCAGCAAGTCATTTAACATGGGAGGTTAGTTTCCAGTCCTGCTTCTATCTATATATATATATATATATATATATATATATATATATATATATATATATATATAGTGCGTGTATACTTGGTGTAGAACTTTGCATATATATAAATATAATTTTTATTTTAGTTTTCTGTTTTTGATGTTGACTATCTATAATGTATCTTAGTAGTGAACACATTTCTGACTGTATAATTGTACATTTGTAAACCCTTGTAATGTAAAAAGTGATTTACCACCCTTTTTGTATCAGACGATATATATATATACATGTATATCTATATATAAAAACAAAACGTTTAAAAAACTCACTCTTGTGCATTTCGATGCATATTCTCACCTACTTGTTTGTGACATATGAGTTGTTGTATATTGTAAATTGTAATATCAAATTTTGGTTTTGAAAAGTCCTTTCTATACTGTGTAGTACTTGTACAAAGCACCCCCCCCCCCACCTTAACAGAACTCACCACCTTAACAACAGAACTCACCACCTTAACAACAGAACTCACCACCTTAACAACAGAACTCACCACCTTAACAACAGAACTCACCACCTTAACAACAGAACTCACCACCTTAACAACAGAACTCACCACCTTAACAACAGAACTCACCACCTTAACAACAGAACTCACCACCTTAACAACAGAACTCACCACCTTAACAACAGAACTCACCACCTTAACAACAGAACTCACCACCTCAACAACAGAACTCACCACCTCAACAACAGAACTCACCACCTCAACCCCATCCACCGAACTACACTGCAAACGCTCCCTGTCCGTTTACTAAACGACCATCACAGTTAACACTGAAGTCAACGAGACATGGTACACCAACATGTCAGTAGTGAAGCGACTCTTTTATTATTTATTTTATTTTTTACACAAGTCTATTTAAATTGCAGAGAGTGAGACATGGCATCTGACTGAAGCGTCAACAGCTGATAGTGACACTGGGTTTCCGCCTGTTCTGTAGCAGTCAAAACATTACAGAACACACGTGAGATGTTTTACAGTGTAATTTTGGGGGTTGTAACCGCCACCACAGGACACACTGTTAGCAGTCTGCTTGTGTTTTTGTATTTTTAGATATTTTCTAGGAATGCTTTCCCCTTGTCTAAGGGTAATGGATGGGGTGGGGGCGATGAGTTTAAAGGTTGACTCAGTGATATGATGTCATATACACGGGGGCGACTTCCCGGCTTGCAGACATCAACAACGGCCTATTTCATATCTGCCAAGACTACCACTATTGGTTCCTCTCTTGATGCGTGACGCCCACATTGAGAAGAGCGGTCATGGCGGTCTCGGGATATAATATATGACTTGTGTTGTTACTGGAAGCAGGAAGTAGCTCCGCTGTGTACCGTGCCGTATGGCTGAGTCTACCTCGAACCCCTCTGCCTCCTCAGCGTACAGTGAAACCGTGGGTTGTACAAAAGACGGCAGCAGCGTGGTGTACCTTTTAATAATAGTCCTGTAAAAGTGATGTATCATAATGTGCCCCGGTAAAGGCCGGGCGTCGCCTGTCTCGCCGTCCGTAACCAGGACTATTGCGGTGGGCAGCGGCATGTACATTTTGAAGTGGCGAGCCTTGTGTATCTGAATAGGAGCATCTTCTGTAACCATAATGTGTATAGTTCTAACAGAAACCTGTGTGTGCTTGTTGCCTGGACAACTATTTTTTTTGTATCTCCTGTTGTAGATTGTCTCTAAACAATGATGTGTGATTATTTTTTATTTTGAAACAAAACTGAACACAAAAAAACTGTTTTGGAGTGTTTTTTTGATGATTTATGTTGGGTAACACAGAGTAGTTGATTTATGTTGGGTGACACACACAGAGTAGTTGATTTATGTTGGGTAACACACAGAGTAGTTGATTTATGTTGGGTAACACACAGAGTAGTTGATTTTATGTTGGGTAACACACAGAGTAGTTGATTTTATGTTGGGTAACACACACAGAGTAGTTGATTTATGTTGGGTAACACACAGAGTAGTTGATTTATGTTGGGTAACACACAGAGTAGTTGATTTATGTTGGGTAACACACAGAGTAGTTGATTTTATGTTGGGTAACACACAGAGTAGTTGATTTTATGTTGGGTAACACACACAGAGTAGTTGATTTATGTTGGGTAACACACAGAGTAGTTGATTTATGTTGGGTAACACACAGAGTAGTTGATTTATGTTGGGTAACACACAGAGTAGTTGATTTATGTTGGGTAACACACACAGAGTAGTTGATTTATGTTGGGTAACACACACAGAGTAGTTGATTTATGTTGGGTAACACACACAGAGTAGTTGATTTATGTTGGGTAACACAGAGTAGTTGATTTTATGTTGGGTAACACACACAGAGTAGTTGATTTATGTTGGGTAACACACAGAGAGTAGTTGATTTATGTTGGGTAACACACACAGAGTAGTTGATTTATGTTGGGTAACACACAGAGTAGTTGATTTATGTTGGGTAACACAGAGTAGTTGATTTATGTTGGGTAACACACAGAGTAGTTGATTTATGTTGGGTAACACACAGAGTAGTTGATTTATGTTGGGTAACACACACAGAGTAGTTGATTTATGTTGGGTATCACACAGAGTAGTTGATTTATGTTGGGTAACACACAGAGTAGTTGATTTTATGTTGGGTAACACACACAGAGTAGTTGATTTATGTTGGGTAACACACAGAGCAGTTGATTTATGTTGGGTAACACACAGAGTAGTTGATTTATGTTGGGTAACACACAGAGTAGTTGATTTATGTGGGTAACACACAGAGTAGTGATTTATGTTGGGTAACACAGAGTAGTTGATTTTATGTTGGGTAACACACACAGAGTAGTTGATTTATGTTGGGTAACACACAGAGTAGTTGATTTATGTTGGGTGACACACACAGAGTAGTTGATTTATGTTGGGTAACACACAGAGTAGTTGATTTATGTTGGGTAACACACACAGAGTAGTTGATTTATGTTGGGTGACACACACAGCGTAGTTGATTTATGTTGGGTAACACACAGAGTAGTTGATTTATGTTGGGTAACACACACAGAGTAGTTGATTTATGTTGGGTAACACACAGAGTAGTTGATTTTATGTTGGGTAACACACAGAGTAGTTGATTTTATGTTGGGTAACACACAGAGTAGTTGATTTATGTTGGGTAACACACAGAGTAGTTGATTTATGTTGGGTAACACACAGAGTAGTTGATTTATGTTGGGTAACACAAACAGAGTAGTTGATTTATGTTGGGTAACACACACAGAGTAGTTGATTTATGTTGGGTAGCACACAGAGTAGTTGATTTTATGTTGGGTAACACACAGAGTAGTTGATTTATGTTGGGTAACACACAGAGTAGTTGATTTATGTTGGGTAACACACACAGAGTAGTTGATTTATGTTGGGTAACACACACAGAGTAGTTGATTTATGTTGGGTAACACACACAGAGTAGTTGATTTATGTTGGGTAACACACAGAGTAGTTGATTTATGTTGGGTAACACACACAGAGTAGTTGATTTATGTTGGGTAACACACACAGAGTAGTTGATTTATGTTGGGTAACACACACAGAGTAGTTGATTTATGTTGGGTAACACAGAGTAGTTGATTTTATGTTGGGTAACACACACAGAGTAGTTGATTTATGTTGGGTAACACACAGAGAGTAGTTGATTTATGTTGGGTAACACACACAGAGTAGTTGATTTATGTTGGGTATCACACAGAGTAGTTGATTTATGTTGGGTAACACACAGAGTAGTTGATTTTATGTTGGGTAACACACACAGAGTAGTTGATTTATGTTGGGTAACACAGAGCAGTTGATTTATGTTGGGTAACACACAGAGTAGTTGATTTATGTTGGGGTAACACACAGAGTAGTTGATTTATGTTGGGTAACACACAGAGTAGTTGATTTATGTTGGGTAACACAGAGTAGTTGATTTTATGTTGGGTAACACACACAGAGTAGTTGATTTATGTTGGGTAACACACAGAGAGTAGTTGATTTATGTTGGGTAACACACACAGAGTAGTTGATTTATGTTGGGTATCACACAGAGTAGTTGATTTATGTTGGGTAACACACAGAGTAGTTGATTTTATGTTGGGTAACACATAAAGTAGTAGGTAACACAGAGTAGTTGATAATCATCCTCACTACATCTGAGAGTGCAGAATCACTTATCACCTTAAAATCAGTACTGGTAAGATAAGTGTTTTACTGAGGAAAGATTTACACCCCCCGGGGTTGTACGGGGTTGTTTTTTTGCCCAAGCGTAAAACAGATTGAAATAGCCAACTCGCCAAGCTTTGATTCTTTGAATCAGCTGTGTAGTGCTCGGGCAAAATCCAAAACATGCACCCAGGGGTGGGCCCAGGAAAGGTTTTGGGGAAAAGTTATTTGTCACATACACATGGTTAGCAGATGTTATTGGTCACATACACATGGTTAGCAGATGTTATTGGTCACATACATGGTTAGCAGATGTTAATGGTCACATACACATGGTTAGCAGATGTTAATGGTCACATACACATGGTTAGCAGATGTTAATGGTCACATGGTTAGTAGATGTTAATGGTCACTTACACATGGTTAGCAGATGTTAATGGTCACATACACATGGTTAGCAGATGTTAATGGTCACATACACATGGTTAGTAGATGTTAATGGTCACTTACACATGGTTAGCAGATGTTAATGGTCACATACACATGGTTAGTAGATGTTAATGGTCACATACACATGGTTCGCAGATGTTAATGGTCACATACACATGGTTAGCAGATGTTATTGGTCACATACACATGGTTAGCAGATGTTACACATACACATGGTTAGCAGATGTTAATGGTCACATACACATGGTTAGCAGATGTTAATGGTCACATACACATGGTTAGCAGATGTTATTGGTCACATACACATGGTTAGCAGATGTTAATGGTCACATACACATGGTTAGCAGATGTTATTGGTCACATACACATGGTTAGCAGATGTTATTGGTCACATACACATGGTTAGCAGATGTTAATGGTCACATACACATGGTTAGCAGATGTTATTGGTCACATACACATGGTTAGCATATGTTATTGGTCACATACACATGGTTAGCAGATGTTAATGTGAGTGTAACGAAATGTTCTGACAATGCAGTAATAACCAACGAGTAATCTAACCTAACAATTTCACAACAACTACATTATACACACACACAAGTGTAAAGGGATGAAGAATATGTACATAAAGATATATGAATGAGTGATGGTACAGAACGGCATAGGCAAGATGCAGTAGATGGTATAGAGTACAGTATATACATATGAGATGAGTAATGTAGGGTATGTAAACATATTAAGTGGCATTGTTTAAAGTGGCTAGTAATACATTTTTTACATACATTTTTCCATCAATTCCCATTATTAAAGTGGCTGGAGTTGAGTCAGTGTGTTGGCAGCAGCCACTAAATGTTAGTGGTGGCTGTTTAACAGTCTGATGGCCTTGAGATAGAAGCTGTTTTTCAGTCTCTCGGTCCCAGCTTTGATGCACCTGTACTGACCTCGCCTTCTGGATGATAGCAGGGTGAACAGGCAGTGGCTCGGGTGGTTGTTGTCCTTGATGATCTTTATGGCCTTCCTGTGACATCGGGTGGTGTAGGTGTCCTGGAGGGCAGGTAGTTTGCCCCCAGTGATGCGTTGTGCAGACCTCACTACCCTCTGAGAGCCTTACGGTTCTACACGGAGGAGCAGTTGCCGTACCAGGCGGTGATACAGCCCGACAGGATGGTCTCGATTGTGCATCTGTAAATGTTTGTGAGTGTTTTTGGTGACAAGCCAAATTTCTTCAGCCTCCTGAGGTTGAAGAGGCGCTGCTGCGCCTTCTTCACCACGCTGTCTGTGTGGGTGGACCAATTAAGTTTGTCCGTGATGTGTACGCCGAGGAACTTAAAACTTACTACCCTCTCCACTACTGTCCCGTCGATGTGGATAGGGGGGTGCTCCCTCTGCGGTTTCCTGAAGTCCACGACCATCTCCTTTGTTTTGTTGCTGTTGAGTGTGAGGTTATTTTCCTGACATCACACTCCAAGGGCCCTCACCTCCTCCCTGTAGGCCGTCTCGTCGTTGTTGGTAATCAAGCCTACCACTGTAGTGTCGTCTGCAAACTTGATGATTGAGTTGGAGGCGTGCATGACCACGCAGTCGTGGGTGAACGGAGTACAGGAGAGGGCTCAGAACGCACCCTTGTGGGGCCCCAGTGTTGAGGAACAGCGGTGTGGAGATGTTGTTACCTACCCCACCACCTGGGGGTGGCCCGTCAGGAAGTCCAGGACCCAGTTGCACAGAGTGGGGTAGAGACCTGGGATCTCGAGCTTAATGACGAGTTTGGAGGGTACTATGGTGTTAAATGCTGAGCTGTAGTCGATGAACATCATTCTCACATAGGTATTCCTCTTGTCCAGATGGGTTAGGGCCGTGTGCAGTGTGGTTGCGATTGCGTTGTCTGTGGACCTTTGGGGTGGTAAGCAAATTGGAGTGGGTCTAGGTGGAGGTGATATGGTCCTTGATTAGTCTCTCAAAGCACTTCATGATGATGGAAGTGAGTGCTACGGGGCGGTAGTCGTTTAGCTCAGTTACCTTAGCTTTCTTGGGAACAGGAACAATGATGGCCCCTCTTGAAGCATGTGGGACCAGCAGACTGGGATAGGGATTGATTATGTCCGTAAACACACCAGCCAGCTGGTCTGCCCATGCTCTGAGCACGCCGCTGGGGATGCCGTCTGGGCCTGCAGCCTTGCGATGGTTAACACGTTTTACTCACGTCGGCTGCAGTGAAGGAAAGTCCGCAGGTTTTGGGCTGTGTCAGCCTCTCCCAGGCTTGTCCTCAAAGCGAGCAAAGAAGTTGTTTAGTCTGTCTGGGAGCAAGACATCCCGGTCCGCGACTGGGCTGGTTTTCTTTTTGTAATCCGTGATTGACTGTAGACCCTGCCACATACCTCATACCTGTCTGAGTCGTTGAATTTCGACTCTACTTTGTCTCTATACTGACGCTAGCTTGTTTGATTGCCTTGCGGAGGAATAACTACACTGTTTATATTCAGTCATCTCCCTGGTTAAAGGCAGCGGTTGTATCAAATGATTGTGATATGCAGTTACCAGCTAGTGACATTAGGCTGATTCATTAGCTCAAATGATTGATTGGTCTGATCATTTTAAGAGTTATTTAACTAGGCAAGTCAGTTAAGAAAAAAATCTTATTTTTAATGATGGCCTAGGAACAGTGGGTTAACTACCTTGTTCAGGAGCAGAACGACATATTTTTACCTTGTCAGCCCGGAGGAATCGATCTTGCAAACTTTCAGTTACTTGTCCAACGCTCTAACCAATAGGCTACACTGCAGAGTGATTTAATTATCCTATCACGATAAAAACAGATCTAGCTAATAAGCCTATACAATAGTTGAGTTTTATTGTACTCCAAGAAGGGATTTTTTTTTTCAGGCAGACCAATTCTGATCTTTTGCCCAATTAAAAGAGCTGATTTGATTGGTCAAAAGACCATTTGGAGGGGAAAACCACCAACAATTCCAGACATGAGGCTACTTTATATTAGGGTAAGGGAATCTGGAAAGACTTTGTATAGGACTAATTGTGCTGTTTTCTAATAGGCCTATTTTTTTATTTTTAATTGGTCATTTGTACAACTATTTGGTAAATATTTAACCAAACCATTAAATCAAAAGACACTCCTGTAGACAATCTGTTGATTTATCAGAGTTGTGTTTCAATAGAAAGTGTCCTCTGCCTCCTGTCCTTCCTTTGCTAAACTGTTCTGTGTTCAAAGGACAGGTGACACAAAATGGCTGGAGAGGGGGAGGTCTCATGGGAATGTACCCTTACATTCCCAATAAGCCTAATAATGATAGGCTAATGTCAGTTCACCTCAATATGATGGAATGGGAAAAGAGATCCATCTGGGTCATCATTCAAAGGTAGAGTACAGGCAACATACCTTCCTTCATTGGGCAAATTCAAATTGTTGAACGTTAAAAAAAAAAAAAAAAAAAGGTGGTATAGGCTACTGAACGCAACCCAGTTTTGACTAGAATTAGTTGATATGTTGGTATGAAAGTCCTCTGACTCGGGTTATTATTGTTCGGTTGGAAAACGGGGCCAGTAGCCAGATGGTCTGGGGGTCTTGGGCACACCCGAGACCCAGTGAACATAGACACGCCCCCTATAACCGCCTGGCGCTGCGTCCAATGTCCCCTGCAGTGTGGTATGGTTCCCTACCTCCGCCCTGGTTGGGGTTTCGTTGGGAGGTGTGTGTCAGGGGCGGTGATGGAACAGCCTGAGGGTGCCTATTTGGGGCTGCAGGGGGCACCTCGCCTCGCCCACCAGAGGAGACCCCCCCAATACATACACACACACACACACACACACACACACACACACACACACACACACACACACACACACACACACACACACACACAACCTCCTCCCATACTGACTCTCCCAGGCCGTCCCTAGTTACCACAGCCACAAAGTCATGAACCCCGCCTATTTCTACAGTTACTCTTAAATGGGTTCTTTTAAACATCACCACACTGCGAACCTTATGCCGAACACTAACCTTAAATTAAGGCCAAAAAAGCACATTTTTGTTTTCGTGTAGTTTTACGATATTGACCATTTAAACTTTGTGGCTGGGGTAACTATAGTGAAAAAACCCTCTCCCAGGCCGACGCGCGTTGCCAAACGGAACATCAGAGAGCATAGGGCTGGCGTCTCCTGGTAGTACATCTATCAGGTCTCGAGCACATAAAGTCCAAAAGAGAGGGACTAAAGGAAATAAAGACAATAGGGGCTCTCTTGCAGGAAGAAGGAATCTCCCATCGTTTTAAACCTGGTTCCATTACCAGAGAGGACACACGCGGGTTTAGTTTTACCGAGACGGATTAATAAAACACCAGACGGATGTTCGCGAGGAGGGGTGGTCCGCTCTGAAGTTGGAGACTACTGCCTACCGAATACGGAGAGGAGAGAAGCGCTTTTGTTTTCCCCGTGAAGGCTAGCGCCCCCGGCCACAGCATGAAGCTGCCGCCTTGTTTCGTGGCGCTCATCGCGGCGCTGCTCGGTCACTCCGCGCTGGTAAGGAACGAGACTGCCGGGTCCTTTGTGTATTCTATTGAAGTATTGTTCCATTTCTACCGATTAATCACTTCGATGGACTGGGAAAACCGGCATCTAGGTTTCCATAGCATAAGGTATTGATAGGCTATGACTTTGACATGTGTGTTGCTCGTGGTTAATAAGGTAGCAGTCTGTGTGTGTGTGTGTGTGTGTGTGTGTGTGTGTGTGTGCTGCTCGGTGGTCTATGGGGGCATAGTGGTCGGTAGTAAATCTTGGACTCGACCCATATTTGGTCGCGAGCCGCCCGTGACGCCCGTGACTCCCGTTTCTCTCCCGGGTCTTTGTGTCTCAGACACTGGGGTCCGTTCTGATCGAGGTTATTATGGGCTGTTCGGTGAACTGCTCTTGTGGCGTCTGCTTCGCTAACTCACATCCATCCCCGGTAATTCAGCTCGAGCCTTTGAGGCTCCTGCGGTAGGGTTTCGATTGGTTACCCTGTGTATATGTACGGATGTGGGTGTCTCTCAGATACTGAGGTGAGGGCCGGCCTGGAGTAAACGGGGGCCTGTCCTTTGAGGATGGGTGAGAGACCCCGGGGCTTCTCCGGTAACCGGGGGGTGTGAAGAAGGGGTGGGGCAGGGGAAACGCCATGCGGTGCGCGATGGATGGGAATGATGTCATCGGGAATCGCGACGAAGCGAACTGTTAGGAATGCTTGAGTCTCCTGGAACCAACCGGTGCTCCAGCACCTCCTCACCAGCTCCGTGCTAATTTATCCTCCATACCAGAAGAGATCGTTGTGGTCTTAGAAGGATAGCACAAGTCGTCATATCGCCCACAGTCCATATTGGGTGCAAAAGTGCTATTGTCTTAAAATGGTAAAACACACAATTGCCTAAACATATAATTCTGTATCTCTACCTCCTATTATAGAGGTCACACACAGCAAAGGTTTCTAGATAGAATCCCCAAGCTGACATGGTACAAATCTGTTATTCTGCCCCAGAACAAGGCAGTTAACCCACTGTTCCTAGGCCGTCATTGAAAATAAGAATTTGTTCTTAATTGACTTGCCTGGTTAAATAAAGGTAAAATAAAAACAGAATGTGTAACTTTGTTGTTTTGAGAAGGAGAGAGGATGCAATAGAGATTCTCCAATAGGCACATACTGGGTCAGTTGGTGCTGTTGGCCTCCAAAGATCTGCCTCCCTCTAATCTGACCCTGATGAGACACACACACACACACACACACACAGACACACACACACACACACACACACACACACACACACACACACACACACACACACACACACACACACACACACACACACACACACACACACGCACACGCACACGCACACGCGCACACACACACACACGCACACGCACACACAGAGTCATAGAAAATCGCACAGATGGATGCAGGTGTGTCTCATGCTGGCACAGGTAACATCACACACACATCAGTGGTCTCCGGAATGCTCAGTAACCCCAGACAGCCCTGGGGACACTGACATACACACTTCAAAAGGCACTCACACACAGATTGGCATACTTGCTCTGATCTTTTGCTGCCTCTAGTGACTGACAGGTCGTGTGTGTGTGTGTGTGTGTGTGTGTGTGTGTGTGTGTGTGTGTGTGTGTGTGTGTGTGTGTGTGTGTGTGTGTGTGTGTGTGTGTGTGTGTGTGTCCTGGTTCAATCCTCAGTGCATGGTCTGTGTTGGTATTTATTTCCTATGATATGAGGCTGTGATTTCATTTCCTGCCGTGTAAGTTTAGATGAAGACAGATTTTCCCACATACATCTGCTGCATCCCACAGAGACTCTCTCTGTGTGTGTGTGTGTGTGTGTGTGTGTGTGTGTGTGTGTGTGTGTGTGTGTGTGTGTGTGTGTGTGTGTGCGCCTCTATCTATTCGTACCAGGGTTTTAGATGAAGCCTGATTTTCCCACAGAGTCTCTATGTGTGTGTGTGTGTCTGCCAGGGTTTGTGTGCTAGCTTTTTTGTGGCGTGTATGAAACGAGAGAGCACTTTTATGGTGTGTGTGTGAGAGAGAGAAAAGAGGAGTTGGGTGTTTTGAGGATCATGTTTGGTTCGGGGAATGAATCAGTTTCTTGTGCCTGAAATAGTAGACAAAGCCCCCATAGAGAGCAAAGGAGGGAGGAGAAAATAGTGAGAGAGAGAGGGGGATAGAGAGAGTGTGTGGAATGTCAGAGGCAATTTGACACAGGAAGTGGGTCCCTCTCACTCTTTAAGGGCAGTCTCTCTATTGCAATTCAATTTCATTTCATTGTAAGGGGCTTTATTGGCATGGGAAACATGTGCTAACATTGCCAAAGCAAGTGAAGTAGATAATAAACAATAAGAAATTAACAGTAAACATTACACTCACAGAAGTTCCAAAAGAATAAAGACATTTCAAATGTCATTATGTCTATATACAATGTTGTAATGATGTGTAAATAGTTAAAGTACAAACGGGAAAATAAATAAACATAAATATGGGTTGTATTTCCAATGGTGTTTGTTCTTCACTGGTTGCCCTTTTCTCATGGCAACAGGTCACACATCTTGCTGCTGTCTCTGTGTCTCTCCTCTCAATTCAATTAAATTCAAAGGGTTTTATTGGTATGGAAAACCTATGTTAACATTGCCAAAGCAAGTGAAGTAGATAATAAACAAAAGTGAAATAAACAATAAAATGAACAGGGCTGGGAAATAAAACATCTCTCAGTTCATATTTGGAGCTCTGTTATACCATACAGTAGGTATATATGTAGGTCTGTTATACCATACAGTAGGTATATATGTAGGTCTGTATGTACAGTGCATTCAGACTTTTTTGACATTTTCTACATATAGGTAGGTACATTACAGCCTTAATCTAAAATGGATTTTATAAATACATCATCAATCTACACACAATACTCCATAATGACATCACAATACCCCACAATGACATCACAATACCCCATAATGACATAGCAAAAAACAGATTCCATTTTTTTCTCTCCAATGTATTAAAGATAAATTATTCAGACCCTTTACTCAGTACTTTGGCAGAGATTACAGCCTCGATTCTTCTTTGGTATGACGCTACTTCCTTGGCACACCTGTATCTCGACTTCGGTGATGTCATCTATAAAATAGCCTCCAACATTCTACTCAGCAAATTGGATGCAGTCTATGACAGTGCCATCCGTTTTGTCACCAAAGCCCCATATACTACCCACCATTGCGACCTGTACGCTCTCGTTGGTTGGCCCTCGCTTCATACTCGTCGCCAAACACACTGGCTACAGGTTATCCACAAGTCTCTGCTAGGTAAAGCCCCGCCTTATCTCAGCTCACTGGTTACCATAGCACCCACTCATAGCACGCGGTCCAGCAGGTATATCTCACTTGTCACGACCAAAGCCAACTCTTCCTTTGGCCACCTTTCCTTCCAGTTCTCTGCTGCCAATGACTGGAACAAACTGCAAAAATCTCTGAAGCCTGAGACTCATATCTCCCTCACTAGCTTTAAGCGCCAGCTGTCAGAGCAGCTCATAGATCACTGCACCTGTACATAGCCCATCTGTAAACAGCCCATCTAACTACCTACCTCATCCCCATACTGTATTTATTTATCTTGCTCCTTTGCAACCCAGTATCTCTACTTGCACATTCATCTTCTGCACATCTACCATTCCAGTGTTTAATTGGTATATTGTAATTACTTCGCCACCATGGCCTATTTATTGCCTTACCTCCCTTATCTTACCTCATTTGCACTCACTGTATATAGACTTTTTGTTTTCTTTTGTTCTACTGTATTATTGACTATGTTTTGTTTATTCAATGTGTAACTTTGTTGTTGTATGTGTCGAATTGCTATGCTTTATCTTGGCCAGGTCGCAGATGTAAATGAGAACTTGTTGTCAACTAGTCTACCTGGTTAAATAAAGGTGAAATCAATTTTTAAAAAGAGTGAAGGAGTGAAGGAAAAGCAGCCAACAAGTGCTCAGCATATGTGGGAACTCCTTCAAGACTGTTGGAAAAGCATTCCTCATGAAGCTGTTTGAGAGAATGCCAAGAGTGTGCAAAGCTGTCATCAAGGCAAAGGGTGGCTACTTTGAAGAATCTCAAATATAAAAGATATTTAGATTTGTTTAACACTTTCTTGGTTACTACATGATTCCATATGTGTTATTTCATAGTTTTGATGTCTTCACTATTATTCTACAATGTAGAAAATAGTAAAAATAAAGAAAAACCCTTGAATGGGTTGTGTCCAAACTTTTGACTGGTCTGGTATGGCATGTTATGTTATTGTGTGTGTGTGTTTGTGTGTCTAAGTCTATTGAGCCTGGCCTGAGAACAAGTAGTGATGATGGCTCCACCCTACTCTCTACCTCTAGTCGAGCTCCTCCCCCTAGTCTAGCTCCTCCCCCATGGCTTCCCTTACTCCGGTTGTAGTAGTAACATATAACAGCTCTGAATAGGTGGAACCAGTCTTTCCCAAACCCCTCCTAAGGGACCACCAGACAGACAGTCCACTTCTTTGTTCCATACCTACACTGACCTGTCACACCTGAGGCAACTAACCAAAAGTTTGGTGTTAAAGTGTTTTGTTGAATCAGGTGTGATAGTGCAGGGCTGGAAAACATAGGGTGGACTGTCTGGTCAGGTGGACCCCAAGGTCCAGGATAAACACCAGTATAATGTCTCTTCTCCTATATGCTTAGTGAAGGTATGACATCACCATGTTACCTACACCGAGCCAGTTATTTCAGACCTAATTAATACTGAAATAAAACAGACTAGGGGAGGGGATAGGGGAAGGATAGAGTGTGAGACTCGGGGGAAAGGGGATAGAGTGTGAGACTAGGGGAAGGGGATAGGGAAGGGGATAGAGTGTGAAACTAGGGGAGGGGATAGGGAAGGGGATAGAGTGTGAGACTAGGGGAAGGGTATAGAGTGTGAGACTAGGGGGAAGGGGATAGGGGAAGGGATAGAGTGTGAGACTAGGGGAGGGGATAGGGAAGGGGATAGGGTGTGAGACTAGGGGAAGGGGATAGAGTGTGAGACGAGGGGAAGGGATAGAGTGTGAGCCTAGGGGGAAGGGGATAGGGAAGGGGATAGAGTGTGAGACTAGGGGGAAGGGGATAGAGTGTGAGAAGAGGGGGAAGGGGATAGAGTGTGAGATTAGGGGGAAGGGGATAGAGTGTGAGACTAGGGGGAAGGGGATAGGGTGTGAGACTAGGGGGAAGGGGATAGGGTGTGAGACTAGGGGAAGGGGATAGGGTGTGAGACTAGGGGAAGGGGATAGGGTGTGAGACTAGGGGAAGGGGATAGAGTGTGAGACTAGGGAGAAGGGGATAGAGTGTGAGACTAGGGGGAAGGGGATAGAGTGTGAGACTAGGGGGAAGGGGATAGTGTGAGACTAGAGGGGAAGGGGATAGGGTGTGAGACTAGGGGGAAGGGATAGGGTGAGACTAGGGGAAGGGGATAGAGTGTGAGACTAGGGGAAGGGGATAGAGTGTGAGACTAGGGGAAGGGGATAGGGTGTGAGACTAGGGGAAGGGGATATAGTGTGAGACTAGGGGGGAAGGGATAGGGTGTGAGACTAGGGGAAGGGGATAGGGTGTGAGACTAGGGGAAGGGGATAGGGTGTGAGACTAGGGCGAAGGGGATAGGGTGTGAGACTAGGTGGAAGGGGATAGGGTGTGAGACTACGAAGGGGATAGGGTGTGAGACTACGAAGGGAATAGGGTGTGAGACTAGGGGGAAGGGGACAGAGTGTGAGACTAGGGGGAAGGGGATAGGGTGTGAGACTAGGGGGAAGGGGATAGGGGAAGGGGATAGAGTGTGAGACTAGGGGGAAGGGGATAGGGTGTGAGACTAGGGGGAAGGGGATAGGGTGTGAGACTAGGGGGAAGGGGATAGGGTGTGAGACTAGGGCGAAGGGGATAGGGTGTGAGACTAGGTGGAAGGGGATAGGGTGTGAGACTACGATGGGGATAGGGTGTGAGACTAGGGGGAAGGGGATAGAGTGTGAGACTAGGGGAAGGGGAAAGAGTGTGAGACTAGGGGGAAGGGGATAGAGTGTGAGACTAGGGGGAAGGGGATAGAGTGTGAGACTAGGGGGAAGGGGATAGGGTGTGAGACTAGGGGGAAGGGGATAGGGTGTGAGACTAGGGGGGAGGGGATAGGGGAAGGGGATAGAGTGTGAGACTAGGGGGAAGGGGATAGGGTGTGAGACTAGGGGGAAGGGGATAGGGTGTGAGACTAGGGGGAAGGGGATAGGGTGTGAGACTAGGGGGAAGGGGATAGAGTGTGAGACTTGGGGGAAGGGGATAGGGTGTGAGACTAGGGGGAAGGGGATAGGGGAAGGGGATAGAGTGTGAGACTAGGGGGAAGGGGATAGGGTGTGAGACTTGGGGGAAGGGGATAGGGTGTGAGACTAGGGGGAAGGGGATAGGGTGTGAGACTAGGGGGAAGGGGATAGAGTGTGAGACTAGGGGGAAGGGGATAGAGTGTGAGACTAGGGGGAAGGGGATAGGGTGTGAGACTAGGGGAAGGGATAGAGTGTGAGACTAGGGGGGAAGGGGATAGAGTGTGAGACTAGGGGGAAGGGGATAGGGTGTGAGACTAGGGGGAAGGGGATAGGGTGTGAGACTAGGGGGAAGGGGATAGAGGAAGGGGATAGAGTGTGAGACTAGGGGGAACGGGATAGGGTGTGAGACTAGGGGGAAGGGGAGAGTGTGAGACTAGGGGGAAGGGGATAGAGTGTGAGAATAGGGGGAAGGGGATAGAGTGTGAGACTATGGGGAAGGGGGTAGGGTGTGAGACTAGGGGGAAGGGGATAGAGTGTGAGACTAGGGGGAAGGGGATAGGGTGTGAGACTCGCGGGAAGGGGATAGAGTGTGAGACTAGGGGGAAGGGGATAGGGTGTGAGACTAGGGGGAAGGGGATAGAGTTTGAGACTAGGGGGAAGGGGATAGGGTGTGAGACTAGGGGGAAAAGGATAGGGGAAGGGGATAGGGTGTGAGACTAGGGGAAGGGGATAGGGTGTGAGACTAGGGGGAAGGGGATAGGGTGTGAGACTAGGGCGAAGGGGATAGGGTGTGAGACTAGGTGGAAGGGGATAGGGTGTGAGACTACGAAGGGGATAGGGTGTAAGTCTGAGGCAATTTAGGAATCCATACTAACTTTTGTTTTGGAGGTGTTCAGAACAAGGTTAAGGGCAGAGAAAGCTTGTTGGACACAAAGAAAGCTTTGTTGTAGAGCATTTAACACAAAATCCAGGGAGGGGTCAGCGGATTATGAGACTGTATCATCTGCATTTAAATGGATTAGAGAGCTTCCTACTGCCTGAGCTATGTTGTTGATGTAAATTGAGAAGAGCGTGGGGCCTAGCATCGAGCCTTTGGGTACTTCCTTGGTGACAGCCAGTGGCTGAGACAGCAGATGTTCTGATTTTACACACTACACTCTTTGAGAGAGGTAGTTAGCAAACCAGGCCAAAGGCCCCTCAGAGACCCCAATACTCCTTAGCCGGCCAAAAATAATGGATTGGGTGCGAGACTCTGAGATTTTTAATTTTTTTATTTCACCTTTATTAAACCAGGTAGGCAAGTTCTCATTTACAACTGTGACCTGGCCAAGATAAAGCAAAGCAGTGTAACACAAACAACAACACGTAGTATAAACGTACAGTCAATAATACAAGAGAAAAATGTATATACAGTTTGTGCAAATGGAGTAAGAAATTAAGGCAATAAATATGTCATAGTAGAGAAGTAATTACAATTTATAAAATTAACACTGGAGTGATAGATGTGCAGATGATGATGTGCAAGTAGAAATACTGGTGTCCAAAATAGCAAATAAAAAGTAAATAAAAACAATATGGGGATGATGTAGGTAGTTGGGTGGGTTATTTACAGATGGGCTGTGTACAGCTGCAGCGATCGGTAAGCTGCTCAGATAAGTGATGCTTAAAGTTGGTGAGGGGGATATAAGTCCAATTTCAGCGATTTTTGCAATTCGTTCCAGTCATTGGCAGCAGAGAACTGGAAGGAAAGGCGGCCAAAGGACTTTGGGGATGACCAGTGAGATATACCTGCTGGAGCGCGTGCTACTGGTGGGTGTTGTTATGGTGACCAGTGAGCTGAGATAAGGCGGAGCTTTACCTAGCAAAGATTTATAGATGACCTGCAGCCAGTGGGTTTGGCGACAAATATGTAGCGGGGGCCAGCCGACTAGAGCGTACAGGTCGCAGTGGTGGGTGGCATATGAGGCTTTGGTGACAAAATGGGTGGCACTGTGATAGACTGCATCCAGTTTGCTGAGTAGAGTGTTGGAGGCTATTTTGTAAATGACATCGCCGAAGTCAAGGATCGGTAGGATAGTCAGTTTTACTAGGGTATGTTTGGCAGCGTGAGTGATGTAGGTTTTGTTACGAAATAGGAAACCGATTTTTATATTTAATTTTGGATTGGAGATTAATATGGGTCTGGAAGGAGAGTTTACAGTCTAGCCAGACACCTAGGTAGTTTTAGTTGTCCACATATTCTAAGTCAGAACCGTCTAGAGTAGTGATGCTAGTCGGGCAGGCAGGTGCGGGCAGCGAACGGTTGAAGAGCATGCGTTTAGTTTTACTAGTGTTTATGAGCAGTTGAGGAGTGTTGTATGGCATTGAAGCTCGTTTGGAGGTTTGTTAACACAGTGTCCAAAGAAGGGCCAGATGTATACAGAATGGTGTCGTCTGCGTAGAGGTGGATCAAGGAATCACCTGCAGCAAGAGCGACGTCATTGATATATACAGAGAAAAGAGTACTTTTGTTTTGATAGGGTGTGAGACTAGGGGATGGGGAAAGGAGATCGGGTGTGAGACTAGGGGATGGGGAAAGGAGATAGGGTGTGAGACTAGGGGATGGGGAAAGGAGATAGGGTGTGAGACTAGGGGATGGGGAAAGGAGATAGGGTGTGAGAGTAGGGGATGGGGAAAGGAGATAGGGTGTGAGACTAGGGGATGGGGAAAGGAGATAGGGTGTGAGACTAGGGGATGGGGAAAGGAGATAGGGTGTGAGACTAGGGGATGGGGAAAGGAGATAGGGTGTGAGACTAGGGGATGAGGAAAGGAGATAGGGTGTGAGACTAGGGGATGGGGAAAGGAGATAGGGTGTGAGACTAGGGGATGGGGAAAGGAGATAGGGTGTGAGACTAGGGAATGGGGAAAGGAGATAGGGTGTGAGACTAGGGGATGAGGAAAGGAGATAGGGTGTGAGACTAGCGGAAGGGAATAGGGATGAAAATAATAACTGGCACTCAGAAAGGTAGAAATAAATTGTAGGATAAATTGTTACGCTTCCCCAAATTTGAAACCCTAAAATGATTCCCTCCGCGTTTCCATGGTCGGGTTTTTCCTATAGGCTACTTTGAAGCAAGGTAATATAAAATAAAACATACAGGTTTCAAATAATAAAGTATATTAGCCTGATAGAGACAGACAGACAGACAGACAGACAGACAGACAGACAGACAGACAGACAGACAGACAGACAGGCAGGCAGGCAGGCAGACAGACAGACAGACAGACAGACAGACAGACAGACAGACAGACAGGCAGGCAGGCAGGCAGGCAGACAGACAGACAGACAGACAGGCAGGCAGGCAGGCAGGCAGGCAGGCAGGCAGGCAGGCAGACAGACAGGCAGGCAGGCAGGCAGGCAGACAGACAGACAGACAGACAGACAGGCAGGCAGGCAGGCAGGCAGACAGGCAGACAGACAGACAGACAGATAGGCAGGCAGGCAGGCAGACAGACAGACAGACAGACAGACAGACAGACAGACAGACAGATAGACAGACTGTCGTTTCCGTAGCAATCCTGGTGATTAGGTTAAGGAGGGGACCGGATGGGCGTGGTCATGCTACCAGAAATCCAATCCGCCCTGTTGGGAATTCTGGAATTCAGCTCCCCAGCAGTGTGTGTGTGTTTGTGTGTGTGTGTGTTGATATGTCGTGGGGTTATGTGCTGGACACAGGAAGTGTGTATTTATAGATCCGGCCTTGGAGCTTCGTCTGAGGAGGGGGGTCTTTCTGTGCGGAACGCAGTGTTGTGTGTGTCAGTATGCACGTGTGTTTTTGAATAATTTAGCCAGTCTACCGACAGAGGAGTGAACGAGGTCAGAAGCACATGCTATCACCGTCTCTTTCCCTCCCTCCCTCCCTCCCTCCCCTCCCTCCCTCCCTCCCTCCCTCCCTCCCTCCCTCCCTCCATATTTACATCTCTCATTGTCAATCTAGCTCTCCCTCAGTACATATGTCTCACCTCTCCCTCCTTCCTTACTAGAGAAGGATCACGTCTGGACGGTCATATCCCGTCTGAACACAGATTACCGTGTGCTTGTAGATACAGATATCACCTACTGTGTTGTCTATGTTACTATATGTCAGGTGTATGTACTGTCATATAGCGTGCTAAATACAGTATGCTGCAGGTCACCAGAACCTTCCACTAAAGAGGTGGAATTAGGTGGAACCACAGTCTCTGTTGTTTTTATATTGTTTTTATGTTTTAGGGGGTAGATCAGTTTTAAAATTGTGGCTAGATTGTAGCTTCCATCCATCAATGTAATTGTCAGCATAATTTCCTATCCCTCATATATTTTTTGGGTAAATATATATATTGTTTGGGGGGGGAGAGGGGTAAATGTATATATATATACGTACATACACATACCAGCCAGAAACAAAGGACTTTCTTCTGAAACTCGTCAGGGGTTTTATTAGGCTGGGTTTCTGTACAGCACTTTGAGATATCAGTTGATGTACAAAGGGCTATATAAATCAATTTGATTTGATTTGATTCTTGTTCTGAGAAATGAAGGCTATTCCATGTGAGAAACTGAAGATCTTGTACAACGCTGTGTATTACTCCTTCACAGAACAGCGCAAACTGGCCCTAACCAGAATAGAAAGAGGAGTGGGAAGCCCTGGTGCACAACTGAGCAAGAGGACAAGTACATTAGAGTGTCTAGTTTGAGAAACAGACGCCTCACAAGTCCTCAACTGGCAGCTTCATTAAATAGTACCCGCAAAACACCAGTCTCAACGTCAACAGTGCTAAGCTAGCTACCGACCACAACATTAAGCTAGCCAAGAACACAACAACACAAACCAACGGACTGTACAGCTACAAGTAATGAGTGGAGTTACAAAGGCCCTGTACTAAACAAGTTAAAAGTCTGACCTGTGATGAAATGTTTTCCACAAACATAGCGACATGTAGACTACTTGGACACTGGGTAGACGATGATGTCGGCTCTTTTACAATGAGGGTCAATAGGAAAGAATCTTTGTTTTCCACAATTTGTGGGCGTGGTCGAGGTAAATTCCTTATTATCAGGTAAATATCAATGCACGGTATATTTAATGCACGGTATATCGGTAGAATTCGATGGCTTTAGTTCATTCTTACATGTTAAATGTTTTGTGCTGCTTTTGAAAGCAAAGTAAAATTGAAAACGTTATTAGCATTGTTGAATTCGATTGTCATAATAGCATGCTAGAACCGATGGTTTGGTCAGCTAAACTAGCAAGTCTGTTTGTTTTGTTACCAAGGCAACACCTGTCGCTAGCTAGTAAACTTGCTAGCTACTTCAGTGGATGATGGACACATTTCTGGAGGTAAATGGACACATTTCTAGAGGTAAATGGACACATTTCTGGAGGTAAATGGACACATTTCTAGAGGTAAATGGACACATTTCTACTGGTAAATGGACACATTTCTACTGGTAAATGGACACATTTCTACTGGTAAATGGACACATTTCTAGAGGTAAATGGACACATTTCTAGAGGTAAATGGACACATTTCTGGAGGTAAATGGACACATTTCTAGAGGTAAATGGACACATTTCTAGAGGTAAATGGACACATTTCTGGAGGTAAATGGACACATTTCTGGAGGTAAATGGACACATTTCTGGAGGTAAATGGACACATTTCTAGAGGTAAATGGACACATTTCTGGAGGTAAATGGACACATTTCTAGAGGTAAATGGACACATTTCTGGAGGTAAATGGACACATTTCTAGAGGTAAATGGACACATTTCTAGAGGTAAATGGACACATTTCTAGAGGTAAATGGACACATTTCTGGAGGTAAATGGACACATTTCTGGAGGTAAATGGACACATTTCT
>NC_068439.1:11381049-11386049 GCF_023373465.1 Oncorhynchus keta | reverse complement strand
ACATTTGAAATGTCTTTATTTTGGAACTTTTGTGAGTGTAATGTCTACTGTTCATTTTTGTTTATTTCACTTTTGTTTGTTATCTACTTCACTTGCTTTGCCAATATAAACATGTTTCCCATGCCAATAAAGCCCCTAAATTGAAATTGAATTGAGAGGGGAGACGTATAGACTCAGAGAGAGGAGAGACGTATCGACTCAGAGAGAGGAGAGACATATAGACTCAGAGAGAGGAGAGACATATAGACTCAGAGAGAGGAGAGACGTATAGACTCAGAGAGAGGAGAGACATATAGACTCAGAGAGAGGAGAGACATATCGACTCAGAGAGACGAGAGACATATAGACTCAGAGAGAGGAGAGATATATAGACTCAGAGAGAGGAGAGACGTATCGACTCAGAGAGAGGAGAGACGTATAGACTCAGAGAGAGGAGAGACATATAGACTCAGAGAGAGGAGAGACGTATCGACTCAGAGAGAGGAGAGACGTATAGACTCAGAGAGAGGAGAGACGTATCGACTCAGAGAGAGGAGAGACATATCGATTCAGAGAGGAGAGATATATAGACTCAGAGAGAGGAGAGATATATAGACTCAGAGAGAGGAGAGACGTATCGACTCAGAGAGAGGAGAGACATATAGACTCAGAGAGAGGAGAGACGTATAGACTCAGAGAGAGGAGAGACGTATCGACTCAGAGAGAGGAGAGACGTATCGACTCAGAGAGAGTAGAGACATATAGACTCAGAGAGAGGAGAGACGTATCGACTCAGAGAGAGGAGAGACGTATAGACTCAGAGAGAAGAGAGACGTATCGACTCAGAGAGAGGAGAGACATATCGATTCAGAGAGCAGAGATATATAGACACAGAGAGAGGAGAGACATATAGACTCAGAGAGAGGAGAGACATATAGACTCAGAGAGAGGAGAGATATATAGACTCAGAGAGAGGAGAGACTCAACCAGCTTCATGAGGTGGTCACCTGGAATGCATTTCAATTAACAGGTGTGCCTTGTCAAAAGTTAATTTGTGGAATTTCTTTCCTTAATGCCTTTGAGCCAATCAGTTGTGTTGTGACATGGTATAGGGTTGGTATTCAGAAGGTAGCTCTATTTGGTAAAAGACCAAGTCCATATTATGGGCAAGGAGATTGAGGTTGTAACCTCATATAAATATCTTGGAATTTTAATTGATGACGGCCTCTCTTTTAAATTGCATATTCAACAATTTACAAACAAATTGAAGCTGAAATTGGGATTTTATTTGAGGAATTAAGGCCTGTTTTTCTTTTGAAGCCAGAAGGAGGCTAGTATCAGCTACATTTATGCCTTTACTAGACTATGGGGATATCTTATATATGAATGCTTCCGCTCAGTGTTTGAGATCAATTGACACTCTTTACAGTGGCACTTTGAGATTTATTTTAAACTGCAAAACCCTTACGCACCACTGCACTTTGTATACCAGGGTTGGCTGGCCTTCTCTAGTCACTCATAGGCTCAGTCACTGGTATACTTTTATTTACAAAGCCATTTTGGGTTTGCTACCTTTTTATTTGGGCATTTTTATTGTTCAGAAATGTGGTGGGTCGTCTCTTCGTTCGCTGGACTTTATCCTGCCAACTGTTCCAAATAATCTGTGCCATCGTCTTGGAACGCCTTACAAAATACTTTTAAACTGGAAGAACTTGTCCCGATTGGTGTTTTTAAATCACTGATGAAGGATGTTGAGACTGATTCCCTGACCTGTCAATGTTTTTAAATCACTGATGAAGGATGTTGAGACTGATTCCCTGACCTGTCAATGTTTTTAAATCACTGATGAAGGATGTTGAGACTGATTCCCTGACCTGTCAATGTTTCTAAATCACTGATGAAGGATGTTGAGACTGATTCCCTGACCTGTCAATGTTTTTAAATCACTGATGAAGGATGTTGAGGCTGATTCCCTGACCTGTCAATGTCTTTAAATCACTGATGAAGGATGTTGAGACTGATTCCCTGACCTGTCAATGTTTCTAAATCACTGATGAAGGATGTTGAGACTGATTCCCTGACCTGTCAATGTTTTTAAATCACTGATGAAGGATGTTGAGGCTGATTCCCTGACCTGTCAATGTTTTTAAATCACTGATGAAGGATGTTGAGACTGATTCCCTGACCTGTCAATGTTTTTAAATCACTGATGAATGATGTTGAGACTGATTCCCTGACCTGTCAATGTCTTTAAATCACTGATGAAGGATGTTGAGGCTGATTCCCTGACCTGTCAATGTTTGTAAATCACTGATGAAGGATGTTGAGACTGATTCCCAGACCTGTCAATGTTTGTAAATCACTGATGAAGGATGTTGAGACTGATTCCCTGACCTGTCAATGTTTTTAAATCACTGATGAAGGATGTTGAGGCTGATTCCCTGACCTGTCAATGTTTTTAAATCACTGATGAAGGATGTTGAGACTGATTCCCTGACCTGTCAATGTTTGTAAATCACTGATGAAGGATGTTGAGACTGATTCCCTGACCTGTCAATGTTTTTAAATCACTGATGAAGGATGTTGAGGCTGATTCCCTGACCTGTCAATGTTTTTAAATCACTGATGAATGATGTTGAGACTGATTCCCTGACCTGTCAATGTCTTTAAATCACTGATGAAGGATGTTGAGGCTCAAATTCCCTGACCTGTCAATGTTTGTAAATCACTGATGAAGGATGTTGAGACTGATTCCCTGACCTGTCAATGTTTTTAAATCACTGATGAAGGATGTTGAGGCTGATTCCCTGACCTGTCAATGTTTGTAAATCACTGATGAAGGATGTTGAGACTGATTCCCTGACCTGTCAATGTTTTTAAATCACTGATGAAGGATGTTGAGGCTGATTCCCTGACCTGTCAATGTTTGTAAATCACTGATGAAGGTGTTGAGACTGATTCCCTGACCTGTCAATGTTTTTAAATCACTGATGAAGGATGTTGAGGCTGATTCCCTGACCTGTCAATGTTTTTAAATCACTGATGAATGATGTTGAGACTGATTCCCTGACCTGTCAATGTCTTTAAATCACTGATGAAGGATGTTGAGGCTGATTCCCTGACCTGTCAATGTTTGTAAATCACTGATGAAGGATGTTGAGACTGATTCCCTGACCTGTCAATGTTTGTAAATCACTGATGAAGGATGTTGAGACTGATTCCCTGACCTGTCAATGTTTTTAAATCACTGATGAAGGATGTTGAGGCTGATTCCCTGACCTGTCAATGTTTTTAAATCACTGATGAAGGATGTTGAGACTGATTCCTGACCTGTCAATGTTTGTAAATCACTGATGAAGGATGTTGAGACTGATTCCCTGACCTGTCAATGTTTTTAAATCACTGATGAAGGATGTTGAGGCTGATTCCCTGACCTGTCAATGTTTTTAAATCACTGATGAATGATGTGAGACTGATTCCCTGACCTGTCAATGTCTTTAAATCACTGATGAAGGATGTTGAGGCTGATTCCCTGACCTGTCAATGTTTGTAAATCACTGATGAAGGATGTTGAGACTGATTCCCTGACCTGTCAATGTTTTTAAATCACTGATGAAGGATGTTGGGCTGATTCCCTGACCTGTCAATGTTTGTAAATCACTGATGAAGAATGTTGAGACTGATTCCCTGACCTGTCAATGTTTTTAAATCACTGATGAAGGATGTTGAGGCTGATTCCCTGACCTGTCAATGTTTTTAAATCACTGATGAAGGATGTTGAGACTGATTCCCTGACCTGTCAATGTTTTAAATCACTGATGAAGGATGTTGAGACTGATTCCCTGACCTGTCAATGTCTTTAAATCACTGATGAAGGATGTTGAGACTGATTCCCTGACCTGTCAATGTTTTTAAATCACTGATGAAGGATGTTGAGGCTGATTCCCTGACCTGTCAATGTTTTTAAATCACTGATGAAGGATGTTGAGACTGATTCCCTGACCTGTCAATGTTTTTAAATCACTGATGAAGGATGTTGAGACTGATTCTGACCTGTCAATGTTTTTAAATCACTGATGAAGGATGTTGAGACTGATTCCCTGACCTGTCAATGTTTTTAAATCACTGATGAAGGATGTTGAGACTGATTCCCTGACCTGTCAATGTCTTTAAATCACTGATGAATGATGTTGAGACTGATTCCCTGACCTGTCAATGTCTTTTTCAAATCAATGAAGGATGTTGAGGCTGATTCCCTGACCTTACAATGTTTTTAATGTGCTGTTTTATGATTTTGTTATTCTCTTAATAATCTATGGTTTTTACTAGATTACTTGTAGTGTTCATGTTGTTTGTCTGTAATTTTTGTAATAACTTGGTGCTGCCAATCTTGACCAGGACGCTCTTGAAAAATATATTTTAAATCTCAATGAGCCCTTCCTGGTTAAATAAAGGTTAAATAAAAAAGCATTAAAAAGTGACAAGAACAGCTCAAATAAGCAAAGAGAAACGACAGACCATCATTATTTTAAGACATGAAGGTCAGTCAATCCGGAACATTTCAAGAACTTTGACATTTCTTTAAGGGCAGTCACAAAAACCATCAAGCGCTATGATGAAACAGTCTCTCATGAGGACCGCCACAGGAAAGGAAGACTCAGCATTACCTCTGCTGCACCTCTGCTGCAGATCATTAGAGTTACCAGCCTCAGAAATTGGCAATTAACTGCACCTCAGATTGCAGCCCCAAATAAATGCTTAAGAGTAACATACACACAAACATCAACTGTTCAGACAGCGTGCTCAGGCCTTCATGATAAAACATTGGTGAAAATAAACCACTACTAAAGGACACCAATAAGAAGAAGAGACTTGCTTGGGCAAGAAACACGAATTAATGGACATTAGACTGGTGGAAATCTGTCTTTTTGCCTGATGAGTCCAAATTTAAGATTTTTTGGTTCAAACCGCTGTGTCTTTGTGAGACACAGTGAACGGAAGATCACTGCATGTGTGGTTCA
>NC_068439.1:11268549-11376049 GCF_023373465.1 Oncorhynchus keta | reverse complement strand
GTAGAATAGGGTAGACTGGCATGTAGAATAGGGTATACTGGCATGTAGAATAGGGTAGACTGGCATGTAGAATAGGGTAGACTGGCATGTAGAATAGGGTTGACTGGCATGTAGAATAGGGTAGACTGGCATGTAGAATAGGGTAGACTGGCATGTAGAATAGGGTAGACTGGCATGTAGAATAGGGTAGACTGGCATGTAGAATAGGGTAGACTGGCATGTAGAATAGGGTAGACTGGCATGTAGAATAGGGTAGACTGGCATGTAGAATACGGTTGACTGGCATGTAGAATAGGGTAGACTGGCATGTAGAATAGGGTAGACTGGCATGTAGAATAGGGTAGACTGGCATGTAGAATAGGGTAGACTGGAATGTAGAATAGGGTAGACTGGCATGTAGAATAGGGTTGACTGGCATGTAGAATAGGATGGACTGGCATGTAGAATAGGATGGACTGGTATGTAGAATAGGGTAGACTGGCATGTAGAATAGGGTAGACTGGCATGTAGAATAGGATTGACTGGCATGTAGAATAGGATGGACTGGCATGTAGAATAGGGTAGACTGGCATGTAGAATAGGGTAGACTGGCATGTAGAATAGGGTAGACTGGCATGTAGAATAGGATTGACTGGCATGTAGAATAGGATTGACTGGCATGTAGAATAGGATTGACTGGCATGTAGAATAGGGTTGACTGGCATGTAGAATAGGGTTGACTGGCATGTAGAATAGGGTTGACTGGCATGTAGAATAGGGTAGACTGGCATGTAGAATAAGGTTTGGACGCCTATTACCAGAATGCTAACAATATTTGCACATGTAATTGCGAATTTCCATGGAGGCTGCTTGCTAAATATGCGCAAACAGCTCCTAAAGCTGTACATATACAGGCAGTCCAGCTCCTAAAGCTGTACATATACAGGCAGTCCAGCTCCTAAAGCTGTACATATACAGGTAGTCCAGCTCCTAAAGCTGTACATATACAGGCAGTCCAGCTCCTAAAGCTGTACATATACAGGCAGTCCAGCTCCTAAAGCTGTACATATACAGGCAGTCCAGCTCCTAAAGCTGTACATATACAGGCAGTCCAGCTCCTAAAGCTGTACATATACAGGCAGTCCAGCTCCTAAAGCTGTACATATACAGGCAGTCCAGCTCCTAAAGCTGTACATATACAGGCAGTCCAGCTCCTAAAGCTGTACATATACAGGCAGTCCAGCTCCTAAAGCTGTACATATACAGGCAGTCCAGCTCCTAAAGCTGTACATATACAGGCAGTCCAGCTCCTAAAGCTGTACATATACAGGCAGTCCAGCTCCTAAAGCTGTACATATACAGGCAGTCCAGCTCCTAAAGCTGTACATATACAGGCAGTCCAGCTCCTAAAGCTGTACATATACAGGCAGTCCAGCTCCTAAAGCTGTACATATACAGGCAGTCCAGCTCCTAAAGCTGTACATATACAGGCAGTCCAGCTCCTAAAGCTGTACGTATACAGGCAGTCCAGCTCCTAAAGCTGTACGTATACAGGCAGTCCAGCTCCTAAAGCTGTAAAGCATATACAGGCAGTCCAGCTCCTAAAGCTGTACATATACAGGCAGTCCAGCTCCTAAAGCTGTACATATACAGGCAGTCCAGCTCCTAAAGCTGTACATATACAGGCAGTCCAGCTCCTAAAGCTGTACATATACAGGCAGTCCAGCTCCTAAAGCTGTACATATACAGGCAGTCCAGCTCCTAAAGCTGTACATATACAGGCAGTCCAGCTCCTAAAGCTGTACATATACAGGCAGTCCAGCTCCTAAAGCTGTACATATACAGGCAGTCCAGCTCCTAAAGCTGTACATATACAGGCAGTCCAGCTCCTAAAGCTGTACATATACAGGCAGTCCAGCTCCTAAAGCTGTACATATACAGGCAGGAACACTTCTGGTGAGTTTAGACATTTAAATGAATGTGAACGAGAGACATTGTGAATAAAGTTTTGAGGTCTTGCTTATCTGCACTGAAGCAGCATGTGGACACGCGGTCTGTCTGGAGTCGCTAGGGCAACGGGCCTGTCTGCTCTGGAGCAGCATGTGTACACACGGTCTGTCTGGAGTCGCTAGGGCAACGGGCCTGGTGCTCTGCCTGGAGAAGATGGGGGAGGAACAGACAGGCCGAGAACAGAGAGAGGGGGGAAGGGCACGGATATCAAAAGACGGCAGCTGTACAGATAGCTCATGGTTTTGACTTCTCAAACACTGTGGAAAACCAACACAGTATGATGCCACATCACTTTATTCAGTCAGTAACTTAGATGAAAGTTCAACTTAGAGGTCGCGTTAAACACAGAATACTGAATTTTTCACGTAGGAAAAAAGATCCACCTTTAAGAATCTCTGGCTGTGTTTTGTAAACGCAGATCTAAAATGCTTCTTATTGTCATTTCTGCTTTACAAAAACGTCCGACAGGAATGCTGCGCAAAATATTCTGGAATGTCCTGCAGGATATTCAACAGGATTTTCGGGGGCTACTTTCCTGTAGGGCAAGTCCTGCAGGACTACTGCTGGTTCCTGTAGGGCAAGTCCTGCAGGACTACTGCCGGTTCCTGTAGGGCAAGTCCTGCAGGACTACTGCCGGTTCCTGTAGGGCAAGTCCTGCAGGACTACTGCCGGTTCCTGTAGGGCAAGTCCTGCAGGACTACTGCCGGTTCCTGTAGGGCAAGTCCTGCAGGACTACTGCCGGTTCCTGTAGGGCAAGTCCTGCAGGACTACTGCCGGTTCCTGTAGGGCAAGTCCTGCAGGACTACTGCCGGTTCCTGTAGGGCAAGTCCTGCAGGACTACTGCCGGTTCCTGTAGGGCAAGTCCTGCAGGACTACTGCCGGTTCCTGTAGGAATCATCTACATTACATGTAGATGTTCTTATCCAGAGCGACTTACAGTTCGTGCATTCATCTTCAGATCGCTAGGTGGGACAACCACATATCACACTGTTAGGTTCTGAACAAACAGAGTAAAAACTCAAACGGATGACCATAAAAAGCACAAACCAAGTTTATTCACCCATTGGGTCATACAGCTGCAAAGACGAGATATGATTATACAAGCACATATATTTATAACCTCCTACTAGGCAGGGGTCAACTCCTTACACATCTAGACAGCCTATACATCTCTGTTGCTAGGCAGGAACTGAATTGGTTCCTCTCACTGGTGGAGTCATGGCCCTGTCTGATGCTAGAACCTTGGTGGAAGTGTATGTGAGTGAGATAGGACTGTAGTAGGAGGGTCGTTGTGGTGAGATAGGACTGTAGTAGCAGGGTCGTTGGGGTGAGATAAGACTGTAGTAGGAGGGTCGTTGGGGTGAGATAGGACTGTAGTAGGAGGGTCGTTGGGGTGAGATAGGACTGTAGTAGGAGGGTCGTTGTGGTGAGATAGGACTGTAGTAGGAGGGTCGTTGTGGTGAGATAGGACTGTAGTAGCAGGGTCGTTGGGGTGAGATAGGACTGTAGTAGGAGGGTCGTTGTGGTGAGATAGGACTGTAGTAGCAGGGTCGTTGGGGTGAGATAGGACTGTAGTAGGAGGGTCGTTGTGGTGAGATAGGACTGTAGTAGGAGGGTCGTTGTGGTGGGCCCCTCTGTCTGAGATAGGACTGTAGTAGCAGGGTCGTTGTGGTGGGCCCCTCTGTGTGAGATAGGATTATAGTAGCAGGGTCGTTGTGGTGGGCCCCTCTGTGTGAGATAGGACTGTAGTAGGAGGGTCGTTGTGGTGGGCCCCTCTGTGTGAGATAGGACTGTAGTAGGAGGTTCGTTGGGGTGGGCCCCTCTGTGTGAGATAGGACTGTAGTAGGAGGGTCGTTGGGGTGGGCCCATCTGTGTGAGATAGGACTGTAGTAGGAGGGTCGTTGTGGTGGGCCCCTCTGTGTGAGATAGGACTGTAGTAGGAGGGTCGTTGGGGTGGGCCCATCTGTGTGAGATAGGACTGTAGTAGGAGGGTCGTTGGGGTGGGCCCCTCTGTGTGAGATAGGACTGTAGTAGGAGGGTCGTTGGGGTGGGCCCCTCTGTGTGAGATAGGACTGTAGTAGGAGGGTCGTTGGGGTGGGCCCCTGTGTGAGATAGGACTGTAGTGAGGGTCGTTGGGGTGGGCCCCTCTGTGTGATAGGACTGTAGTAGGAGGGTCGTTGTGGTGGGCCCCTCTGTGTGAGATAGGACTGTAGTAGGAGGGTCGTTGTGGTGGGCCCCTCTGTGTGAGATAGGACTGTAGTAGGAGGGTCGTTGTGGTGGGCCCCTCTGTGTGAGATAGGACTGTAGTAGGAGGGTCGTTGTGGTGGGCCCCTCTGTGTGAGATAGGACTGTAGTAGGAGGGTCGTTGTGGTGGGCCCCTCTGTGTGAGATAGGACTGTAGTAGGAGGGTCGTTGTGGTGGGCCCCTCTGTGTGAGATAGGACTGTAGTAGGAGGGTCGTTGTGGTGGGCCCCTCTGTGTGAGATAGGACTGTAGTAGCAGGGTCGTTGTGGTGGGCCCCTCTGTGTGAGATAGGACTGTAGTAGGAGGGTCGTTGTGGTGGGCCCCTCTGTCTGAGATAGGACTGTAGTAGCAGGGTCGTTGTGGTGGGCCCCTCTGTGTGAGATAGGACTGTAGTAGGAGGGTCGTTGTGGTGGGCCCCTCTGTGTGAGATAGGACTGTAGTAGGAGGGTCGTTGGGGTGGGCCCTCTGTGTGAGATAGGACTGTAGTAGGAGGGTCGTTGGGGTGGGCCCCTCTGTGAGATAGGACTGTAGTAGGAGGGTCGTTGTGGTGGGCCCCTCTGTGTGAGATAGGACTGTAGTAGCAGGGTCGTTGTGGTGGGCCCCTCTGTGTGAGATAGGACTGTAGTAGGAGGGTCGTTGTGGTGGGCCCTCTGTGTGAGATAGGACTGTAGTAGGAGGGTCGTTGTGGTGGGCCCCTCTGTGTGAGATAGACTGTAGTAGGAGGGTCTTGTGGTGGGCCCCTGTGTGAGATAGGACTGTAGTAGCAGGGTTTGTGGTGGGCCCCTCTGGTGAGATAGGACTGTAGTAGCAGGGTCTGTGTGAGATAGGACTGTAGTAGGAGGGTCGTTGTGGTGGGCCCCTCTGTGTGAGATAGGACTGTAGTAGGAGGGTCGTTGTGGTTGGCCCCTCTGTGTGAGATAGGATTGTAGTAGCAGGGTCGTTGTGGTGGGCCCCTCTGTGTGAGATAGGACTGTAGTAGCAGGGTCGTTGTGGTGGGCCCCTCTGTGTGAGATAGGACTGTAGTAGGAGGGTCGTTGTGGTGGGCCCCTCTGTGTGAGATAGGACTGTAGTAGGAGGGTCGTTGTGGTTGGCCCCTCTGTGTGAGATAGGACTGTAGTAGGAGGGTCGTTGTGGTGGGCCCCTCTGTGTGAGATAGGACTGTAGTAGGAGGGTCGTTGTGGTGGGCCCCTCTGTGTGAGATAGGACTGTAGTAGCAGGGTCGTTGTGGTGGGCCCCTCTGTGTGAGATAGGACTGTAGTAGCAGGGTCGTTGTGGTGGGCCCCTCTGTGTGAGATAGGACTGTAGTAGCAGGGTCGTTGTGGTGGGCCCCTCTGTGTGAGATAGGACTGTAGTAGCAGGGTCGTTGTGGTGGGCCCCTCTGTGTGAGATAGGATTGTAGTAGGAGGGTCGTTGTGGTGGGCCCCTCTGTGTGAGATAGGATTGTAGTAGGAGGGTCGTTGTGGTGGGCCCCTCTGTGTGAGATAGGATTGTAGTAGGAGGGTCGTTGTGGTGGGCCCCTCTGTGTGAGATAGGACTGTAGTAGGAGGGTCGTTGTGGTGGGCCCCTCTGTGTGAGATAGGACTGTAGTAGGAGGGTCATTGTGGTGGGCCCCTCTGTGTGAGATAGGACTGTAGTAGCAGGGTCGTTGTGGTGGGCCCTCTGTGTGAGATAGGACTGTAGTAGGAGGGTCGTTGTGGTGGGCCCCTCTGTGTGAGATAGGACTGTAGTAGGAGGGTCGTTGTGGTGGGCCCCTCTGTGTGAGATAGGACTGTAGTAGCAGGGTCGTTGTGGTGGGCCCCTCTGTGTGAGATAGGACTGTAGTAGCAGGGTCGTTGTGGTGGGCCCCTCTGTGTGAGATAGGACTGTAGTAGCAGGGTCGTTGTGGTGGGCCCCTCTGTGTGAGATAGGACTGTAGTAGCAGGGTCGTTGTGGTGGGCCCCTCTGTGTGAGATAGGACTGTAGTAGCAGGGTCGTTGTGGTGGGCCCCTCTGTGTGAGATAGGACTGTAGTAGCAGGGTCGTTGTGGTGGGCCCCTCTGTGTGAGATAGGACTGTAGTAGCAGGGTCGTTGTGGTGGGCCCCTCTGTGTGAGATAGGACTGTAGTAGGAGGGTCGTTGTGGTGGGCCCCTCTGTGTGAGATAGGACTGTAGTAGGAGGGTCGTTGTGGTGGGCCCCTCTGTGTGAGATAGGACTGTAGTAGGAGGGTCGTTGTGGTGGGCCCCTCTGTGTGAGATAGGACTGTAGTAGGAGGGTCGTTGTGGTGGGCCCCTCTGTGTGAGATAGGACTGTAGTAGCAGGGTCGTTGTGGTGGGCCCCTCTGTGTGAGATAGGACTGTAGTAGGAGGGTCGTTGTGGTGGGCCCCTCTGTGTGAGATAGGATTGTAGTAGGAGGGTCGTTGTGGTGGGCCCCTCTGTGTGAGATAGGACTGTAGTAGCAGGGTCGTTGTGGTGGGCCCCTCTGTGTGAGATAGGACTGTAGTAGCAGGGTCGTTGTGGTGGGCCCCTCTGTGTGAGATAGGACTGTAGTAGCAGGGTCGTTGTGGTGGGCCCTCTGTGTGAGATAGGACTGTAGTAGGAGGGTCGTTGTGGTGGGCCCCTCTGTGTGAGATAGGACTGTAGTAGGAGGGTCGTTGTGGTGGGCCCTCTGTGTGAGATAGGACTGTAGTAGGAGGGTCGTTGTGGTGGGCCCCTCTGTGTGAGATAGGACTGTAGTAGGAGGGTCGTTGTGGTGGGCCCCTCTGTGTGAGATAGGACTGTAGTAGGAGGGTCGTTGTGGTGGGCCCCTCTGTGTGAGATAGGACTGTAGTAGCAGGGTCGTTGTGGTGGGCCCCTCTGTGTGAGATAGGACTGTAGTAGCAGGGTCGTTGTGGTGGGCCCCTCTGTGTGAGATAGGACTGTAGTAGCAGGGTCGTTGTGGTGGGCCCCTCTGTGTGAGATAGGACTGTAGTAGGAGGGTCTTGTGGTGGGCCCCTCTGTGTGAGATAGGACTGTAGTAGGAGGGTCGTTGTGGTGGGCCCCTCTGTGTGAGATAGGACTGTAGTAGGAGGGTCGTTGTGGTGGGCCCCTCTGTGTGAGATAGGACTGTAGTAGGAGGGTCGTTGTGGTGGGCCCCTCTGTGTGAGATAGGACTGTAGTAGGAGGGTCATTGTGGTGGGCCCCTCTGTGTGAGATAGGACTGTAGTAGCAGGGTCGTTGTGGTGGGCCCCTCTGTGTGAGATAGGACTGTAGTAGGAGGGTCGTTGTGGTGGGCCCCTCTGTGTGAGATAGGACTGTAGGACTGTCTGTAGATAGGACTGTAGTAGCAGGGTCGTTGTGGTGGGCCCCTCTGTGTGAGATAGGACTGTAGTAGCAGGGTCGTTGTGGTGGGCCCCTCTGTGTGAGATAGGACTGTAGTAGCAGGGTCGTTGTGGTGGGCCCCTCTGTGTGAGATAGGACTGTAGTAGCAGGGTCGTTGTGGTGGGCCCCTCTGTGTGAGATAGGACTGTAGTAGCAGGGTCGTTGTGGTGGGCCCCTCTGTGTGAGATAGGACTGTAGTAGCAGGGTCGTTGTGGTGGGCCCCTCTGTGTGAGATAGGATTGTAGTAGGAGGGTCGTTGTGGTGGGCCCCTCTGTGTGAGATAGGACTGTAGTAGGAGGGTCGTTGTGGTGGGCCCCTCTGTGTGAGATAGGACTGTAGTAGGAGGGTCGTTGTGGTGGGCCCTCTGTGTGAGATAGGACTGTAGTAGGAGGGTCATTGTGGTGGGCCCCTCTGTGTGAGATAGGACTGTAGTAGGAGGGTCGTTGTGGTGGGCCCCTCTGTGTGAGATAGGATTGTAGTAGCAGGGTCGTTGTGGTGGGCCCCTCTGTGTGAGATAGGATTGTAGTAGGAGGGTCGTTGTGGTGGGCCCCTCTGTGTGAGATAGGATTGTAGTAGCAGGGTCGTTGTGGTGGGCCCCTCTGTGTGAGATAGGACTGTAGTAGCAGGGTCGTTGTGGTTGGCCTCTCTGTGTGAGATAGGATTGTAGTAGGAGGGTCGTTGTGGTGGGCCCCTCTGTGTGAGATAGGACTGTAGTAGGAGGGTCGTTGTGGTGGGCCCTCTGTGTGAGGAGGGTAGGAGGGTCGTTGTGGTGGGCCCCTCTGTGTGAGATAGGACTGTAGTAGGAGGGTCGTTGTGGTGGGCCCCTCTGTGTGAGATAGGACTGTAGTAGGAGGGTCGTTGTGGTGGGCCCCTCTGTGTGAGATAGGACTGTAGTAGGAGGGTCGTTGTGGTGGGCCCCTCTGTGTGAGATAGGACTGTAGTAGGAGGGTCGTTGTGGTGGGCCCCTCTGTGTGAGATAGGACTGTAGTAGCAGGGTCGTTGTGGTGGGCCCCTCTGTGTGAGATAGGACTGTAGTAGCAGGGTCGTTGTGGTGGGCCCCTCTGTGTGAGATAGGACTGTAGTAGCAGGGTCGTTGTGGTGGGCCCCTCTGTGTGAGATAGGACTGTAGTAGCAGGGTCCCCCTCTGTGTGAGATAGGACTGTAGTAGCAGGGTCGTTGTGGTGGGCCCCTCTGTGTGAGATAGGACTGTAGTAGGAGGGTCGTTGTGGTGGGCCCCTCTGTTTGAGATAGGACTGTAGTAGGAGGGTCGTTGGGGTGGGCCCCTCTGTGTGAGATAGGACTGTAGTAGGAGGGTCGTTGTGGTGGGCCCCTCTGTGTGAGATAGGACTGTAGTAGCAGGGTCGTTGTGGTGGGCCCCTCTGTGTGAGATAGGACTGTAGTAGCAGGGTCGTTGTGGTGGGCCCCTCTGTGTGAGATAGGATTGTAGTAGCAGGGTCGTTGGGGTGGGCCCCTCTGTGTGAGATAGGATTGTAGTAGCAGGGTCGTTGTGGTGGGCCCTCTGTGTGAGATAGGATTGTAGTAGCAGGGTCGTTGGGGTGGGCCCCTCTGTGTGAGATAGGACTGTAGTAGCAGGGTCGTTGTGGTGGGCCCCTCTGTGTGAGATAGGACTGTAGTAGCAGGGTCGTTGTGGTGGGCCCCTCTGTGTGAGATAGGATTGTAGTAGGAGGGTCGTTGGGGTGGGCCCCTCTGTGTGAGATAGGACTGTAGTAGGAGGCTCGTTGGGGTGGGCCCCTCTGTGTGAGATAGGACTGTAGTAGGAGGGTCGTTGTGGTGGGCCCCTATGTGTGAGATAGGACTGTAGTAGCAGGGTCGTTGTGGTGGGCCCCTCTGTGTGAGATAGGATTGTAGTAGGAGGGTCGTTGTGGTGGGCCCCTCTGTGTGAGATAGGACTGTAGTAGCAGGGTCGTTGTGGTGGGCCCCTCTGTGTGAGATAGGACTGTAGTAGCAGGGTCGTTGTGGTTGGCCTCTCTGTGTGAGATAGGATTGTAGTAGGAGGGTCGTTGGGGTGGGCCCCTCTGTGTGAGATAGGACTGTAGTAGGAGGGTCGTTGTGGTTGGCCCCTCTGTCTGAGATAGGACTGTAGTAGGAGGGTCGTTGTGGTGGGCCCCTCTGTGTGAGATAGGATTGTAGTAGGAGGGTCGTTGTGGTGGGCCCCTCTGTGTGAGATAGGATTGTAGTAGGAGGGTCGTTGGGGTGGGCCCCTCTGTGTGAGATAGGATTGTAGTAGGAGGGTCGTTGGGGTGGGCCCATCTGTGTGAGATAGGACTGTAGTAGGAGGGTCGTTGGGGTGGGCCCATCTGTGTGAGATAGGATTGTAGTAGGAGGGTTGTTGTGGTGGGCCCCTCTGTCTGAGATAGGATTGTAGTAGGAGGGTCGTTGGGGTGGGCCCCTCTGTGTGAGATAGGATTGTAGTAGGAGGGTCGTTGGGGTGGGCCCATCTGTGTGAGATAGGATTGTAGTAGGAGGGTTGTTGTGGTGGGCCCCTCTGTCTGAGATAGGATTGTAGTAGGAGGGTCGTTGGGGTGGGCCCATCTGTGTGAGATAGGATTGTAGTAGGACAGTTGTTGTGGTGGGCCCCTCTGTGTGAGATAGGACTGTAGTAGGAGGGTCGTTATGGTTGGCCCATCTGTGTGAGATAGGACTGTAGTAGGAGGGTCGTTGTGGTGGGCCCATCTGTGTGAGATAGGACTGTAGTAGGAGGGTCGTTGTGATGGGCCCCTTGTGTGAGATAGGATTGTAGTAGCAGGGTCGTTGTGGTTGGCCCATCTGTGTGAGATAGGACTGTAGCAGGAGGGTCGTTGTGGTTGGCCCATCTGTGTGAGATAGGATTGTAGTAGGAGGGTCTGGTGGGCCCCTCTGTGTGAGATAGGACTGTAGTAGCAGGGTCGTTATGGTTGGCCCATCTGTGTGAGATAGGACTGTAGTAGGAGGGTCGTTGGGGTGGGCCCATCTGTGTGAGATAGGATTGTAGTAGGAGGGTTGTTGTGGTGGGCCCCTCTGTCTGAGATAGGATTGTAGTAGGAGGGTCCCCATCTGTGTGAGATAGGATTGTAGTAGGACAGTTGTTGTGGTGGGCCCCTCTGTGTGAGATAGGACTGTAGTAGGAGGGTCGTTGTGGTGGGCCCCTTTGTGTGAGATAGGATTGTAGTAGCAGGGTCGTTGTGGTGGGCCCCTCTGTGTGAGATAGGACTGTAGTAGCAGGGTCGTTGTGGTGGGCCCCTTTGTGTGAGATAGGATTGTAGTAGCAGGGTCGTTGTGGTTGGCCCATCTGTGTGAGATAGGACTGTAGCAGGAGGGTCATCTGTGTGAGATAGGATTGTAGTAGGAGGTCGTTGTGGTGGGCCCCTCTGTGTGAGATAGGACTGTAGTAGCAGGGTCGTTATGGTTGGCCCATCTGTGTGAGATAGGACTGTAGTAGGAGGGTCGTTGTGGTTGGCCCCTCTGTGTGAGATAGGACTGTAGTAGGAGGGTTGTTGTGGTGGGCCCCTCTGTGTGAGATAGGACTGTAGTAGGAGGGTCGTTGTGGTGGGCCCCTCTGTGTGAGATAGGACTGTAGTAGGAGGGTCGTTGTGGTGGGCCCCTCTGGCCCCCCTCCCAGAGGTTCCTTCTCACGTCATCTGTTGACTTGACCTTGAGCCAAATTCCTCCCTAGTTCCGCAGCTGGCCTGCCTTATCAGGAAATGAAACACCACTGTTGCCCTTTGCCTCCCTCTTTAGGAACATTGATATTCAACAATAACATGTTTGAACAGAATATGAACGTTCTGTCCTTCCCCTGTCACTCAGTGACTTTCCATAAACTAAGTTCCTATCCACCCTTCATACATGTAAAGTCATCAATAGGTTCTAGTCTGGTGACAAAAATAAGTATATTTCAAGCTAGAATCCAACAACAGGTATAGATAGCTACTTTATTGAGGAATAATAACGTCTGAGTAGTCTATGACATATGGAGCTTTAACTAGTAGACCACTGGACTAATGGAGCTTTAACTAGTAGACCACTGGACTAATGGAGCTTTAACTAGTAGACCACTGGACTAATGGAGTTTTAACTAGTAGACCACTGGACTAATGGAGTTTTAACTAGTAGACCACTGGACTAATGGAGTTTTAACTAGTAGACCACTGGACTAATGGAGTTTTAACTAGTAGACCACTGGACTAATGGAGCTTTAACTAGTAGACCACTGGACTAATGGAGCTTTAACTAGTAGACCACTGGACATATGGAGCTTTAACTAGTAGACCACTGGACTAATGGAGCTTTAACTAGTAGACCACTGGACTAATGGAGCTTTAACTAGTAGACCACTGGACTAATGGAGCTTTAACTAGTAGACCACTGGACTAATGGAGCTTTAACTAGTAGACCACTGGACTAATGGAGCTTTAACTAGTAGACCACTGGACTAATGGAGCTTTAACTAGTAGACCACTGGACTAATGGAGCTTTAACTAGTAGACCACTGGACTAATGGAGCTTTAACTAGTAGACCACTGGACTAATGGAGCTTTAACTGGAGGAGCTTTAGACCACTAGACTAATGGAGCTTTAACTACTAGACCACTGGACTAATGGAGCTTTAACTAGTAGACCACTGGACTAATGGAGCTTTAACTAGTAGACCACTGGACTGGACCACTAATGGAGCTTTAACTAGTAGACCACTGGACTAATGGAGCTTTAACTAGTAGACCACTGGACTAATGGAGCTTTAACTAGTAGACCACTGGACTAATGGAGCTTTAACTAGTAGACCACTGGACTAATGGAGCTTTAACTAGTAGACCACTGGACTAATGGAGCTTTAACTAGTAGACCACTGGACTAATGGAGCTTTAACTAGTAGACCACTGGACTAATGGAGTTTTAGCTAGTAGACCACTGGACTAATGGAGCTTTAACTAGTAGACAACTTGAGTAATGGAGCTTTAACTAGTAGACCAGTGGACATATGGAGCTGCAAATTAGACAACGAATCAGAAACAGATTAATTAGGAAATGTTATTGATTTCTTATGACCTTACCAACTCTAATGTGGTTGGTGGCCTTCTGCTAAACTGTTCGAAATACAAGGTAAGGAATCCCAGTGAAATACTAGGTGTGGTTTCTGTGCTCCCTGTAGGCAGCCTAGTGGTTAAAGCATTGGCTCAGTAACTGGAAGGTTGCTGGATTGAATCCCCGAGCCGACTAGGTAAAAATCTGTCATTCTGCCCCTGAGCTAGGTAGTTAACCCACTGTTCCCCGGGTGTTGAAGATATGGATGTTGATTAAGGCACAAAGGGCCGAATTCCTGTAGGATTTCTATGGGGGTTTTGCGTTGAACAGGAAGGATATTCTTTGCAGAATTCTGCATGCAGAGTCTCAATTGGGTGTTTGTCTCATTTTGTGAATTCTTGGTTGGTGATCGGACCCCAGGCCTCACAACCATAAAGGGCAATGGGTTCTAAACCTGATGTTAAAGTATTTTTAGCCTATTTTGGATGTCATGTTTTATGTTCATTTTGAATGCGTTCTTCCCTTGTCCCTGTCTCTGTCTCTGTCCCTGTCCCTGTCCCTGTCCCTGTCTCTGTCTCTGTCTCTGTCTCTGTCTCTGTCTCTGTCTCTGTCTCTCTCTCTCTCTCTCTCTCTCTCTCTCTCTCTCTCTCTCTCTCTCTCTCTCTGTCTCTGTCTCTGTCTCTCTCTCTCTGTCTCTCTCTCTCTCTCTCTCTGTCTCTGTCTCTCTGTCTCTCTGTCTCTCTCTCTCTCTCTCTGTCTCTGTCTCTGTCTATGTCTCTCTCTCTCTGTCTCTCTGTCTCTGTCTCTGTCTCTGTCTCTCTCTGTCTCTCTCTCTCTCTCTCTCTCTCTCTCTCTCTCTCTCTCTCTCTCTCTCTCTCTCTCTCTCTGTCTATACACTCTCATGCAATTATCCACATTATAAACATCCCTCCACATTATAAACATCCCTCCACTGTTATAAACTCCCTCCACATCATAAACATCCCTCCACATTATCATCCCTCCACATTATAAACATCCTCCACATTATAAACATCCCTCCACATTATAAACATCCCTCCACATTATAAACTCTCCTCCACATTATAAACATCCTCCACATTATAAACATCCCTCCTGTTATAAACATCCTCAACATTATAAACATCCCTCCACATTATAAACATCCCTACACATTATAAACATCCCTCCACATTATAAACATCCCTCTCACATTATAAACTCCCTCCACATTATAAACTGTCCTCCACATTATAAACTCCCTACACATTATAAACATCCTCTCTCTATTATAAACATCCTCTATATTATAAACATCCTCTCTGTATTATAAACATCCTCCACATTATAAACATCCTCCACATTATAAACATCCCTCCACATTATAAACATCCCTCCACATTATAAACATCCCTACACATTATAAACATCCCTCTATATTATAAACATCCCTCTATATTATAAACATCCCTCTATATTATAAACATCCCTCCACATTATAAACATCCCTCTATATTATAAACATCCCTCTATATTATAAACATCCCTCCGCATTATAAACATCCCTCCACATTATAAACATCCCTCCACATTATAAACATCCCTCCACATTATAAACATCCCTCCACATTATAAACATCCCTACACATTATAAACATCCCTCTATATTATAAACATCCCTCTATATTATAAACATCCCTCTATATTATAAACATCCCTCCACATTATAAACATCCCTCCACATTATAAACATCCCTCCACATTATAAACATCCCTCAACATTATAAACATCCCTCCACATCATAAACATCCCTCCACATCATAAACATCCCTCCACATTATAAACATCCCTCCACATTATAAACATCCCTCTATATTATAAACATCCCTCCACATTATAAACATCCCTCTATATTATAAACATCCCTCCACATTATAAACATCCCTCCATATTATAAACATCCCTCCACATTATAAACATCCCTCCACATTATAAACATCCCTCTATATTATAAACATCCCTCCACATTATAAACATCCCTACACATTATAAACATCCCTCTATATTATAAACATCCCTCTATATTATAAACATCCCTCTATATTATAAACATCCCTCCACATTATAAACATCCCTCCACATTATAAACATCCCTCCACATTATAAACATCCCTCCACATTATAAACATCCCTACACATTATAAACATCCCTCCACATTATAAACATCCCTCTATATTATAAACATCCCTCCACATTATAAACATCCCTCCACATTATAAACATCCCTCTATATTATAAACATCCCTCCACATTATAAACATCCCTCCACATTATAAACATCCCTCCACATTATAAACATCCCTCCACATTATAAACATCCCTCCACATTATAAACATCCCTCCACATTATAAACATCCCTCCACATTATAAACATCCCTACACATTATAAACATCCCTCTATATTATAAACATCCCTCTATATTATAAACATCCCTCTATATTATAAACATCCCTCCACATTATAAACATCCCTCCACATTATAAACATCCCTCCACATTATAAACATCCCTCCACATTATAAACATCCCTCCACATTATAAACATCCCTCCACATTATAAACATCCTCCACATTATAAACATCCTCCACATTATAAACATCCCTCTATATTATAAACATCCCTCCACATTATAAACATCCTCTATATTATAAACATCCCTCCACATTATAAACATCCCTCCATATTATAAACATCCTCCACATTATAAACATCCCTCCACATTATAAACATCCCTCTATATTATAAACATCCCTCCACATTATAAACATCCCTCCACATTATAAACATCCCTCCACATTATAAACATCCCTCTATATTATAAACATCCCTCCACATTATAAACATCCCTCTATATTATAAACATCCCTCCACATTATAAACATCCCTCCACATTATAAACATCCCTCCATATTATAAACATCCCTCCACATTATAAACATCCCTCCACATTATAAACATCCCTCTACATTATAAACATCCCTCCACATTATAAACATCCCTCCATATTATAAACATCCCTCCACATTATAAACATCCCTCCACATTATAAACATCCCTCTATATTATAAACATCCCTCCACATTATAAACATCCCTCCACATTATAAACATCCCTCCATATTATAAACATCCCTCCACATTATAAACATCCCTCCACATTATAAACATCCCTCTATATTATAAACATCCCTCCACATTATAAACATCCCTCCACATTATAAACATCCTCTATATTATAAACATCCCTCCACATTATAAACATCCCTCCACATTATAAACATCCTCTATATTATAAACATCCCTCCACATTATAAACATCCTCTATATTATAAACATCCCTCCACATTATAAACATCCTCCACATTATAAACATCCCTCCACATTATAAACATCCCTCTATATTATAAACATCCCTCCACATCATAAACATCCCTCCACATTATAAACATCCTCCACATTATAAACATCCCTCCACATTATAAACATCCCTCCACATTATAAACATCCCTCTACATTATAAACATCCTCCACATTATAAACATCCCTCCATATTATAAACATCCCTCCACATTATAAACATCCTCTATATTATAAACATCCCTCCACATTATAAACATCCCTCCATATTATAAACATCCCTCCACATTATAAACATCCCTCCACATTATAAACATCCCTCTATATTATAAACATCCCTCCACATTATAAACATCCCTCCACATTATAAACATCCCTCCATATTATAAACATCCCTCCACATTATAAACATCCCTCCACATTATAAACATCCCTCTATATTATAAACATCCCTCCACATTATAAACATCCCTCCACATTATAAACATCCCTCTATATTATAAACATCCCTCCACATTATAAACATCCCTACACATTATAAACATCCCTCTATATTATAAACATCCCTCCACATTATAAACATCCCTCTACATTATAAACATCCCTCCACATTATAAACATCCCTACACATTATAAACATCCCTCTATATTATAAACATCCCTCTATATTATAAACATCCTCCACATCATAAACATCCTCCACATTATAAACATCCTCCACATTATAAACATCCCTCCACATTATAAACATCCTCCACATTATAAACATCCCTCTATATTATAAACATCCCTCCACATTATAAACATCCCTCCATATTATAAACATCCCTCCACATTATAAACATCCCTCCACATTATAAACATCCCTCTATATTATAAACATCCCTCCACATTATAAACATCCCTCCACATTATAAACATCCCTACACATTATAAACATCCCTCTATATTATAAACATCCCTCCATATTATAAACACACATAGACAACCTAATTACATTACAGACATACAGACAAACAACAAAGCAGGTGACAGACACAGTGCATCTGTGTGCTGCTTTGGTGTGTATGTGGGTGGGTATAATCAGGGTGTTATGTGAGAGGCTGGTTCAGTCTCCCAGATTTTATTTTTATTTAACCTTTATTTAACGAGGCAAGTCAGTTAAGAACAAATTCTTATTTACAATGACGACCTACCAAAAGGCAAAAGTGGGGACGGGGGCTGGGATTGAAAATAAAAATGTAGGACAAAACACACATCACGACAAGAGAGACACCCCCACACTACATAAAGAGAGACCTAAGACAACACCCTAGCATGACAGCACCCCATGACAACACAGCATGGTAGCAACACAACATAACAACAACATGGTAGCAACACAACATAACAACAACATGGTAACAACACAACATAACAACAACATGGTAGCAATACAACATAACAACAACATGGTAGCAACACAACATAACAACAACATGGTAGCAACACAACATAACAATACAACATGGTAGCAACACAACATAACAACAACATGGTAGCAACACAACATAACAACAACATGGTAGCAACACAACATAACAACAACATGGTAGCAACACAACATAACAACAACATGGTAGCAGCACAACATAACAACAACATGGTAGCAGCACAACATAACAACAACATGGTAGCAGCACAACATGGTACAAACATTATTGGGCACAGACAACAGCACAAAGGGCAAGAAGGTAGATACAACAATACATCATGCAAAGCAGCCACAACTGTCACTAAGCATGTCCATGATTGAGTCTTTGAATGAAGAGGTGGATAAAACTGTCCAGTTTGAGTGTTTGTTGCAGCTCGTTCCAGTCACTAGCTGCAGCGAACTGAAAAGAGGAGCGACCCAGGAATGTGTGTGCTTTGGGGACCTGTAACAGAATGTGACTGGCAGAACGGGTGCTGTATGTGGAGGATGAGGGCTGCTGTAGATATCTCAGATAGGGGGGAGTGAGGCCTAAGAAGGTTGTATAAATAAGCATCAACCAGTGGTTCTTGTGATGGTTATACAGAGATGACCAGTTTACAGAGGAGTGCAGTGATGTGTCCTTTAAGGAGCATTTGTGGCAAGTATAATGGCCGAATGGTAAAGAACATCTAGCCACTTGAGAGCACCCTTACCTGCCAATCTATAAATGATGTCTCTGTAATCTAGCATGGGTAGGATGGTCATCTGAATCAGGGTTTGTTTGGCAGCTGGGATGAAAGAGGAGCGATTACAATAGAGGAAACCAAGTCTAGGTTGAACTTTAGCCTGCAGCTTTGATATGTGCTGAGAGAAGGACAGTGTACCATCTAGCCACACTCCCAAGTACTTGTATGAGGTGACTACCTCAAGCTCTAAACCCTCAAAGGTAGTTATCACACCGGTGGGGAGAAAGGGCATTCTTCTTACCAAACCACATGACCTTTGTTTTGTTCAGAACAAAGTTAAGGGCAGGGGAACCTTGGGGTACTCCCTTGGTGACAGGCAGTGGCTGAGACAGCAGATGTTCTGACTTAATACACTGCACTCTTTGAGAGAGGTAGTTTGCAAACCAGGCCAAAGACCCCTCAGAGACACCAATACTCCTTAACCGGCCCACAAGAATGGAATTATCTTCTGGATCAAAAGCTTTGGCCAAGTCTAATAAAAAGAGCAGCACAACAATGCTTAGAGGGTAATGGTGACATCATTGAGGACCTGTAAGGTTGCAGGTTGCAGTGACACATCCATAATCTGAGAGGAAACCAGATTGCATACCAGAGAGAACACTATAGACATCAAGATAGCCAGTCAGTTGATCATTGACAAGTTTTTCCAACACTTTTGATAAACAGGGGAATATATAAATTGGCCTATAACAGTTAGGATCAGCTTGATCTCCCACTTTAAATAAAGAACAAGCAATGGGAACCTCCCCAGAGAGGAGAGACAGGTTAAAAAAGTCAGAGATAGGCTTGACGATGATAAGGGCTGAACCAGGTGTTTTTTTGGGGGTCAAGTTTAAGGAGCTCCTTTAGCCCCTCAGACTCAGTGACTGGCTGCAGGGAGGAACTTTGCAGCGGGGCAGGGGAAAAGAGCGAGGAGCATCGGGGAGAGTCGCATTAGAAGGGGTGGGAGATGAGGAAATGTTGGACGGGCAATGAGGCATGACTGAGTCAAATAGGAATCCGGACTTAATGAAGTGGTGATTAAAGATCTCAGCCATGTGCTTCTTGTCAGTAACAACCACATCATCAACATTAAGGGACATGGGTAGCTTTTAGGAGGAGGGTTTATTCTCCACGTTGTTTTCCAGAATTTGGGGTTAGACCCATATAGAGAGAACTGCTCCTTAAAGTAACTAACTTTGGCCTTCCGGATAGCCTGAATGCTCTTATTTCTCATTTTCCTGAACGAGAGCTAGTCAGCCTGAGTATGCGTGTGCCGAGCCTTTCGCCAAATGGAATTCTCGAGGTGGAGTAACTCTGCAAGATCACGGTCGAACCAGGGGCTGAACCTGAGTAACTCTGCAAGATCACGGTCGAACCAGGGGCTGAACACGAGTAACAAGATCACAGGGGCTGAACCTGAGTAACTCTGCAAGATCACAGTCGAACCAGGGGCTGAACCGGAGTAACTCTGCAAGATCACAGTCGAACCAGGGGCTGAACCGGAGTAACTCTGCAAGATCACAGTCGAACCAGGGGCTGAACCGGAGTAACTCTGCAAGATCACAGTCGAACCAGGGGCTGAACCGGAGTAACTCTGCAAGATCACAGGTCGAACCAGGGGCTGAACCGGAGTAACTCTGCAAGATCACGGTCGAACCAGGGGCTGAACCTGTATTTAATTCACATTTTCTTTCTGGGAGCGTATTTGTCAGCAGTATCACTGAAAATATCAAAAAAGGAAGGTCCAAGCGTCTTCGACAGAGGGGATCAAGCTGATTCTCTACCATTTTACAGATGCCAGACCATGAAGGAAGACTTGCTCATTAAAGATTTTTAGCGAGTGTCTATGACAAATCCGGACAGGTTGTTTCACTGAGCACCAAGGTGATCCTTGGTAAAGATTGTCACTCCACCACCTTTGGAAGATCTGTCTTGACGAAAAAGGTTAATATCCGTATTCAAAACACTCTTTCTTAACCACATCTCAGTAATAACCAACACATCTGGATTGGAGCTGTGAACCCACACTTTCAATTGATAAATTTCAGGTAATTGTGTTAATTGTGTTAACGTGCACATTAACGTTTGCGAGAGCAGAAATCAGTGAAACAGATATCAGAGCACAAGTGAGAATTTGGGGCTAGCAACAGTAGATGGGCCAGGGTGTACATGCACATATCCAGATATCATCAGCAGTAATACAATCAGGGCACGGCAGAGGACAGGGAGAGGTCTGCAGTGCATCAGATGACAACACGATTATATTGTGCAGCGATTTCATTAGGAAACATGAATACAAAGCTGGCGAGAGGGGGTGAGAACAGGATCGGAGTCCCGAGTGTGGGAACAAACATTGTCTGTCCCATGGTTGGGTAAACAAGCAAGTCCATAGTCAATAAAGCACGCAGGAGTCATGAGGCTAATAGCCTAACCTGAGGAGGAGGGGAAAGATGGAGGGGATGGGAGGAGAAGGAGAGGAGGGTTGTTGATATAGATTTAACACCAATCAGAGAAAGATTGGGAGAAGGATAAAGGGAGAAAAACTGCTGAAAAGGAAGAGGGAAGAGGGAAAGAGAGAATGAAATAAAGATGACTGTTTTGATCTTGTTTTTGGGTTGTTTATTTGGGCTTATGTAACTCCTGCCTATTTGGTTACATTTGTGTATGTACGTATTATAATATATAATAATAATATATGCCATTTAGCAGACGCTTTTATCCAAAGCGACTTACAGTCATGTGTGCATACATTCTACGTATGGGTGGTCCCAGGAATTAATTGTATGAATGTTTACTGTGTGTGTGTGTGTGTGTGTGTGTGTGTGTGTGTGTGTGTGTGTGTGTGTGTGTGTGTGTGTGTGTGTGTGTGTGTGTGCGTGCGTGCGTGCGTGCGTGCGTGCGTGCGTGCGTGCGTGCGTGCGTGCGTGCGTGCGTGCGTGCGTGCGTGCGTGCGTGCGTGCGCGTGTATTTGTGTACGTATAAGGTTGTGTGAGTTAGTGTGTGAGTGTTGGTGTGGTTGCCTCACGGTGGGAGATGGACGTTTCTGTAAAAGGCAGAGGTTGCCCCTAGCAACGGGCCTCATTGTAAACAGATCCTTGCTATAGACACACACACACACACACACACACACACTATGCACTATTTGAGATTTAAAAAAAATATATTTTCAGTGTTGGCTTATTGTTGTGTTTCTGGTAAAATAAGCGGTGCCTGGTTCAGCTACCCAGAGGGCTAAAACAACATGTTAGTATTCGTTAAATTTACAAAGAACATTTCAAAAACAACAACCTATTGTCCTTGTATTTCAGTTCTCTCAGAGTAAATCTATTCCCTATAGAGTACAACAACCTATTGTCCTTGTATTTCAGTTCTCTCAGAGTAAATCTATTCCCTATAGAGTACAACAACCTATTGTCCTTGTATTTCAGTTCTCTCAGAGTAAATCTATTCCCTATAGAGTACAACAACCTATTGTCCTTGTATTTCAGTTCTCTCAGAGTAAATCTATTCCCTATAGAGTACAACAACCTATTGTCCTTGTATTTCAGTTCTCTCAGAGTAAATATATTCCCTATAGAGTACAACAACCTATTGTCCTTGTATTTCAGTTCTCTCAGAGTAAATCTATTCCCTATAGAGTACAACAACCTATTGTCCTTGTATTTCAGTTCTCTCAGAGTAAATCTATTCCCTATAGAGTACAACAACCTATTGTCCTTGTATTTCAGTTCTCTCAGAGTAAATCTATTCCCTATAGAGTACTACTAATATAAGTAAACGCTACTGTACCAAAAATAGTGCACTATTGAGGGAATAGCACTACTACTTACAAGGTAATACACTATAGAGTGAATAGGGTGCCAGACATAGTGTTCTATAGAGTGAATAGGGTGCCAGACATAGTGTTCTATAGAGTGAATAGGGTGCCAGACATAGTGTTCTATAGAGTGAATAGGGTGCCAGACATAGTGTTCTATAGAGTGAATAGGGTACCAGACATAGTGTTCTATAGAGTGAATAGGGTACCAGACATAGTGTTCTATAGAGTGAATAGGGTGCCAGACATAGTGTTCTATAGAGTGAATAGGGTGCCAGACATAGTGTTCTATAGAGTGAATAGGGTGCCAGACATAGTGTTCTATAGAGTGAATAGTGTTCTGCCAGGGTACCAGACATAGTGTTCTATAGAGTGAATAGGGTACCAGACATAGTGTTCTATAGAGTGAATAGGGTACCAGACATAGTGTTCTATAGAGTGAATAGGGTGCCAGACATAGTGTTCTATAGAGTGAATAGGGTGCCAGACATAGTGTTCTATAGAGTGAATAGGGTGCCAGACATAGTGTTCTATAGAGTGAATAGGGTACCAGACATAGTGTTCTATAGAGTGAATAGGGTGCCAGACATAGTGTTCTATAGAGTGAATAGGGTGCCAGACATAGTGTTCTATAGAGTGAATAGGGTACCAGACATAGTGTTCTATAGAGTGAATAGGGTACCAGACATAGTGTTCTATAGAGTGAATAGGGTACCAGACATAGTGTTCTATAGAGTGAATAGAGTGCCAGACATAGTGTTCTATAGAGTGAATAGGGTACCAGACATAGTGTTCTATAGAGTGAATAGGGTACCAGACATAGTGTTCTTTGGGGTGAATAGGGTGCCAGACATAGTGTTCTATAGAGTGAATAGGGTGCCAGACATAGTGTTCTATAGAGTGAATAGGGTGCCAGACATAGTGTTCTATAGAGTGAATAGGGTGCCAGACATAGTGTTCTATAGAGTGAATAGGGTACCAGACATAGTGTTCTATAGAGTGAATAGGGTGCCAGACATAGTGTTCTATAGAGTGAATAGGGTACCAGACATAGTGTTCTATAGAGTGAATAGGGTACCAGACATAGTGTTCTATAGAGTGAATAGGGTACCAGACATAGTGTTCTATAGAGTGAATAGGGTACCAGACATAGTGTTCTATAGAGTGAATAGGGTGCCAGACATAGTGTTCTATAGAGTGAATAGAGTGCCAGACATAGTGTTCTATAGAGTGAATAGGGTACCAGACATAGTGTTCTATAGAGTGAATAGGGTACCAGACATAGTGTTCTTTGGGGTGAATAGGGTGCCAGACATAGTGTTCTATAGAGTGAATAGGGTACCAGACATAGTGTTCTATAGAGTGAATAGGGTACCAGACATAGTGTTCTATAGAGTGAATAGGGTACCAGACATAGTGTTCTATAGAGTGAATAGGGTGCCAGACATAGTGTTCTATAGAGTGAATAGAGTGCCAGACATAGTGTTCTATAGAGTGAATAGGGTACCAGACATAGTGTTCTATAGAGTGAATAGGGTACCAGACATAGTGTTCTTTGGGGTGAATAGGGTGCCAGACATAGTGTTCTATAGAGTGAATAGGGTGCCAGACATAGTGTTCTATAGAGTGAATAGGGTGCCAGACATAGTGTTCTATAGAGTGAATAGGGTACCAGACATAGTGTTCTATAGAGTGAATAGGGTACCAGACATAGTGTTCTATAGAGTGAATAGGGTACCAGACATAGTGTTCTATAGAGTGAATAGGGTACCAGACATAGTGTTCTATAGAGTGAATAGGGTACCAGACATAGTGTTCTATAGAGTGAATAGGGTACCAGACATAGTGTTCTATAGAGTGAATAGGGTACCAGACATAGTGTTCTTTGGGGTGGATAGGGTACCAGACATAGTGTTCTATAGAGTGAATAGGGTGCCAGACATAGTGTTCTATAGAGTGAATAGGGTGCCAGACATGGTGTTCTATAGAGTGAATAGGGTGCCAGACATAGTGTTCTATAGAGTGAATAGGGTACCAGACATAGTGTTCTATAGAGTGAATAGGGTACCAGACATAGTGTTCTATAGAGTGAATAGGGTACCAGACATAGTGTTCTATAGAGTGAATAGGGTACCAGACATAGTGTTCTATAGAGTGAATAGGGTGCCAGACATAGTGTTCTATAGAGTGAATAGGGTACCAGACATAGTGTTCTATAGAGTGAATAGGGTACCAGACATGGTGTTCTTTGGGGTGGATAGGGTGCCATTTGAGTCTTGGTTCTAGTACAATCCATAGTGAAGCAAGTTAAGGTCAGGTTTCTAGTTTCTGCATTCATTATGGTTGTTTTGGATTTCAGTAGCATCAAGTTTCCTTTGTGTTTCCTGACAGAGAGCAGTGGGTTTACAGTAGCTAGTTGGCACTGTGTGTGTGTGTGTCTTCCTGCCTGCCCGCCAGAGAAGCCTCAGTATATACCCTAAACCTACAATATATACCCTAAACCTACAATATATACCCTAAAACTACAATATATACCCTAAACCTACAGCATATACCCTAAACCTACAATATATACCCTAAACCTACAATATATACCCTAAACCTACAATATATACCCTAAACCTACAGTATATACCCTAAACCTACAATATATACCCTAAACCTACAATATATACCCTAAACCTACAATATATACCCTAAACCTACAGTATATACCCTAAACCTACAATATATACCCTAAACCTACAATATATACCCTAAACCTACAGTATATACCCTAAACCTACAATATATACTCTAAACCTACAATATATACCCTAAACCTACAATATATACCCTAAACATACAGCATATACGCTAAACCTACAATATATACCCTAAACCTACAGTATATACCCTAAACCTACAATATATGCCCTAAACCTACAATATATACCTACAATATATACCCTAAACCTACAATATATACCCTAAACCTACAATATATACCCTAAACCTACAGTATATACCCTAAACCTACAATATATACCCTAAACCTACAATATATACCCTAAACCTACAGTATATACCCTAAACCTACAATATATACCCTAAACCTACAATATATACCCTAAACCTACAGTATATACCCTAAACCTACAATATATACCCTAAACCTACAATATATACCCTAAACCTACAGTATATACCCTAAACCTACAATATATACCCTAAACCTACAACATATACCCTAAACCTACAATATATACCCTAAACCTACAATATATACCCTAAACCTACAGTATATACCCTAAACCTACAATATATACCCTAAACCTACAATATATACCCTAAACCTACAATATATACCCTAACCCTACAATATATACCCTAAACATACAGTATATACCCTAAACCTACAATATATACCCTAAACCTACAATATATACCCTAAACCTACAGTATATACGCTAAACCTACAATATATACACTAAACCTACAATATATACCCTAAACCTACAATATATACCCTAAACCTAGGTATATACTGTATGTTTAGGGTATATATTGTAGGTTTAAACCTGTAGGTTTAGGGTATACCTATGTTTAGGTGATATACTGCAGGTTTAGGGCCTAAACCTACAATATATACCCTAAACCTACAATATATACCCTAAACCTACAGTATATACCCTAAACCTACAGTATAAACCTAAACCTACAGTATATACCCTAAACCTACAGTATATACCCTAAACCTACAATATATACCCTAAATGTACAGTATATACCCTAAACCTACAGTATATACCCTATCCCTACATTGTATACCCTATACCTAATGTACCCTACAGTGTATATACCCTAACCCTGCAGTATATACCCTAAACCTACAGTATATACCCTAACCCTACAGTATATACCCTACACCTACAGTATGTATCCTACAGTGTATATACCCTAAACCTACAGTATGTACCCTAACCCTACAGTATATCCCCTAAACCTACAGTATATACCCTAACCCTACAGTATATACCCTAAACCTACAGTATATACCCTATCCCTACATTGTATACCCTATACCTACAGTATGTACCCTACAGTGTATATACCCTAACCCTGCAGTATATACCCTAAACCTACCGTATATACCCTAACCCTACAGTATATACCCTACACCTACAGTATGTATCCTACAGTGTATATACCCTAAACCTACAGTATGTACCCTAACCCTACAGTATATCCCCTAAACCTACAGTATATACCCTAAACCTACAGTAAATACCCTAACCCTGCAGTATATACCCTAAACCTACCGTATATACCCTAACCCTACAGTATATACCCTACACCTACAGTATGTATCCTACAGTGTATATACCCTAAACCTACAGTATGTACCCTAACCCTACAGTATATCCCCTAAACCTACAGTATATACCCTAACCCTACAGTATATACCCCAAAGCTGCAGTATATAGCCTTAACCTACAGTATATACCCAACACCTACAGTATGTACCCTACAGTATATACCCTAAACCTACCGTATATACCCTAAACCTACAGCATATACACTAAAGCTGCAGTATATACCTTAAACCTACAGTATATACCCTAACCTACAGTATATACCTTATACCTACAATATGTACCCTACAGTATATACCCCAACCCTACATTATATTTCCTAAACCACCCCACACCTATCCAAGTCAGCCCATGTTGAACATCCCCATTCCCAAGCCTTCTGAAGTGTGTGATGTCCTCAGCCATACGGGATTCAACCGTCTTGGGGAAAGTCAGAGAAGGTAAAGTGTGTGATGTCCTCAGCCATACGGGATTCAACCGTCTTGGGGAAAGTCAGAGAGGGTAAAGTGTGTGATGTCCTCAGCCATACGGGATTCAACCGTCTTGGGGAAAGTCAGAGAGGGTAAAGTGTGTGATGTCCTCAGCCATACGGGATTCAACCGTCTTGGGGAAAGTCAGAGAGGGTAAAGTGTGTGATGTCCTCAGCCATACGGGATTCAACCGTCTTGGGGAAAGTCAGAGAGGGTAAAGTGTGTGATGTCCTCAGCCATACGGGATTCAACCGTCTTGGGGAAAGTTAGAGAGGGTAAAGTGTGAGGGTTAAGGTGAGCACATTCAGGCCAGTGGCAGATCACCATGATCCTGTCACCTGAGTTTGGGGTTGCCAGGTCGCCACAGCTCCACCACAGGACCAAAAAGTTGTGTAAACCACCTTCAAAGTCAATCACAGTGCACAACTCCTTCACATATGCTATTATGGTGGCATTTCTACATATAGTTTAAGAGTGGTCTGAAACGGCACTCTCCTTCTTTGCTCTTGTTTGCTCTCTCAGGTGAAATACTGTGCTTTCTGGCCTTTACAGGACTGTGATCCACATGGTTAAATAAAATAAAATAAAATGTTATTTGTCACATGTGCCGAAATGCAGTTTTAAGAAAATAGCCCCCACAAAAGTAAGATATAAGAATAACAAAGAGCAGCCGTAAATAACAATAACGGGGCTATATACATGGGGTACCAGTACAGAGGTAATTGAGGTAATATGTACATGTAGGTAGAGTTATTAAAGTGACTATGCATAGATAATAGCAGAGTAGCAGCAGAAGCGTTCCAGAGGGAGGGGTGGGCAATGCAAATTGTCTGGGTAGCCATTGGCTTGGTGGTAGAAGCTATTTAGGAGCCTGTCTTGGACCTAGACGTGGTGCTCCGGTACCACTTGCCGTGCGGTAGCAGAGAGAACAGTCTATAAATAGGGTGGCTGGAGTCTTTGACCATTTTTAGGGCCTTCCTCAGACACCGCCTAGTGATGCAACCCGTCAGGAAGCTCTCGATGGTGCAGCTGTAAAACCTTTTGAGGATCTGAGGACCCATGCCAAATCTTCTCAGTCTCTTGAGGGGGAATAGGTTTTGTTGTGCCCTCTTCACGACTGTCTTGGTGTGCTTGGACCATGTTAGTTTGTTGGTGTGGGCAACCTACTCAACCTACTCCATTTACAGCCCCGTCGATGAGAATGGGGGCCTGTTCGGCCCTCCTTTTCCTCTAGTCCACAATCATCTCTTTTGTCTTGATCACGTTGAGGGAGAGGTTGTTGTCCTGGCACCACACGGCCAGGTCTCTGACTTTCTCCCTATAGGCTGTCTCGTCGTTGTCGGTGATCAGACCTACCACTGTTGTATCATCAGCAAACTTAATGATGGTGTTGGAGTCGTACCTGGCCGTGCAGTCATGAGTAAACAGGGAGTACAGGAGGGGACTAAGCATGTACCCCTGAGGGGCCCCCGTGTTGAGGATCAGAGTTGCGAATGTAAGGTTACCTAACCTTACCACCTGGGGGTGACCCATCAGGAAGTCCAGGATCCAGTTGCAGAGGGAGGTGTTTAGTCCCAGGGTTCTTAGCTTAGTGATGAACGCTGAGCTGTCATCAATGAATAGCATTCTCACATAGGTGTTCCTTTTGTCCAGATGTAAAAGGGCAGTTTTGAGTGCATTAGAGATTGCATCATCTGTGGATCTGTTGGTGCGGTATGCAAATTAGGGTGGGTCTAGGGTTTCTGGGATAATGGTGTTGATGTGAGCCATGACCAGCCTTTCAAAGCATTCCATGGCTACAAACGTGAGTGCTACAGGTCAGTAGTCATTTAGGCAGGTTACCTTAGTGTTCTTGGGCACAGGGACTATGATGGTCTGCTTGAAACATGTTGGTATTAGGTTGAAAATGTCAGTGAAGACACTTGCCAGTTGGTCAGCGCATGCTCGAAGTACACGTCCTGGTAATCTGTCTGGCCCTGCGGCCTTGTGAATGTTGACCTGTTTTGAAGGTCTTACGCACATCAGTGATCACACAGTCGCCTGGAACAGCTGATGCTCTCATGCATGTTTCAGTGTTACTTGCCTCGAATAGAATAGCATAGAATAGCATAGAAGTTACTTAGCTCGTCTGTTAGGTTCGTATCACTTGGCAGCTCCCGACTGTGCTTCCCTTTGTAGTCTGGTATAGTTTACAAGCCCTGCCACATAAGACGAGCGTCGGAGCCGGTGTAGTACGACTCAGTGTAGTACGATTCGATCTTAGTCCTGTATTGGTGCCTTGCCTGTTTGATGGTTTGTCACAGGGCATAGCAGGATTTATTATAAGCGTACGGGTTAGAGTCCAGCTCTTTGAACACGGCAGCGCTACCCTTCAGCTCAGTGCGAATGTTGCCTGTAATCCGTGGCTTCTGGTTGGGGTATGTACGTACAGTCACTGTGGGGACGACGTCCTCGATGCACTTATTGATAAAGCCAGTGACTGATGTGGTAAACTCCTCAATGCCATCGGAAGAATCCCGGAACATATTCCAGTCTATGCTAGCAAAACAGTCCTGTAGTTTAGCATCTGCTTCATCTGACCACTTTTTTTATAGACCAAGTCACTGGTACTCCCTGCTTTAGTTTTTGCTGGTAAGCAGGAATCAGGAGGATATAATTATGGTCAGATTTGCCAAATGACATCCCACATACTTTTACTGAGATTACCAACAAATGTATCCTCTCATCTCTAAACCATTTTCGCCTGCCAAACTTTCAGCTTTGGTTTAGACACTACAATAGTACCTGTACTCAAAACTCCATAGTACTCAGTTATAAAACTCCGTAGTACTCAGTTATAAAACTCCATAGTACTCGGTTATAAAACTCCATAGTACTCGGTTATAAAACTCCATAGTACTCAGTTATAAAACTCCATAGTACTCAGTTATAAAACTCCGATAGTACTCACTTATAAAACTCCATAGTACTCAGTTATTAAACTCCATAGTACTCACTTATAAAACTCCATAGTACTCACTTATAAAACTCTATAGTACTCAGTTATTAAACTCTATAGTACTCAGTTATTAAACTCCATAGTACTCAGTTATTAAACTCCATAGTACTCAGTTATTAAACTCTATAGTACTCAGTTATTAAACTCTATAGTACTCAGTTATAAAACTCCATAGTACTCAGTTATAAAACTCCATAGTACTCAGTTATTAAACTCCATAGTACTTAATAGAAGTCTCTAATGTATAGTCAGTCCACCTCTCTTCTCTCCTTCTCTTTTCTCTGATGGGTATTCCCCCTCTCTTCTCTCCTTCTCTTTTCTCTGATGGGTAGTCCCCCTCTCTTCTCTCCTTCTCTTTTCTCTGATGGGTAGTCCACCTCTCTTCTCTCCTTCTCTTTTCTCTGATGGGTATTCCACCTCTCTTCTCTCCTTCTCTTTTCTCTGATGGATAGTCCCCCTCTCTTCTCTCCTTCTCTTTTCTCTGATGGATAGTCCACCTCTCTTCTCTCCTTCTCTTTTCTCTGATGGATAGTCCACCTCTCTTCTCTCCTTCTCTTTTCTCTGATGGATAGTCCACCTTCTCTTCTCTCTCTGATGGATAGTCCACCTTCTCTTTCTCTCTGATGGATAGTCCCCCTCTCTTCCCTCCTTCTCTTTTCTCTGATGGGTAGTCCCCCTCTCTTCCCTCCTTCTCTTTTCTCTGATGGATAGTCCCCCTCTCTTCTCTCCTTCTCTTTTCTCTGATGGATAGTCCACCTCTCTTCTCTCCTTCTCTTTTCTCTGATGGGTAGTCCACCTCTCTTCTCTCCTTCTCTTTTCTCTGATGGGTAGTCCACCTCTCTTCTCTCCTTCTCTTTTCTCTGATGGATATTCCACCTCTCTTCTCTCCTTCTCTTTTCTCTGATGGATAGTCCCCCTCTCTTCTCTCCTTCTCTTTTCTCTGATGGATATTCCACCTCTCTTCTCTCCTTCTCTTTTCTCTGATGGATATTCCACCTCTCTTCTCTCCTTCTCTTTTCTCTGATGGATAGTCCCCCTCTCTTCTCTCCTTCTCTTTTCTCTGATGGATATTCCACCTCTCTTCTCTCCTTCTCTTTTCTCTGATGGATAGTCCCCCTCTCTTCTCTCCTTCTCTTTTCTCTGATGGATAGTCCCCCTCTCTTCTCTCCTTCTCTTTTCTCTGATGGATAGTCCACCTCTCTTCTCTCCTTCTCTTTTCTCTGATGGATATTCCACCTCTCTTCTCTCCTTCTCTTTTCTCTGATGGATATTCCCTCTCTCTTCTCTCCTTCTCTTTTCTCTGATGGATATTCCACCTCTCTTCTCTCCTTCTCTTTCTCTGATGGATATTCCACCTCTCTTCTCTCCTTCTCTTTCTCTGATGGGTAGTCCACCTCTCTCTCTCTCCTTCTCTCTCCTTTCTCTGATGGATATTCCACCTCTCTTCTCTCCTTCTCTTTTCTCTGATGGATAGTCCACCTCTCTTCTCTCCTTCTCTTTTCTCTGATGGGTAGTCCACCTCTCTTCTCTCCTTCTCTTTTCTCTGATGGATAGTCCCCTTCTTCTCCCCTTCCTCTCCTTCTCTATGCCTTTATCATTCTGAAAGTAGAGTCTGTAATCTAACTAAATGTTCTCTGAGAAATGTAAATAAATAAACAATCTTTCTCTCTCTCTATCTCTCTCTCTCTCTCCCCCCTCTCTCTCTTTCACTCTCTCTCTCTCTCTCTCTCACTCTCTCTCTTCTCTCCTCCTCTCTCTCTCTCTCTTCTCTCTCTCCCTTCTCTCTCTCCTCTCTCTCTCTCTCTCTCTCTCTCTCTCTCTCTCTCTCTCTCTCTCTCTCTCTCTCTCTCTCTCTCTCTCTCTCTCTCTCTCTCTCTCTCCCTCTCTCTCTCTCTCTCTCTCTCTCTCTCTCTCTCTCTCTCTCTCTCTCTCTCTCTCTCTCTCTCTCTCTCTCTCTCTCTCGCTCTCTCTCTCTCACTCTTACGCTCTCTCTCTCGCTCCCTCCTCTCCCCCCTCTCCCCTCTCTCCCTCCTCTCTAGGGTCAGACCTGGTTTCCATCAGATGAAGAAAGTTCTTCCAGAGATGAGTTCTATGACGATGAAGACCTCGTCTCAGGCGGCTCTGGATCTGGCTGTGAGTGTTGTGTGTGTGTGTGTGTGTAGGCATGTTTGAACAGGTCTATGTTAGAATCCGTGTGTGTGTGCGTTCTTAAATCTGCAGCTCTGACTTTGTGGTCAAACTGAACACAGGGACTATGCACACAGGCACGCATACACACATGCACGCATACACACAGGCATGCATACACACAGGCACGCATACACACTTACGCGTTTTAACTGGAAACTGGAACTGGACGCAGAAACACACACACAGAGATTGAAAGCGCGCACACACACACACACTCCTAGTAGCCAGGCCTCCACCCAGATTAAGTGATTTTATTTACTGTAATCTGATTACAGACAGCAGATCAGATGATCACAAGTAGACAAGCCATTGTGTGTGTGTGTGTGTGTGTGTACGTGCGTGTGTGTGTGTGTGTGTGTAGAATTACCTCCATAACTTTAATCAGATGTCTTTTTCATTTAATTTTTTTATATTAGAGGTCTTTGTTTCAGATTAGTTTCTATAACTGTAATTATCATTTCTCTCTCTGTTTCAGATTAGTTTCTATAACTGTAATTATCATTTCTCTCTCTGTTTCAGATTAGTTTCTATAACTGTAATTATCATTTCTCTCTCTGTTTCAGATTAGTTTCTATAACTGTAATTATCATTTCTCTCTCTGTTTCAGATTAGTTTCTATAACTGTAATTATCATTTCTCTCTCTGTTTCAGATTAGTTTCTATAACTGTAATTATCATTTCTCTCTCTGTTTCAGATTAGTTTCTATAACTGTAATTATCATTTCTCTCTCTGTTTCAGATTAGTTTCTATAACTGTAATTATCATTTCTCTCTCTGTTTCAGATTAGTTTCTATAACTGTAATTATCATTTCTCTCTCTGTTTCAGATTAGTTTCTATAACTGTAATTATCATTTCTCTCTCAGTTTCAGATTAGTTTCTATAACTGTAATTATCATTTCTCTCTCTGTTTCAGATTAGCCTCTTCCTTTTCCTGTCACTCTGATAACATACAGTATTTTAGTTCATATTTAGTTTAACAACTAACCCCTCCCCTTCCATCTTTCTTTCTCTCCATAGTTCCAGAGATGAAGGTCAACCCTATAGCGGTGGGCGTATCTTTCACCACGGAAGCGCCCCTCCCCTTCTCTACCACCCAGGCCACTGGCCCCGCCCCCTCGGCCCCACCTGTAGCTGAGCCCAGCCCTAAAGTTGACGTCCTTCCTACCCCACTACCCACTGAGGGAGAGGGGGAGAGAGTCCTTGCTACCCCACCTCCCACTGAGGGAGAAGGGGAGAGCGGGGTAGAGTGGGAGAGAGAACAAGAGAGGGAGAGGGAACAAGAGAAGGAGAGGGAACAAGAGAAGGAGAGGGAACAAGAGAAGGAGAGAGAACAAGAGAAGGAGAGGGAACAAGAGAAGGAGAGGGAACAAGAGAAGGAGAGGGAACAAGAGAAGGAGAGAGAACAAGAGAAGGAGAGGGAACAAGAGAAGGAGAGGGAACAAGAGAAGGAGAGGGAACAAGAGAAGGAGAGAGAACAAGAGAAGGAGAGGGAACGAGAGAAGGAGAGGGAACAAGAGAAGGAGAGAGAACAAGAGAAGGAGAGGGAACGAGAGAAGGAGAGAGAACAAGAGAAGGAGAGGGAACAAGAGAAGGAGAGGGAACAAGAGAAGGAGAGGGAACAAGAGAAGGAGAGGGAACAAGAGAGGGAGAGGGAACAAGAGAAGGAGAGAGAAAAAGAGAGGGAGAGGGAACGAGAGAGGGAGAGGGAACGAGAGAGGGAGAGGGAACGAGAGAGGGAGAGGGAACGAGAGAGGGAGAGGGAACAAGAGAGGGAGAGAGAACGAGAGAGGGAGAGAGAACGAGAAAGAGAGAGGATACGGGAAAGAGAAGGTAAAAGAGAGAAGGCGAGAGCCGCCCAGACTACCATTTCCCCCCGCGGCCCTGCAGCTCTTCCCATGGCAACCACCAGTTTGGCGGCGACTCCGGCGGAGAGTGCAGCGCCCTCTAGCGGCATGGAGGACCTGGGCACCACAGAAGAAGAGGATGAGGATGTTTACCTGTCCCCAGACCCCACCACCAGTTTACTTATGGAGACCACCACAGAAGAAGAAGAAGAAGAAGAAGAAGTGACCACTACTGAGACAGAGACCACACCCATCCCAGAGACAACAGCTCCACCCACTACGACTGGCCCAGCCCCAGCTGAGAGTTCTAGCTCCGCCCCCTTCAGGCCAAGGGTTCCTGTGACCTTGCCTACTAAAGCTGCACCCACAGAGAAGAGCACACGTCCCCAGCCACCCTCTACAACGGTGTGTGTGTGTGTGTGTGTGTGTCCTGTGTGAATGTGTCATCACATGTGGAGTGAAAGACACAGGTGGGCCTCGTTAAGGGAGCTGATCCTTGTTAGTTGCATCGTTAATGATTCATTACATGATTAGAATCCAGATAAATGGACTGGAGCCAGTGGAGGCTGCTGAGGGGAGGACGGCTCATAATAATGACTGGGACGGAGCGAATGGAATGCCATCAAACACCTGGAAACCATGGAAACCAAGTGTTTAATGTATTTGATACCATTCCACCTGTTACGCTCCAGTCATTACCACGAGCCCATCCTCCCCAATTAAGGCGCCACCAGCCTCCTGTGGCAAACGCACATAATGTCTTCATTTGGGTTCTCTATCTGATGTGTTCAGTGAACTGACATGGTCCCTGTAATTTCTCTCAGAATAATGAGTTGGGGGTTAACGGACCCAGCGGAGACTTTGAGATCCGTGAGGAGGACCGTCGTCAGGGAAACCAGGTTGTTGGACGTGGCGTGGAGACGGGAGCGGAGCCTGATCTGATTGGCAACACGATCAACACGGGAAGTTCTGCCGCTCAACTTCCTCAGAAGAACATCCTGGAGAGGAAGGAGGTCCTGATAGGTGAGTCTCTCTCACTCCATCTCTCTCTTTCTCTCTTCTAATCTGTCACTCCATCTCTCTCTTTCTCTCTTCTAATCTGTCACTCCATCTCTCTCTTTCTCTCTTCTAATCTGTCACTCCATCTCTCTCTTTCTCTCTTCTAATCTGTCACTCCATCTCTCTCTTTCTCTCTTCTAATCTGTCACTCCATCTCTCTCTTTCTCTCTTCTAATCTGTCACTCCATCTCTCTCTTTCTCTCTTCTAATCTGTCACTCCATCTCTCTCTTTCTCTCTCTAATCTGTCACTCCATCTAATCTGTCCCTCCATCTCTCTCTTTCTCTCTTCTAATCTGTCACTCCATCTCTCTCTTTCTCTCATCTAATCTGTCACTCCATCTCTCTCTTTCTCTCTTCTAATCTGTCACTCCATCTCTCTCTTTCTCTCTTCTAATCTGTCACTCCATCTCTCTCTTTCTCTCTTCTAATCTGTCACTCCATCTCTCTCTTTCTCTCTTCTAATCTGTCACACCATCTCTCTCTTTCTCTCTTCTAATCTGTCACACCATCTCTCTCTTTCTCTCTTCTAATCTGTCACACCATCTCTCTCTTTCTCTCTTCTAATCTGTCACACCATCTCTCTCTTTCTCTCTTCTAATCTGTCACTCCATCTCTCTCTTTCTCTCTTCTAATCTGTCACACCATCTCTCTCTTTCTCTCTTCTAATCTGTCACACCATCTCTCTCTTTCTCTCTTCTAATCTGTCCCTCCATCTCTCTCTTTCTCTCTTCTAATCTGTCACACCATCTCTCTCTTTCTCTCATCTAATCTGTCACACCATCTCTCTCTTTCTCTCTTCTAATCTGTCACACCATCTCTCTCTCTCTGAAAATTCAATATTTTGGTTATTAAAAAGGAAGATATTTCACAGCGGTTTAGATGATTCTACACTATATATTGCTTGTTTTGTCACATAAACTGAAATTAGGCAACGCAACCAGGAAATGGTGGAGCGACTTCTGCACATTGCATCTTTAACTCACTCAATTTACCATGCCGAGGGCGATTATACTCAATTTGAATCCATTTAGATTGGCTAATCTCCAGTAGACCAATAGAAGCCGTTGGTCAGCACCACATGGTGTGTTTGTTTCTGGTCTAATCTCCAGTAGGCCAATAGAAGCCGTTGGTCAGCACCACATGGTGTGTTTGTTTCTGGGCTAATCTCCAGTAGACCAATAGAAGCCGTTGGTCAGCACCACATGGTGTGTTTGTTTCTGGTCTAATCTCCAGTAGACCAATAGAAGCCGTTGGTCAGCACCACATGGTGTGTTTGTTTCTGGTCTAATCTCCAGTAGACCAATAGAAGCCGTTGGTCAGCACCACATGGTGTGTTTGTTTCTGGTCTAATCTCCAGTAGGCCAATAGAAGCCGTTGGTCAGCACCACATGGTGTGTTTGTTTCTGGTCTAATCTCCAGTAGACCAATAGAAGCCGTTGGTCAGCACCACATGGTGTGTTTGTTTCTGGTCTAATCTCCAGTAGGCCAATAGAAGCCGTTGGTCAGCACCACATGGTGTGTTTGTTTCTGGTCTAATCTCCAGTAGGCCAATAGAAGCCGTTGGTCAGCACCACATGGTGTGTTTGTTTCTGGGCTAATCTCCAGTAGACCAATAGAAGCCGTTGGTCAGCACCACATGGTGTGTTTGTTTCTGGTCTAATCTCCAGTAGGCCAATAGAAGCCGTTGGTCAGCACCACATGGTGTGTTTGTTTCTGGTCTAATCTCCAGTAGGCCAATAGAAGCCGTTGGTCAGCACCACATGGTGTGTTTGTTTCTGGTGGTTTCTTTACATCTTCTGTCCTATTTAAAATAACTTCTAAAATGTTTGACCATATTTCTCTCTCTCCCTCCCTCCCTCGCTCTCTCCCTGTCCCTCCCTCTCTCTCTCTCCCCGTCCCTCCCTCTCGCTCTCTCCCCGTCCCTCCCCTCTCGCTCTCTCCCCCTCCCTCCCTCTCTCCCCCCCCTCTCTCTCTCCCCCCCCTCTCTCTCTCCCCATCCCGCCCCTCTCTCTCCCCGTCCCTCCCTCTCGCTCTCTCCCCGTCCCTCCCTCTCTCTCCCTCCCTCGTTCTCTCCCCCCCCTCGCTCTCTCCCCGTCCCTCCCTATCGCTCTCTCCCCATCCCTCCCTCACTCTCTCCCTATCCCTCCCTCACTCTCTCCCCATCCCTCCCTCCCCGTCCCTCCCTCCCTCCCTCCCTCCCTCCCTCCCTCCCTCCCTCCCTCCCTCCCTCCCTCCCTCCCTCCCTCCCTCCCTCCCTCCCTCCCTCCCTCCCTCCCTCCCTCCCTCCCTCCCTCTCTCCCCGTCCCTCCCTGTTGCTCTCTCCTGTCCCCCCTCTCACTCTCCCCTGTCCCTCCCTCTCACTCTCTCCCTGTCCCTCCCTCTCTCTCTCTCCCTCCCTCCCTCTCTCTCTCTCTCTCCCTGTCCCTCCCTCTCGCTCTCTCCCTGTCCCTCCCTCTCTCTCTCCCTATCCCTCCCTCACTCTCTCCCCATCCCTCCCTCCCTCTCTCCCCGTCCCTCCCTGTCGCTCTCTCCCTGTCCCCCCCTCTCGCTCTCCCCCTGTCCCTCCCTCTCGCTCTCTCCCTGTCCCTCCCTCTCTCTCTCTCCCCGTCCCTCCCTCTCGCTCTCTCCCCGTCCCTCCCTCTCGCTCTCTCCCCATCTCTCCCTCTCTCTCTCTCCCTTTTGTCCCTCCCTCTCTCCTCTTCCTTCCTTCCCTCCTGCTCTCCACCCCCTCTCTCCTCTTCCTTCCTTCCCTCCTGCTCTCCACCCCCTCTCTCCTCTTCCTTCCTTCCTTCATGCTCTCTCTCCCTCCCTCCATCTCTCCGTTCCACAGCGGTGATAGTGGGGGGCGTAGTGGGGGCTCTGTTTGCAGCGTTCCTGGTCATGCTGCTGGTGTACAGAATGAAGAAGAAAGATGAAGGCAGCTACACGCTGGAGGAACCCAAACAGACCACCGTCACCTACCAGAACCCTGACAAACAGGAGGAGTTCTACGCATGAGAGAGTGAGAGAGGGAAGGACAGGGAGAGAGCGAGAGGGAGGCACGGGGAGAGAGAGAGAGGGAAGGACAGGGAGAGAGGGAGAGGGAGGCACGGGGAGAGAGGGAGAGGGAGGCATGGGGAGAGAGAGAGGGAGAGGGAGAGGGAGGGACAGGGAGAGAGGGATCACTCCACCTCCTGTCTTGTCGCCTCACCTCTCCTTCCCATCTCTTCCTCCCTCTCCCACCTGTCAGTTGTTGTTAAGAGTGCCTGTCTCCATGGACTCCGAACTTTCTTAACAAAATAAAAAAATTAATGAACAAAAATATATAAGCTGAAAAAATAACCCTAAACACATGATATACACATTTGTTTTTTAAAGTAAATGTTATGAATATTATACAATTATTGTTCTGATGTAATTAATTCATTTTTGTTTGTTTGTAAAAACACAAGCTCTTATTCCAGCACAGTACTCCTCTGTCTGTTTCACTGAGCAAATGAGCCAAGAGAGAGAGGTGTCATCTGATTGGCCACACAGATACTGGGGTCAAAGGTTAGAGGAAAGCTCACTATTGTATTGCCTTCCATTGTCCTTGTACACACACACACACACACACACACACACACACACACACACACACACACACACACACACACACACACACACACACACACACACACACACACACTCCTTGCTGGCTCTTGCTGGCTACAGTAGTACACACTGAGATGCCTTCTGGTTCAGAGAGAAAAGTCAGGGATATATTTGTACTCTGTTTCACCCTGGGGGCTGCAGTACGAAAGTTGCCGTGTGTACAGTCGTGGCCAAAAGTTTTGAGAATGACACAAATATTAATTTCCACAAAGTTTGCTGCTTCAGTGTCTTTATATATTTTTGTCAGATGTTACTATGGATACTGAAGTATAATTACAAGCATATCATAAGTGTCAAAGGCTTTTATTGACAATTACATGAAGTTGATGCAAAGAGTGAATATTTGCAGTGTTGACCCTTCTTTTCCAAGACCTCTGCAATCCGCCCTGGCATGCTGTCAATTAACTTCTGGGCCACATCCTGACTGATGGCAGCCCATTCTTGCAGAATCAATGCTTGGAGTTTGTCAGAATTTCTGGGATTTGTTTGTCCACCCGCCTCTTGAGGATTGACCACAAGTTCTCAATGGGATTAAGGTCTGGGGAGTTTCCTGGCCATGGACCCAAAATATTGATGTTTTGTTCCCCGAGCCACTTAATTATCACTTTTGACTAATGGCAAGGTGCTCCATCATGCTGGAAAAGGCATTGTTCGTCGCCAAACTGTTCCTGGATGGTTGGGAGAAGTTGCTCTCGGAGGATGTGTTGGTACCATTCTTTATTCATGGCTGTGTTCTTAGGCAGAATTGTGAGTGAGCCCACTCCCTTGGCTGAGAAGCAACCCCACACATGAATGTTCTCAGGATGCTTTACTGTTGGCATGACACAGGACTGATGGTAGCGCTCACCTTGTCTTCTCCGGACAAGCTTTTTTCCGGATGCCCCAAACAAGCAGAAGGGGGATTCATCAGAGAAAATGACTTTACCCCAGTCCTCAGCAGCCCAATCCCTGTACCTTTTGCAGAATATCAGTCTGTCCCTCAATTTTTTCCTGAAGAGAAGTGGCTTCTTTGCTGCCCTTCTTGACACTGGGCCATCCTCCAAAAGTCTTCACCTCACTGTGCGTGCAGATGCACTCACACCAGCCTGCTGCCATTCCTGAGCAAGCTCTGTACTGGTGGTGCCCCGATCCCGGGGCTGTACTGTAGTGGTGTGTAGTGCACACACACACACACACGCACACACACACACACACACACACACACACACACACACACACACACACACACACACACACACACACACACACACACACACACACACACACACACACACACACACACACACACACACACACACACACACACACACACACACACACACACAGACAGCTTGGATCCCTCTCTCTGTGCTTGGTCAATCAGAGTAGGGGAAACCTCCCACAGCGCTATGACAACCTCAAGACAAGGTATTCGGCAACATTCACTGTTAGTTAGCAAAGGATTCTAACCAGGGATGTAGTGGTAAATAAGATAGTGGGTAAACAAACCGCTGAAGCCGGGTGGGGCGGCGAGTAACATAAACATTAGCTGATGCTAAGAATGACACCTGAGCATAGTAGATGTGTTAACACTGTTCACCAAGTAAATGGGTGTTTAAACAATATTTATAGTGTTCACCAAGTAAAGGGGTGTTTAAACAATATTTTACAGTGTTCACCAAGTAAAGGGGTGTTTAAACAATAGTTTACACTGTTCACCAAGTAAATGGGTGTTTAAACAACAACAGTGTTCACCAAGTAAATGGGTGTTTAAACAATAGTTTACACTGTTCACCAAGTAAAGGGGTGTTTAAACAATATTTTACAGTGTTCACCAAGTAAAGGGGTGTTTAAACAATAGTTTACACTGTTCACCAAGTAAATGGGTGTTTAAACAATAGTTTACAGTGTTCACCAAGTAAAGGGGTGTTTAAACAACAACAGTGTTCACCAAGTAAAGGGGTGTTTAAACAATATTTTACAGTGTTCACCAAGTAAATGGGTGTTTAAACAATAGTTTACAGTGTTCACCAAGTAAAGGGGTGTTTAAACAATATTTTACAGTGTTCACCAAGTAAAGGGGTGTTTAAACAATAGTTTACAGTGTTCACCAAGTAAATGGGTGTTTAAACAATAGTTTACAGTGTTCACCAAGTAAAGGGGTGTTTAAACAACAACAGTGTTCACCAAGTAAAGGGGTGTTTAAACAATATTTTACAGTGTTCACCAAGTAAAGGGGTGTTTAAACAACAACAGTGTTCACCAAGTAAAGGGGTGTTTAAACAACAACAGTGTTCACCAAGTAAAGGGGTGTTTAAACAATAGTTTACAGTGTTCACCAAGTAAAGGGGTGTTTAAACAATAGTTTACAGTGTTCACCAAGTAAATGGGTGTTTAAACAATAGTTTACAGTGTTCACCAAGTAAATGGGTGTTTAAACAACAACACTGTTCACCAAGTAAAGGGGTGTTTAAACAATAGTTTACACTGTTCACCAAGTAAAGGGGTGTTTAAACAACAACAGTGTTCACCAAGTAAATGGGTGTTTAAACAACAACAGTGTTCACCAAGTAAAGGGGTGTTTAAACAATAGTTTACAGTGTTCACCAAGTAAAGGGGTGTTTAAACAACAACAGTGTTCACCAAGTAAAGGGGTGTTTAAACAACAACAGTGTTCACCAAGTAAAGGGGTGTTTAAACAATATTTTACAGTGTTCACCAAGTAAATGGGTGTTTAAACAATAGTTTACAGTGTTCACCAAGTAAAGGGGTGTTTAAACAATATTTTACAGTGTTCACCAAGTAAAGGGGTGTTTAAACAATATTTTACAGTGTTCACCAAGTAAAGGGGTGTTTAAACAACAACAGTGTTCACCAAGTAAAGGGGTGTTTAAACAACAACAGTGTTCACCAAGTAAAGGGGTGTTTAAACAATAGTTTACACTGTTCACCAAGTAAAGGGGTGTTTAAACAACAACACTGTTCACCAAGTAAAGGGGTGTTTAAACAATAGTTTACAGTGTTCACCAAGTAAAGGGGTGTTTAAACAACAACACTGTTCACCAAGTAAAGGGGTGTTTAAACAATAGTTTACAGTGTTCACCAAGTAAATGGGTGTTTAAACAACAACAGTGTTCACCAAGTAAAGGGGTGTTTAAACAACAACAGTGTTCACCAAGTAAAGGGGTGTTTAAACAACAACACTGTTCACCAAGTAAAGGGGTGTTTAAACAACAACAGTGTTCACCAAGTAAAGGGGTGTTTAAACAATAGTTTACAGTGTTCACCAAGTAAATGGGTGTTTAAACAATAGTTTACAGTGTTCACCAAGTAAATGGGTGTTTAAACAATAGTTTACAGTGTTCACCAAGTAAAGGGGTGTTTAAACAACAACAGTGTTCACCAAGTAAAGGGGTGTTTAAACAACAACAGTGTTCACCAAGGGGTGTTTAAACAATAGTTTACAGTGTTCACCAAGTAAATGGGTGTTTAAACAATAACAGTGTTCACCAAGTAAAGGGGTGTTTAAACAATAGTTTACAGTGTTCACCAAGTAAAGGGGTGTTTAAACAACAACAGTGTTCACCAAGTAAAGGGGTGTTTAAACAACAACAGTGTTCACCAAGTAAAGGGGTGTTTAAACAATAGTTTACAGTGTTCACCAAGTAAAGGGGTGTTTAAACAACAACAGTGTTCACCAAGTAAAGGGGTGTTTAAACAAGAGTTTACGAGCGTTTACCCTCCTACATCCCTGGGTCGTATTCATTAAAGCAGCAAATGAAGAAAACGAATGGAAACGGGGAGAGGGACTATCTGGCCTTGTCCTGTAACTAATGGAAACGGGGAGAGGGACTATCTGGCCTTGTCCTGTAACTAATGGAAACGGGGAGAGGGACTATCTGGCCTTGTCCTGTAACTAATGGAAACGGGGAGAGGGACTATCTGTCCTTGTCCTGTAACTAATGGAAACGGGGAGAGGGACTATCTGGCCTTGTCCTGTAACTAATGGAAACGGGAGAGGGACTATCTGGCCTTGTCCTGTAACTAATGGAAACGGGGAGAGGGACTATCTGGCCTTGTCCTGTAACTAATGGAAACGGGGAGAGGGACTATCTGGCCTTGTCCTGTAACTAATGGAAACGGGGAGAGGGACTATCTGGCCTTGTCCTGTAACTAATGGAAACGGGGAGAGGGACTATCTGTCCTTGTCCTGTAACTAATGGAAACGGGGAGAGGGACTATCTGGCCTTGTCCTGTAAGAAATGCTCATATCCGCTTTTCCATTGCAAAACATTTTCCAACATTGTCCATTGCGTGTCTTAATGAATAGGACCCTGATGCTGTATGCCAACACAGGGATAGTGGCTAGTTGTCTGGTCTGGTCCTTTACACTGTACAAAAGTGATTAGTGATATTGATAATCAATAATGTGTCAATGTTCCAGGCTGGTTGGTGAATGATGATACTGGTAATACTGCAACAGGAGGATGTGTATTTAGCATTTTCAAACGTTTATATGGAAATATCATGTCTGTCATTGTCACTCTACTGTGGTATTAACTACGATCCATGTCTATATATCACGTCTCTCTGTGGTATTAACCACGATCCATGTCTATATCACATCAGTCAGTCTGTGGTATTAACCACGATCGATGTCTATATCACATCAGTCAGTCTGTGGTATTAACCACGATCCATGTCTATATCACATCAGTCAGTCTGTGGTATTAACTACGATCGATGTCTATATCACATCAGTCTGTGGTATTAACTACGATCGATGTCTATATCACATCAGTCTGTGGTATTAACCACGATCGATGTCTATATCATGTCAGTCTGTGGTATTAACTGTGGTACGATCATGTCTATATCATGTCTGTCTGTGGTATTAACCAACGATCGATGTCTATATCACGTCTGTCTGTGGTATTAACTACGATCACGATGTCTATATCATGTCAGTCTGTGGTATTAACTACGATCGATGTCTATATCATGTCTGTCTGTGGTATTAACTACGATCGATGTCTATATCACGTCAGTCTGTGGTATTAACTACGATCGATGTCTATATCATGTCTGTCTGTGGTATTAACTACGATCGATGTCTATATCATGTCAGTCTGTGGTATTAACTACGATCAATGTCTATATCATGTCAGTCTGTGGTATTAACTACGATCAATGTCTATATCATGTCTGTCTGTGGTATTAACTACGATCGATGTCTATATCATGTCTATATCACGTCTGTGGTATTAACTACGATCCATGTCTATATCATGTCTGTCTGTGGTATTAACCACGATCAATGTCTATATCATGTCAGTCTGTGGTATTAACTACGATCCATGTCTATATCATGTCTGTCTGTGGTATTAACCACGATCGATGTCTATATCATGTCAGTCTGTGGTATTAATCAATGTATATCATGTCTGTCTGTGGTATTAACTACGATCAATGTCTATATCATGTCAGTCTGTGGTATTAACTACGATCAATGTCTATATCATGTCTGTCTGTGGTATTAACTACGATCAATCTCTATATCACATCAGTCTGTGGTATTAACGATGTCTATATCATGTCAGTCTGTGGTATTAACTACGATCAATGTCTATATCATGTCTGTCTGTGGTATTAACTACGATCAATGTCTATATCATGTCTCTGTGGTATTAACTCATCGATGTCTATATCATGTCTGTCTGTGGTATTAACTACGATCAATGTCTATATCATGTCAGTCTGTGGTATTAACTACGATCGATGTCTATATCACGTCAGTCTGTGGTATTAAATACGTCGATTATATCATGTCTGTCTGTTAACCGATCCATGTCTATATCATGTCTGTCTGTGGTATTAACCACGATCGATGTCTATATCACGTCAGTCTGTGGTATTAACTACGATCGATGTCTATATCATATCATGTCAGTCTGTGGTATTAACTACGATCGATGTCTATATCACGTCTCTGTGGTATTAACTATATCACGTCAGTCTGTGGTATTAACTACGATCGATGTCTATATCATGTCAGTCTGTGGTATTAACTACGATCGATGTCTATATCATGTCAGTCTGTGGTATTAACTACGATCGATGTCTATATCATGTCAGTCTGTGGTATTAACTACGATCGATGTCTATATCATGTCAGTCTGTGGTATTAACCACGATCGATGTCTATATCATGTCAGTCTGTGGTATTAACTACGATCCATGTCTATATCACGTCAGTCTGTGGTATTAACCACGATCGATGTCTATATCATGTCAGTCTGTGGTATTAACTACGATCGATGTCTATATCATGTCAGTCTGTGGTATTAACCACGATCGATGTCTATATCATGTCAGTCTGTGGTATTAATAATTAACTACGATCGATGTCTATATCATGTCAGTCTGTGGTATTAACCACGATCGATGTCTATATCATGTCAGTCTGTGGTATTAACTACGATCGATGTCTATATCACGTCAGTCTGTGGTATTAACTACGATCCATGTCTATATCACGTCAGTCTGTGGTATTAATAATTAACTACGATCGATGTCTATATCATGTCAGTCTGTGGTATTAACTACGATCCATGTCTATATCACGTCAGTCTGTGGTATTAATAATTAACTACGATCGATGTCTATATCATGTCAGTCTGTGGTATTAACTACGATCGATGTCTATATCATGTCAGTCTGTGGTATTAACTACGATCGATGTCTATATCACGTCAGTCTGTGGTATTAACTACGATCGATGTCTATATCATGTCATCTGTCTATCGATGTCTATATCATGTCAGTCTGTGGTATTAACTACGATCGATGTCTATATCACGTCAGTCTGTGGTATTAACCACGATCGATGTCTATATCATGTCAGTCTGTGGTATTAACTGATCGATGTCTATATCATGTCAGTCTGTGGTATTAACTACGATCGATGTCTATATCATGTCAGTCTGTGGTATTAACTACGATCGATGTCTATATCATGTCAGTCTGTGGTATTAACTACGATCGATGTCTCTATCATGTCAGTCTGTGGTATTAACTACGATCGATGTCTATATCACGTCTGTCTGTGGTATTAACTACGATCGATGTCTATATCACATCAGTCTGTGGTATTAACCACGATCGATGTGTCTATATCATGTCAGTCTGTGGTATTAACCACGATCGATGTCTATATCATGTCTGTCTGTGGTATTAACCCGATCGATGTCTATATCATGTCAGTCTGTGGTATTAACCACGATCGATGTCTATATCATGTCAGTCTGTGGTATTAACCACGATCGATGTCTATATCACGTCAGTCTGTGGTATTAACTACGATCGATGTCTATATCACGTCAGTCTGTGGTATTAACTACGATCGATGTCTATATCATGTCAGTCTGTGGTATTAACTCTCTCTATCATGTCAGTCTGTGGTATTAACTACGATCGATGTCTATATCATGTCAGTCTGTGGTATTAACTACGATCGATGTCTATATCATGTCAGTCTGTGGTATTAACTACGATCGATGTCTATATCATGTCAGTCTGTGGTATTAACTACGATCGATGTCTATATCATGTCAGTCTGTGGTATTAACTACGATCGATGTCTATATCATGTCAGTCTGTGGTATTAACTACGATCAATGTCTATATCATGTCTGTCTGTGGTATTAACTACGATCGATGTCTATATCATGTCAGTCTGTGGTATTAACTACGATCGATGTCTATATCATGTCAGTCTGTGGTATTAACTACGATCGATGTCTATATCATGTCAGTCTGTGGTATTAACTCGATCGATGTCTATATCATGTCAGTCTGTGGTATTAACTACGATCGATGTCTATATCACGTCAGTCTGTGGTATTAACTACGATCGATGTCTATATCATGTCAGTCTGTGGTATTAACTACGATCGATGTCTATATCACGTCAGTCTGTGGTATTAACTACGATCGATGTCTATATCATGTCTGTCTGTGGTATTAACTACGATCGATGTCTATATCACGTCAGTCTGTGGTATTAACTACGATCGTCTATATCATGTCTGTCTGTGGTATTAACTACGATCGATGTCTATATCATGTCTGTCTGTGGTATTAACTACGATCGATGTCTATATCATGTCTGTCTGTGGTATTAACTACGATCGATGTCTATATCATGTCAGTCTGTGGTATTAACTACGATCGATGTCTATATCACGTCAGTCTGTGGTATTAACTACGATCGATGTCTATATCATGTCTGTCTGTGGTATTAACTACGATCGATGTCTATATCACGTCTGTCTGTCTGGTATTAACTACGATCAATGTCTATATCATGTCAGTCTGTGGTATTAACTACGATCGATGTCTATATCATGTCAGTCTGTGGTATTAACTACGATCGATGTCTATATCACGTCTGTCTGTCTGTGGTATTAACTACGATCGATGTCTATATCATGTCTGTCTGTGGTATTAACTACGATCGATGTCTATATCATGTCTGTCTGTGGTATTAACTACGATCGATGTCTATATCATGTCTGTCTGTGGTATTAACTACGATCATGTCTATATCATGTCAGTCTGTGGTATTAACTACGATCGATGTCTATATCATGTCAGTCTGTGGTATTAACTACGATCGATGTCTATATCATGTCTGTCTGTGGTATTAACTACGATCAATGTCTATATCATGTCTGTCTGTCTGGTATTAACTACGATCCATGTCTATATCATGTCAGTCTGTGGTATTAACTACGATCAATGTCTATATCATGTCAGTCTGTGGTATTAACTACGATCGATGTCTATATCATGTCTGTCTGTGGTATTAACTACGATCGATGTCTATATCATGTCTGTCTGTGGTATTAACTACGATCGATGTCTATATCACGTCTGTCTGTGGTATTAACTCATCGTGTCTATATCATGTCAGTCTGTGGTATTAACTACGATCAATGTCTATATCACGTGTCTGTCTGTGGTATTAACTACGATCGATGTCTATATCATGTCAGTCTGTGGTATTAACTACGATCGATGTCTATATCACGTCTGTCTGTCTGTGGTATTAACTACGATCGATGTCTATATCATGTCAGTCTGTGGTATTAACTACGATCGATGTCTATATCATGTCAGTCTGTGGTATTAACTACGATCGATGTCTATATCATGTCAGTCTGTGGTATTAACTACGATCGATGTCTATATCATGTCAGTCTGTGGTATTAACTACGATCGATGTCTATATCATGTCTGTCTGTGGTATTAACTACGATCGATGTCTATATCATGTCTGTCTGTGGTATTAACTACGATCGATGTCTATATCATGTCAGTCTGTGGTATTAACTACGATCGATGTCTATATCATGTCAGTCTGTGGTATTAACTACGATCGATGTCTATATCATGTCTGTCTGTGGTATTAACTACGATCCATGTCTATATCACATCAGTCTGTGGTATTAACTACGATCCATGTCTATATCACATCAGTCTGTGGTATTAACTACGATCAATGTCTATATCACATCAGTCTGTGGTATTAACTACGATCGATGTCTATATCACGTCAGTCTGTGGTATTAACTACGATCGATGTCTATATCATGTCAGTCTGTGGTATTAACTACGATCGATGTCTATATCATGTCAGTCTGTGGTATTAACCACGATCGATGTCTATATCACATCAGTCTGTGGTATTAACTACGATCAATGTCTATATCATGTCTGTCTGTGGTATTAACTACGATCGATGTCTATATCATGTCAGTCTGTGGTATTAACTACGATCGATGTCTATATCATGTCAGTCTGTGGTATTAACTACGATCGATGTCTATATCATGTCTGTCTGTGGTATTAACTACGATCCATGTCTATATCACGTCTGTCTGTCTGTGGTATTAACTACGATCGATGTCTATATCACGTCAGTCTGTGGTATTAACTATGATCGATGTCTATATCACGTCTGTCTGTGGTATTAACTACGATCGATGTCTATATCACATCAGTCAGTCTGTGGTATTAACCACGATCCATGTCTATATCACATCAGTCAGTCTGTGGTATTAACCACGATCGATGTCTATATCACATCAGTCAGTCTGTGGTATTAACCACGATCGATGTCTATATCACATCAGTCAGTCTGTGGTATTAACTACGATCGATGTCTCTATATCACGTCAGTCTGTGGTATTAACTACGATCCATGTCTATATCACATCAGTCTGTGGTATTAACTACGATCCATGTCTATATCACATCAGTCTGTGGTATTAACTACGATCAATGTCTATATCACATCAGTCTGTGGTATTAACTACGATCGATGTCTATATCACGTCAGTCTGTGGTATTAACTACGATCGATGTCTATATCATGTCAGTCTGTGGTATTAACTACGATCGATGTCTATATCATGTCAGTCTGTGGTATTAACTACGATCGATGTCTATACCACGTCAGTCTGTGGTATTAACTACGATCGATGTCTATATTATGTCAGTCTGTGGTATTAACTACGATCGATGTCTATATCATGTCTGTCTGTGGTATTAACTACGATCGATGTCTCTATATCATGTCAGTCTGTGGTATTAACTACGATCGATGTCTATCATGTCTGTCTGTGGTATTAACTACGATCGATGTCTATATCATGTCTGTCTGTGGTATTAACTACGATCGATGTCTCTATATCACATCAGTCTGTGGTATTAACTACGATCGATGTCTCTATATCACGTCTGTCTGTGGTATTAACTACGATCCATGTCTATATCATGTCTGTCTGTGGTATTAACTACGATCAATGTCTATATCATGTCTGTCTGTGGTATTAACTACGATCGATGTCTATATCATGTCAGTCTGTGGTATTAACTACGATCAATGTCTATATCATGTCTGTCTGTGGTATTAACTACGATCGATGTCTATATCATGTCAGTCTGTGGTATTAACTACGATCGATGTCTCTATCACGTCAGTGTGTGGCGCTGTGCTCTCAACACACGCAGGCATGCGCTCACACTATTAAGCACACACACACACACACACACACACACACAAGCACGTGTTCACACACTCGAACACAAAGATACATATCACCTGCGCTTCATTGTCTAAATATACATCAATCATATCACTCTATCATTGACTAAATATACATCATTCATATCACTCTATCATTGACTAAATATACATCATTCATATCACTCTATCATTGACTAAATATACATCATTCATATCACTCTATCATTGACTAAATATACATCATTCATATCACTCTATCATTGACTAAATATACATCATTCATATCACTCTATCATTGACTAAATATACATCATTCATATCACTCTATCATTGACTAAATATACATCATTCATATCACTCTATCATTGACTAAATATACATCATTCATATCACTCTATCATTGACTAAATATACATCATTCATATCACTCTATCATTGACTAAATATACATCATTCATATCACTCTATCATTGACTAAATATACATCATTCATATCACTCTATCATTGACTAAATATACATCATTCATCACTCTATCATTGACTAAATATACATCAATCATATCACTCAACATATCATTGTCCTCATCAGACAAGGTGGTTTCAGTACGTTATTGATAAGACATCAATCCGTTTCAGGTTGGTTAGAGTTTGGTCCGTTGTGTATAAGCAAAATCCTGTATCCATCCAATCACCTGCATGGTTTTTCTTTCTCTTATTCCATTGGTTGTCTGTCTGGGGGGTGGGGGCGGTTCTTTTTAACTGTGAGGGTGGGACTTACGATGCTGAAAGTGACTCTTCAAGTCGAAGTTGTCCATCGGTAGGTGTGGTGACAGGCGTTTGGGTGGGGGCTGTGGGTAGGTGTGGTGACAGGCGTTTGGGTGGGGGCTGTGGGTAGGTGTGGTGACAGGCGTTTGGGTGGGGGCTGTGGGTAGGTGTGGTGACAGGCGTTTGGGTGGGGGCTGTGGGTAGGTGTGGGGACAGGAGTTTGGGTGGGGGCTGTGGGTAGGTGTGGGGACAGGAGTTTGGGTGGGGGCTGTGGGTAGGTGTGGGGACAGGAGTTTGGGTGGGGGCTGTGGGTAGGTGTGGGGACAGGAGTTTGGGTGGGGGCTGTGGGTAGGTGTGGGGACAGGAGTTTGGGTGGGGGCTGTGGGTAGGTGTGGGGACAGGAGTTTGGGTGGGGGCTGTGGGTAGGTGTGGGAACAGGAGTTTGGGTGGGGGCTGTGGGTAGGTGTGGGGACAGGAGTTTGGGTGGGGGCTGTGGGTAGGTGTGGGGACAGGAGTTTGGGTGGGGGCTGTGGGTAGGTGTGGGGACAGGAGTTTGGGTGGGGGCTGTGGGTAGGTGTGGGAACAGGAGTTTCTATCTAAGATTGTAACAATAACCAACACAACAGTACGATACCATGCTAATAATAGAACCAGGCTAATATATTATAATTTACTGTAGAACAACTGCATGGGAGTCAAACTATACTAGTGTGTGTGTGTGTGTGTGTGTGTGTGTGTGTGTGTGTGTGTGTGTGTGTGTGTGTGTGTGTGTGTGTGTGTGTGTGTGTGTGTGTGTGTGTGTGTGTGTGTGTGTGTGTGTGTGTGTGAGGTGTTCTCTGAGAGGAATGTACTGTGGGCAGGTGTGTATTTGACCTGTTCCAGCAGTTCTGACACTCTTCCATAGTCAGGTAGTCACACCTGTAGCCGTGTGTGTTGGTCTCACCTGTTCACTGCTGAATGTGGGGCTAGTCTGCTTTTTCATACAGTCTATCTCTCTGTTTGTATTAGGACTGACTGACACACACATCACAGTGTGTGTGGGTATATGTGTGTGTGCGTGCGTGTGCGTGCGTGCGTGCCAAGCCGTATCCACGGTTACCCATCCTGTTTTTATACATGTTCATTTTTTTAAGGCTGAGTTTCTGTCATCGACTGCTGGGCGCCGGGAGACGGATCTCCTCGCAACAGCCCTGCCAAATAAAAGACCTCATTGGTTAACACACTGTGCTCTGTGATTTCATTGGCTGAGGCTGTGTGGGTGGAAGGAACATGAGGGAACATGACTGGTGGGGTGAATATTGAATCGCAGTATCACATGGTTAACACTCTCCGGTGATCATTTCACTTCCTTATGTTATAAAATACATTTTTTACACTTGGTCCCGTGTAGCTCAGTTGGTAGAGCATGTCCCTTGCAATGCCAGGGTTGTTGGTTCGATTCCCACTGGGGACTAATATGAAACTGTATGAACTCACTACTGTAAGTCTGTCTGGATAAGAGTGTGTCTGTTAAATAACTAACAAGACAAGTATGATTGTTTAGTGGGGTTGTTCTCCAGCATATCATTAACGTTATGCTAGTAACCTATTACAGCCCATAATAAGCACCAAGCTCCATTGACATAACGGTGCTGGTTTCTCATAAAAAACTAGAGTATTTTACATTTTGTGGCTGTCGCCCGTTGGGTGTGTAAGGGCATTCTGCCCTGTGTTTATACCAGAGACCACAGGAGACTGCTTTGGTCAGAGGTTCGTTTGTTTAATAAGGACTGCAAGCCGGAGTTTACACTTACAGTCATTTGCAAGTAACACACTCAGTACAAAAGATGGTGTTTTCCCTTTTTATCCCCGACTGAGGACCGCCCAGGCTGATGTCCCTTCGCTTTAATACCATATAAGCTCATAATTAATAGTTGCTAATACAAAGATGTCTCTGCTAGGCGGAGTTCAGCTTATTGTTGTTTGCAGTTAGTTTCCCAATCTTTCTTCCTCCTATTGCTATCATGTGCCAGCAGAAGTAAGACTGGAACATCGTATCAACAGGAACTGAAAGTTTAGTTTCAACACACAGATATCTGACTTTTGTTCAGTTGAAATCTTCATACACTTATGAAGTCTCTATCACTGATTCTTAATTTCAAGCTAAAGCAAAACATTCATCATTATACTTTTGTAATTACAGGTGTTCCTATAATGTATTATAAAAATTAATTTCAGGTGCTGCCATAGATTGACATGAGGGCTGCAGTCCTAACACGTTATTTCAGCTCTCGCGCTAGCCACTTTCCCTCGGGGGAATCCCTGTCGAAACGGGATGGAGTCCTAACACGTTATTTCAGCCCTCGTGCTAGCCACTTTCCCTCGGGGGAATCCCTGTCGAAACGGGATGCAGTTCGATTGCCATCTTAAGTGGACGTCACAACTTTGATCACTTGTGAGGTTGATATGACCCACAATTCAATGCAAACTGTAGTCATGTGTATCCGGTGTCTGCGAGGTGCCAAATTTAATCAACATGGTTGCATTTTGGGCATTTCAGACAATATTATGACGCTAGCTTTATTAAAAAATATAAATATAGATTACCTTTATATTAGCGTTGGCAAGTGGGAAGGATGCTCAAATTGGCTTAGTCTCGTAGTGAGGAGTTTATAAAACGTAGCTATCTTCATAAACATATTTGAAATGTATTGGAATAAATGAGCAAACTATAAAACTATAAAACTATCTAGCCAGCTATGGGTAACTGTAGCTAGCTACCTGGCAGAAGTGCTTGCTACATTAATAGCTTTAGGTTTGTTGTTTTTAAGCTCAACTTCAAGATTTCCACCAAGGACATTGCCTCATCACTCTACCTCAGTTGGGATTTTAAGGTACACTCAGATGTGACAATGTAAAATGTAATTCCAAGGCTGAGGGTTTAAGGCCGAGAGCTATCTACTTTGCGTTTGGACTGCAAGAAAGCTCAAGGTCATTGGCTGCAGATAAAATTATGTCAAATAAATCACATTATATCTACTGCAGCTTTGATTGGACTGATCATATCAACATTATAGCAAAGATTTTTATAACTTAACCAACATAGACCACAGCCTGTCATTACCAAGTGATAAATTAATTTGCCTTTGCACTCCTTCTAAACAACGTGATTTAAAAAAAAACATTTTTTTTAAGGGTAAACTCTACAAATCTTTGTCCACTCTGTTCATAACATAGTGTCGTTTTGGGAACAGAAAATTGTATTAAAATAAAATATTTAATTGATAAGAAAATGTGCAGAATGTCGGCCAAAATCTGTCTTGTTCCATCTTCTCCCACTGCCGGCCAGAGGGCTACCCCTCACTACCATATTTGGTCGGGAGTGGAAACGCCAAACGGATGCTTCACATGTATACCTCCTGCCTTTGGAAAGTATTCAGACCCCTTGACTTTTTCCACATTGGACTTTTTCCACATTTTGTTACGGTACAGCCTTATTCTCAAATTGATTAAATATTTGTTGTTTCTCAGCAATCTACACACGGACACATAATGACAAAGAGAAAACAGGTTTTTAGATTTTTTTTCCAAATGTATTAAAGTTTTCAGACCCTTTGATATGAGACTCGAAATTGAGTTCAGGTGCATCCTGTTTCCATTGATCATCCTCGAGATGTTTCTACTACTTGATTGGAGTCCACCTGTGGTAAATTAAATTGTTTGGACATGATTTGGAAAAGCACACACCTGTCTATATAAGGTCCCACAGTTGACAGTGCATGTCAGAGCAAAAACCAAGCCATGAGGTTGAAGGAATTATCTGTAGAGCTCCGAGACAGGATTGTGTCGAGGCACAGATCTGGGGAAGGGTACCCAAACATTTCTGCAGCATTGAAGGTCCCCAAGAACACAGTGGTCTCCATCATTCTTAAATGGAAGACGTTTGGAACCACAAAGACTCTTCCTACAGCTGGCCGCTCGGCCAAACTGAGCAATCGGGGGAAGTGACCAAGAACCCGATGGTCACTCTGACAGAGCTCCAGAGTTTCTCTGTGGAGATGGGAGAACCTTCCAGAAGGACAACCATCTCTGCAGCACTCCACCAATCAGGCCTTTATGGAAGAGTAGCCAGATGGAAGCCACACCTCAGTTAAAGGCACTACAGCCCGCTTGGAGTTTGGCAAAAAAGCACCTAAAGGACTCTCAGACCATGAGAAACAAGATTCTCTGGTCTGATGAAACCAACAGGACCTTCCAACAGAACAACGACCCTAAGCACACAGCCAAGACTTCGGGACACGGGACTTCGTCTCTGAATGTCCTTGAGTGGCCCAGCCAGAGCCCGGTGTCACAAACCGGCTCGAAGCCCATAACAAAAAGGGAGACGACGTGGAGATAAAGAATAACAAAATATATGTATTAACTGAAGTAAACTAAATACAATTAACAATGGTGTGTGTGTAGTAGTCAGTAGTGTAAGTGAGTGGTTGTATGTATACGTGTGATAATGAGGGGTGTTGAAAGGTGCCAATGCAAACAAACAAAACAGCCACAAAAATGCCACAACCAAAATCTGTCTGTGTCTGGATGGAGAGAGTCTCCTCCATGAATGGGGAAGAGGTGCATTTATCCTGGGACACACCCGAGCCCAGGTGTGTCCCATTTCGCTGACGACCCTCCCAGCCCCGCCCACCGACATCTTATTGTCGTGTCTTTGGCTATGCCGGATTAAGTGATATGACATGCTATTCTATAAAATCCTTTCTCTGTAATTAATATTATGATTGAGCTAATCATGTAAATGTAATTAACTAGAAAGTCGGGGCACCACAAAATAATATTTATAGAGCAGTTATCTTCCGGATAAACTCTTAAAAACCTAGTCATATTTTACATCAATAGCAGTCAATATTAATCGTCACCTTATTTCAGTCTCATCTGAAAGATGTAAATTCTTGGTTATCTTCACAAACCCTGGCTAACAAGTTGAATCAGCAATACAAAATTGGGTTTAATTATTTATTTACTAAATACCTAACTAATCACACAGAATTACATATACACAGAATAAATCATACCTTGATTACCAATTACGTCATAAAGGAAAACGTCCCTAGTGGACGGAACAGATATGCCAGCTGGTTACACAAAGAAAAGAGGGCTGGGTTTGAGTGAAAGAGCGGGAAGACTGAGGGACAAAGGGAAGCGATGTCTCTATCGTAAATACAGTATCTTATGCATTCTAAATTACCGCCCATTTGGAAAAGGAAAATGCAATAAATATTTACTCTAAGCTGCGCTTCGGTAGGTTGGTGGTAGATGGAAGGCCGTGTTACCCAACAGAGTCCTTTGTCCTTTGAAGAATGTTTCTGCTGGTAAATTAGATAGGTTGAAGTAACGTCATTTTGTGGTAGACAGGATACTCTGTCTGTTCTTTCCTAGCCCACGTTTGCAGCTGCTGTTGCTAACTCAACGGCTAGGAGGTATCACTTCTGTAGTGAATAAGAGTTCAAAGTTCATACCATTCGCAACCAAAGCTCACGCTGAGGTTGGCTTCGTTCTGTAGTTATTATTTGAACCATTCTGACATCGGACCGTCGTCCTCACATCCTCGGAACAGGAGGTTACATTTTCGTCAAGGCTTTATATAGTGGAGGGAGAAGGGTGAGTTTGAAAAGTTTTATAACCCACTGATTGAACAGAGCCCCAACCTTATGAAAACCCAAATCTCTCATTTGGAAGCTAAAATGACATTTAATCTTTTCACCCATAATTTTATATTCAAACATTTCAATTGAACAACAATTCCATGTGAATCCGATAACTACAATGTGCAGACTTTCCACTGTAGAGTTTATATCATCCTGTCATTGAGAATGTCTCAGATGACAACCAAACTGACATCGTATTCATTAAGTACCAACACATATGTTCAACTGGTCGGATTACCAAAATATGGTTCATTTCTCCCCACCGTCCGATTTTCTCAGAATCTCTATGTAAACCAAGGGATTTTCAAATGTCACATCAGTAGGGTGGAGAGAGGAAAAGGGGGGAGAGGTATTTATGACTGTCATAAACCTACCCCCAGGCCAACGTCATGACACTATTAAGGAAAACAAGAGCAAAGAGAAAGAATTCGGCAGACAGAGTGGGAGGGTCGTCACACCGGACTTGAACTCAATCGAACATCTCTGGAAAGACCTTAAAATAGCTGTGCAGCGAAACTCCCCATCCAACCTGACAGAGTTTGAGAGGATCTGCAGAAAGAAATGGGAGAAACTCCCCAAATACAATTATGCCAAGCTTGTAGTGTCACACCCAAGAAGACTCAAGGCTGTAATCGCTACCAAAGGTCCTTCAACAAAGTATTGAGCAAAGGGTCTGAATATTTAAATAAATAAGATATTTCTGCTTTTAATTTGTTATAAATTTGCAAACATTTCTAAAAACCTGTTTTTGCTTTGTCATTATGGGCTATTATGTGTAGATTGATGAGAGGAAAAATGATTTTATCAATTTTAGAATAAGGCTGTAATGTAACAAAATGTGGAAAAAGTCAAGGGGTCTGAATACTTTCCAAAGGCACTGTATGTGTATCATTGTTATATCTGTGATCAGACTTCAGAAATGATAGATAAAATGTTTCTGTGCTCATCTGCCATTCGACAAATATTACACCACAAGTCAGAAATCACACATTCAACAATGAGTGGTTTGGAAGGAATCTGCTATTCTAACTGCGATGCAAAGCAATCAATATTTGTCTTCCCCTGCCTGCATTTCAGTGGAGAGGGTGTGTGGCCCAACTCTGGGTTTAAGGATTTCAAACATATGTCTGAAATAGTCTCTTTTTCAAGATTAAAAGGATAAACATTCACACCGTCGGCAAGAAAAAATGTATATTGGCCATGCTATCAATCCAGCATGATTTCTGCCGGGTCAAAACAACTGGTAACTCAGAATTGGGAAATCTTCTACTTTGGTGCATTCAAGACAACTCAGAACTCGGGAAAAAACGAGCTCCGACTAGAAAAAAATACATTCCGAACAGTCTTTCAACTCAGAATAAAAGTTGGGAATTCGGGTCTCTTTCTAAAGCTTGGACTTTCCCACCTGAAGATCACTGACATCATGATTCGACCTCATTTTACCCCGAGTTCCCAGTTGTCTTGAAAGGACCATGAATCCAGAGAATACCAGACTTTTGATGAGAAAGTTTGCCCACAAGAAGGACCGCCGCGCCACTTTCCTGTTCGTGAACTCAACAAGGTGAGTCCAAAAATTGCCGTCTCCCGCTTCAGAACTTATACTGTTCTGACTTGGTGGTGCACATGTAGCCTAAAGCCATTTGGAGAGAATTATCATCATGGAAAATTGTAAAATCTTTCATTGTCTGCTTATACGCCCCTGTTATTTATCCTACGGTTCTGACTTGGTGTACAGGGAGAATACTGTAAGAACGGCCCGTGTTCTGAAATCTGTCAATGTCCATTTCAAAAGTGCTGAACACATAGTTATATCGTCACTCTGAACTTGCTCATTAATGTCGAAAATGCCTCTTATCCCTTCATTGTTCCCTTATGCCATAGTTTGTACATCTCAATTGTTATATAGGTATATCTCAGTGTCTTATACAGCATTTTAGGCAATGTAGGAATTATGCATTTCTTTGTTTTGCATACTTTGTGTATTATAATTAGCTCATGTGCTTTTCTACAAGAAGAGGGGATACAATATAATGTTGTTGGGTCTGTAACCATGAAGAGGGGATACTATATAATGTTGTTGGGTCTGTAACCATGAAGAGGGGATACTATATAATGTTGTTGGGTCTGTAACCATGGAGAGGGGATACTATATAATGTTGTTGGGTCTGTAACCATGAAGAGGGGATACTATATAATGTTATTGGGTCTGGAACCATGAAGAGGGGATACTATATAATGTTTTTAGGTCTGGAAACATGTTTGTCAGTGACCATTTAGTAATAGACCCATGTACAGTAATTCCATTTGATATTGTGAGGGTTGTTTTGTTTGTGCAATGCGCTGTCTGTGCACCGTTATATTGTCTATAAAAGTGGATCCTCGTGATTGTATTTTCCGTCCTTTTTAAAACCATATAGGCCTAATAAAATTATTCAAATTGGAGGCTAACCGTGTCTCTCTCTCAGTGGTGACGTAAAGAAGAATAAAGTTAAGGCCTCGCTGATTTTATCTGAACTAACACCGATCGTAATTTCTGTTGGTGTTAGTTTTGAAAGTGCTGAACGAAGGACTACCTCGTCGCAGCTCGTTTGCCTGCACTTGATTATATTTAGAGCTACATTATAAACATTATAAATCTACTGAACATAAATGTAATGTTCCTGTATGGGGTAACAATTCAAAACTCATGTCTGCATTTGAAGGAGAATGCGTTTTTTTTTTATTGAGTTACACAACAAGGAGTCAGTAGAAACTATATTTATTTATTTTTTAGCAAGTCAGCCGTGTCAGCTATGGTTTTTAAAAAGACAGTAAATGAGGCTGAATGATCATTTTCGCTGCCAGATGAGGCTCTGTTGATTTGCCAGGTGTAGCAGTGGTGATGATTCACCCTGTGGTACTGAACAGATCGCTCTGCTCTCGGGTACAGCCTCATGTAGGCCATAACAGTTTGTCACCGTTATACACTCGAAAAAAGAAAAGCTTCCTGGGGTATCCTTTAGAGGTTCTTCACATTGAAACTGTGGGGGAAGCCCTGGAAACCCCTTTTAATGGATACTTGAAGAACCTTTTGAAGGACGTTTTGAAGGACGTTTTGAAGAACCTTTTGAAGGACGTTTTGAAGAACGTTTTGAAGGACGTTTTGAAGAACGTTTTGAAGAACGTTTGAAGGACGTTTTGAAGAACCTTTTGAAGGACGTTTTAAAGAACGTTTGAAGGACGTTTTGAAGAACCTTTTGAAGAACGTTTGAAGGACGTTTTGAAGAACGTTTTGAAGAACGTTTTGAATAACCTTTTGAAGGACCTTTTGAAGGACGTTTTGAAGAACGTTTTGAAGGACGTTTGAAGGACGTTTTGAAGAATGTTGTGAAGAACGTTTGAAGGACGTTTTGGGGTTCATTTTTGGACTCACCCTCCCTCTCTTATTGTTATGCGTAATAATAATATGCATAACAATAACAACAATAACACAATAGTTTAGTTGTCAGTGTTTATTTAGATTTGAGTGGCAAAGCAGAATAAATAAATAAATCTATATATGAGATAAACTCCCAGCAGAGCCCCAAGTCCAATGTGTATATCCTCTGTCCTGTCGATGTTACTGTGTTGATGTTCTCCGTATCCACAGACAGAATGATTTTGTAGTACACGGTGATCGATCAGGTTTCCTGTTATATTTATTAACAAAACATGCACAGACATTATTCACACCTTGTTTTTTTTGTGGTGAATGTGAATGAAAAAAAAACTGTTTTGATAATGGTTTTCATACACATCCTTTACCCATAATGTAGAGGCCTCTGGGATATTAACTGATGAGGTCAGGGAGCAGAATGGTACATGTGATCTGCATACCAATACCTATTGACATTCCTTTGTATGTCTCCTCATCTGTATACCTGCAGACACAGATGTGAGCAGTTCAGTAATCTGCACCCAATATACAGCCAGCCATCAACATATTCTTATAGCCTACATATTCTTATAGCCTACATATTCTTATAGCCTACATATTCTTATAGCCTACATATTCTTATAGCCTACATATTCTTATAGCCTACATATTCTTATAGCCTACATATTCTTATAGCCTACATATTCTTATAACCTACATATTCTTATAGCCTACATATTCTTATAGCCTACATATTCTTATAACCTACATATTCTTATAGCCTACATATTCTTATAGCCTACATATTCTTATAGCCTACATATTCTTATAGCCTACATATTCTTATAGCCTACATATTCTTATAGCCTACATATTCTTATAACCTACATATTCTTATAGCCTACATATTCTTATAGCCTACATATTCTTATAGCCTACATATTCTTATAGCCTACATATTCTTATAGCCTACATATTCTTATAACCTACATATTCTTATAGCCTACATATTCTTATAACCTACATATTCTTATAACCTACATATTCTTATAGCCTACATATTCTTATAGCCTACATATTCTTATAGCCTACATATTCTTATAGCCTACATATTCTTATAGCCTACATATTCTTATAACCTACATATTCTTATAGCCTACATATTCTTATAGCCTACATATTCTTATAGCCTACATATTCTTATAGCCTACATATTCTTATAACCTACATATTCTTATAGCCTACATATTCTTATAGCCTACATATTCTTATAACCTACATATTCTTATAGCCTACATATTCTTATAGCCTACATATTCTTATAGCCTACATATTCTTATAGCCTACATATTCTTATAACCTACATATTCTTATAGCCTACATATTCTTATAGCCTACATATTCTTATAACCTACATATTCTTATAGCCTACATATTCTTATAGCCTACATATTCTTATAGCCTACATATTCTTATAGCCTACATATTCTTATAGCCTACATATTCTTATAACCTACATATTCTTATAGCCTACATATTCTTATAGCCTACATATTCTTATAACCTACATATTCTTATAGCCTACATATTCTTATAGCCTACATATTCTTATAGCCTACATATTCTTATAGCCTACATATTCTTATAGCCTACATATTCTTATAACCTACATATTCTTATAGCCTACATATTCTTATAGCCTACATATTCTTATAGCCTACATATTCTTATAGCCTACATATTCTTATAACCTACATATTCTTATAGCCTACATATTCTTATAGCCTACATATTCTTATAGCCTACATATTCTTATAACCTACATATTCTTATAGCCTACATATTCTTATAACCTACATATTCTTATAACCTACATATTCTTATAGCCTACATATTCTTATAGCCTACATATTCTTATAGCCTACATATTCTTATAGCCTACATATTCTTATAGCCTACATATTCTTATAACCTACATATTCTTATAGCCTACATATTCTTATAGCCTACATATTCTTATAACCTACATATTCTTATAGCCTACATATTCTTATAGCCTACATATTCTTATAACCTACATATTCTTATAGCCTACATATTCTTATAGCCTACATATTCTTATAGCCTACATATTCTTATAGCCTACATATTCTTATAGCCTACATATTCTTATAACCTACATATTCTTATAGCCTACATATTCTTATAGCCTACATATTCTTATAACCTACATATTCTTATAGCCTACATATTCTTATAACCTACATATTCTTATAACCTACATATTCTTATAGCCTACATATTCTTATAGCCTACATATTCTTATAGCCTACATATTCTTATAACCTACATATTCTTATAGCCTACATATTCTTATAACCTACATATTCTTATAACCTACATATTCTTATAGCCTACATATTCTTATAACCTACATATTCTTATAGCCTACATATTCTTATAACCTACATATTCTTATAGCCTACATATTCTTATAGCCTACATATTCTTATAGCCTACATATTCTTATAACCTACATATTCTTATAACCTACATATTCTTATAGCCTACATATTCTTATAGCCTACATATTCTTATAACCTACATATTCTTATAACCTACATATTCTTATAGCCTACATATTCTTATAACCTACATATTCTTATAACCTACATATTCTTATAGCCTACATATTCTTATAACCTACATATTCTTATAACCTACATATTCTTATAGCCTACATATTCTTATAACCTACATATTCTTATAACCTACATATTCTTATAACCTACATATTCTTATAACCTACATATTCTTATAGCCTACATATTCTTATAACCTACATATTCTTATAGCCTACATATTCTTATAACCTACATATTCTTATAACCTACATATTCTTATAGCCTACATATTCTTATAACCTACATATTCTTATAGCCTACATATTCTTATAGCCTACATATTCTTATAGCCTACATATTCTTATAACCTACATATTCTTACCTCTTTGTTGAATTGATATCCATTGAACTGTGTCCAGTCTCTGTTTTAGAAAGATGTTCACAAATATGAAAAGATAGATGGTATCATCGTAAAACAATATCCATTTAGATCATACAAGGGACTAACCTGACCTTAAATTGAGGAGATCTTTAAATGTTTCATTTAAGTGCCTCCACTTGGTGTCCTTTAAACCCAGATGTTTCATTTAAGTGCCTCCACTTGGTGTCCTTTAAACCCAGATGTTTCATTTAAGTGCCTCCACTTGGTGTCCTTTAAACCCAGATGTTTCATTTAAGTGCCTCCACTTGGTGTCCTTTAAACCCAGATGTTTCATTTAAGTGCCTCCACTTGGTGTCCTTTAAACCCAGATGTTTCATTTAAGTGCCTCCACTTGGTGTCCTTTAAACCCAGATGTTTCATTTAAGTGCCTCCACTTGGTGTCCTTTAAACCCAGATGTTTCAGTTGAGTGCCTCCACTTGGTGTCCTTTAAACCCAGATGTTTCAGTTGAGTGCCTCCACTTGGTGTCCTTTAAACCCAGATGTTTCAGTTAAGTGCCTCCACTTGGTGTCCTTTAAACCCAGATGTTTCAGTTGGGCAGTTAGGTTCCTGCAAGAACCCCCAACAACTAAGGAGGTTCTTCGATGAACCCCACCTCCTACGGGGTTCTGGGAAGAACCTTTTGGGGGACATTTTCAGTGCAAAGAACCCGAAGGTTCTTAGAAAGAACTTTGAGGATCTTAAAGAAACGTTTGTTGCATCACACATTGTTTTAGAGTGTAACTGAGTTGCTATAGTTCACAAAAAAGACTTGTTAGTGTAAGTACACTATGTAATAAGGATCCCTTAAAAGGAAGTGTTGCCCAGAGATAAGCTTGTTTTGGCGAGAAATTAACATGAATTTTGAATGAATATGAAAAGCGTATACTAAAATATGAGAATACTAAATGCAATGTCTCAAAATCCATATCCCTCTGACCTCTATATTGTGTTATGTCCTGTGGATTCGAGAAGAAAGATGAGATCAATGGGAAAGGGAGCCTCTGTCAGGTGACCAATAGCCTTCATTCTTGCACAGAATCCAGAATACCTGATGTGATGCTATTTTCCTGATTTTTTACAACTTTTGTTCTCTGGCCTCTGCTGATTTAGTCACCCTGATGCTGACCATCTACAAGGGTAAACAAACATTTTTGATTGGATTATGAGACATGGGGTTTGGACCATTGCTTTTCTTCCAGGATTATCTACACAATTAACATATTATTTTACCCATTGGTCAAAAGATGAGATTTTGATTGGACAACCTACATATGGAACAGACATATAGCACACACAAACATATCACTCTCAGAGACCTCTGAATCTCACATCAATAACCTCTACCTCCTAGACACTTGAGTAGAGCTGGGAGAATCACATTTTTGGTCATACATGGATGGAGTGGCGTTGACTGGGTGATGCTGTGACACGCTGCACCCTCTGCTGTTTGATTATGGTATTACACCCCAGTCACCACATACCTCCACATACCTCATGCAAAATCATTTGTACTCATCCACTGGGGAAGGAGAGAGAAAGGGAGAGGTATGGGGATTGCTGCTAGTACTTGCTGTACTTGTTTCCTTGTGAATGTAACTATAAAAACGAGTCTATAGTATAGAGCTGCTATGAAGTGTGTTGTGTAGCTCTCGGCTCCCTCTGGTGGGTGATATGTAACTTACTGAAGAACATATTAAATTAAAGTATTTGAATTCCTATTACTACAAGAGCAGCACAAACACATTCTGGTAGGCAAACCATACTGGGACGGCAGTGTAGCCTAGTGGTTAGAGCGTTGGACTAGTAACTGGAAGGTTGCAACATCGAATCCCCGAGATGACAAGGTAAAAAATCTGTTGTTCTGCCCCTGAACAAGGCAGTTAACCCACTGTTCCCTGGTAAGCCATCATTGAAAATAAGAATTTGTTCTTAACTGACTTGCCGCGTTAAATAAAAGTAAAAAGAAAATATCAATGCACTTTACAGATGAGCTGTAACTGATTGATTCCAGCTTTGCACACTCTTGGCATTCTCTCAACCAGCTTCACCTGGAATGCTTTTCCAACAGTCTTGAAGGAGTTCCCACATATGCTGAGCACTTGTTGGCTGATTTTCCTTCACTCTGCGGTCCAACTCATCCCAAACCATCTCAATTGGGTTGAGGTAGGGGGATTGTAGAGGCCAGGTCATCTGATGCAGCACTCCATCACTCTCCTTCTTGATCAAATAGCCCCTGGAGGTGTGTTGGGTTGGTGTCCTGTTAAAAAACAAATATATAGTCTCACTAAGCACAAACCAGATGGGATGATGTATCGCTGCAGAATGCTGTGGTAGCCATGCTGGATAAATGTACCTTGAATTCTAAATAAACCACTGACAGTGTCACCAGCAAAGCACCCCCACCCAATCACACTTCCTCCTCCATGCTTCACTGTGGGAACCACACATGCGGACATCATCCATTCACCTACACTGTCTCACAAAGACACGGAGGTTGGAACCAAAAATCTCAAATTTGGACTCTTCAGACCAAAGGACAGATTTCAACCGGTCTCATGTCCATTGCTCATGTTTCTTGGCCCAAGCAAGTCTCTTCTTCTTATTGGTGTCCTTTAGTAGTGGTTTCTATACAGCAATTGGACCACGAAGGCCTGATTCATGCAGTCTCCTGTGAACAGTTTATGCTGGGATGTGTCTTTACTTGAACTCTGTGAAGCATTTATTTGGGCTGCAATTTCTGAGGCTGGTATCTCTAACGAACTTATCCTCTGGGTTAACTGTGTATCATGACACAAGGCGAGACCCAGATGCAGATGGTTGTAGTCTTACAATGTTTATTAATCCAAAAGGAGTAGGCAAGAGAATGATCGTGGACAGGCAAAAGGTTAAACCCAGATCAGAGTCCACGAGGTACAGAGTGGCAGACAGGCTCGAAGTCAGGACAGGCAGGCGGGTACAGAGTCCAGAAACAGGCAAGGGTCAAAACCGGGAGGACTAGAAAAAGGAGAATGCAAAAAGCAGGAGAACGGGAAAAACTTGACTTGGAAAAACATACAAGACGAACTGGCACAGAGAGACAGGAAACACAGGGATAAATACACTGGGGAAAATAAGTGACACCTGGAGGGGGTGGAGACAATCACAAGGACAGGTGAACTGATCGGGGCATGACACTCTGGGTCTTCCTTTCCTGTGGCATTCCCCATGAGACCAAGTTAACCATTAAAAGAATTCAATCCTTTTGGTTTCAATATGAACCCTTTTCTTTTACAGGTTAATATGTTTAGGCCTGGTCTGCGGAAGAAAATGTCAATGTCTTAAAAGTAATGAAGGACTGTTGTGTCTCTTTGCTTATTTGAGCTGTTCTTGACATGATATGGACTTGGTATTTTACCAAATAGGGCTATGTTCTGTATACCACCCCTACCTTATCACAACACAACTGATTGGTTTCGAGGAAAAGGATGGCTACTTTGAAGAATCTGAAATCTAAATTATATTTTGATTAGTTTAACACTGGATGGGGGTTATGAGTAGGGTTGGGGGGGATTTAATGCAGGCAAACTCAAATCAGTTTTACAACATTTTTACCAGATTGTCACATGTGCAACCAGAGGAAAAAAACTCTATTCAACCTTTACTCTACACACAAAGACACACCTCTCCATCGCCCTCCATTGTCAAATCTGACCATAATTCTATCCTCCTGATTCCTGCTTACAAGCAAAAACAAAAGCAGGAAGTACCTGTGACTTGATCAATACGGAAGTGGTCAGATGATGCAGATGCTACATTACAGGACTGTTTTGCAGCACAGACTGGAATATGTTCCAGGATTCTTCCGATGGCATTGTGGAGTATACCACCTCAGTCACCGGCTTAATCAATAAGTGCATCGACAACGTCGTCCCTAAAGTGACTGTACGTACATATCCCAACCAGAAGCCATGGATTACAGGCCACATCCATATCGAGCTAAAGGCTAGAGCTGCCGCTTTCAAGGAGCGGGACACTAATCCAGACGCCTATAAGAAATCCCGCTAGGCCCTCAGACGAACCATCAAAGAGGCAAAGCGTCAATACAGGATTAAGATTGAATCCTGCTACACCGGCTCTGACGCTCGTCGGATATGGCAGGGCTTGCAAACTATTATGGACTACAAAGGGAAACCCAGACGCGAGCTGCCCAGTGACGTGAGCCTACCAGACAAGCTAAATGTCTTTTATGCTCGCTTCGAGGCAAGCAACACTGAAGCATGCACGAGAGCACCAGCTGTTCTGGATGAGTGTGTGATAACGCTCTCGGTAGCCAATGTGAGCAAGACAGGTCAACATTCACAAAGCTGCAGGGCAAGATGGATTACCAGGACGTGTACTCAAAGCATGCACGGACCAACTGGCAAGTGTCTTCACTGACAGTTTCAACCTCTCCCTGACTGAGTTTGTAACACCTACATATTTCAAGCAGACCACCAGTGTCCCTGTGCCCAAGGAAGTGAAGGTAACTGACATAAATGAGTACCTCCCCGTAGCACTCACGTCAGTAGCCATGAAGTGCTTTGAAAGGCTGGTCATGGCTCACATCAACAGCATCCTTCCGGATACCCTAGACCCACTCCAATTAGAATACCGCTCCAACCGATCCACAGATGATGCAATCTCAATTGCACTCCACACTGCCCTTTCCCACCTGGACAAAAGGAACACCTACGTGAGAATGCTATTGACTACAGCTCAGTGTTCAACACCATAGTTCCCTCAAAGCTCATCACTAAGTGAAGGAACTAAACACCTCCCTCTGCAACTGGATCCTGGACTTCCTGACGGGCCACCCCCAGATGGTAAGGGTAGGCAACAACATGTCTGCCACGCTGACCCTCAACACTGGGGCCCCTTAGGGGTGTGTACTTAGTCCCCTCATGTACTCCCTGTTCACCCACGACTGCGTGGCCAAACACGACACCATCACCCTCATGAAGTTTGCTGACGACACAACAGTGGTAGGCCTGATCACCGACAACAATGAGACAGCTAATAGGGAGGAGGTCAGAGAACTGGCAATGTGGTGCCAGGACAACAACCTCAATGTGAGCAAGACAACGGAGCTGATCGTGGACTACAGGAAAAGGCTGACCGAACAGGCGCACATTAACATTGACGGGCTGTAGTGGAGCTGGTCGAGCGTTTCAAGTTCCTTAGTGTGCACATCACCAACGATCTATCATGGTCCAAACACACCAAGAGAGTCGTGAGGAGGGCACGGCAAAATCTATTTCCTCTCAGGAGACTGAAAATATTTGGCATGGGTCCCCAGATCCTCAAAAGTTTCTACAGCTGCACCATCAAGAGTATCCTGACCGGTTGCCTCACCGGCTGCGTGGCATCTGACCACAAGGCGCTTCAGAGTGTAGTGCGTACGGCCCAGTACATCACCGGGGCCAAGCTTCCTGCAATCCAGGACCTATATAATAGATGGTGTCAGAGGAAAGCCCATAAAATTGTCAGAGACTCCAGTTCAACCAAGTCATAGACTGTTTTCTCTGCTACCGCACGGTATACGGTACCGGAGCGCCAAGTCTAGGACCAAAAGGCTCCTTAACAGCTTCTAACCCCAAGCCATAAGACTGCTGAACAATTAATCAAATGGCCACCGGACTATTACATTGCCCCCCGTATATAGCCTCGTTATTGTTATGTTATTGTGTTACTTTTTATTTATTTTTTACTTTAGTTTATTTGGTAAATATTTTCTTAACTCTTCTTGAACTGGTTAAGGGCTTGTAAAGCATTTCAGGGTAAGGTCTACACTTGTTGTATTCGGCGCATTTGACAAATAAAGTTTGAATTGATTTGATTCGGGAAGGTAGCTTGGAGGGGGAGGCTGGCGTGTTGGGGACTATTCACGATAAGGAGTAGCTGCTCCACTGATGACACCACTCTCTCCTCTACCTGACCTGCCTGGGACCCACAGAGATTCACAGTCATTAACAAACACCAACAATTGGTTTGTGCGATTAATGGATGTGATTAATGGATGGATTAATTGATCTGGTCATTTCACACACAACACACACACACACACACACACACACACACACACACACACACACACACACACACACACACACACACACACACACACACACACACACACACACACACACACACACACACACACACACACACAAACACACACACACACACACACACACAAATGTATTTATAAAGCTCTATACAAAAAGTGCTGTACAGAAACCCAGCCTAAAACCCCAAACAGAAAACAATGCAGGTGTAGAAGCACGGTGGAAAAACTCCCTAGAAAGGCCAGAATCTAGGAAGAAACCTAGAGAGGAACCAGGCTCTGAAGGGTGGCCTGTCCTCTTCTGGCTGTGCCGGGTGCAGATTATAAACCTAGAGAGGAACCAGGCTCTGAGGAGTGGCCAGTCCTCTTCTGGCTGTGCCGGGTGCAGATTATAAACCTAGAGAGGAACCAGGCTCTGAGGAGTGGCCAGTCCTCTTCTGGCTGTGCCAGGTGCAGTTTAAATATCTCTCTCATCGTCACTCAATGCACAGGTTTACCTCCACTGTATTCACATCCTACCATACCTTTGTTTGTACATTATGCCTTGAATCTATTCTACCGTGCCCAGAAACCTGCTCCTTTTACTCTCTATTCCGAATGTACTAGACAACCAGTTCTTATAGCCTTTAGCCGTACCCTTATCCTACTCCTACTCTGTTCCTCTGGGGATGTAGAGATTAACCGAGGCCCTGCAGTGTCTAGCTCCGCTCCTATTCCCCAGGCGCTCTCATTTGTTGACTTCGGTAACCGTAAAAGCCATGGTTTCATGCATGTTAACATTAGAAGCTTCCTTCCTAAGTTTGTTTTATTCACTGCTTTATCCCCCCCTCCAACCCGGATGTCCATATATGGCTGTGTCTGAATCCTGGCCTAGGAAGACCAAAAACCCTGAAATTTCCATCCCTAACTATAACATTTTCTGACAAGATAGAACTGCCAAAGGAATTGGAAAGCTGATAGACAAGATATAACAAGATATAACTCCCCAAAGATTGGAAAGCTGCTGCAAGTCACCCCCCTCTTCAAAGGGGGAGACACTCTCAACCCAAATTGCTACAGACCTATATCTATCCTACCCTGCCTTTCTAATGTCTTCGAAAGCCAAGTTAACAAACAACACCATTTCGGATCCCACCGTACCTTCTCTGCTATGCAATCTGGTTTCCGAGCTGGTCATGGGTGCACCTCAGCCACGCTCAAGGTCCTAAACGATATCATAACCACCATCGATAAGAGACAATACTGTGCAGCTGCATTCATCGACCTGGCCAATGGTTTCGACTCTGTCAATCACCACATTCTTATCGGCAGACTCAACAGCCTTGGTTTCTCAAATGATTGCCCCGCCTGGTTCACCAACTACTTCTCAGACAGAGTTCAGTGTGTCAAATCGGAGGATCTGTTGTCTGGAACTCTGGCAGTCTCTATGGGGGTGCCACAGGGTTCAATTCTCAGGCCAACTTTTTTTTCTGTATACATCAATGATGTTGCTCTTGCTGCTGGTGATTCTCTGATCCACCTCTACGCAGACGACAGCATTCTGTATACTTCTGGCCCTTCTTTGGACACTGTGTTAACAACCCTCCAGACGAGCTTCAATGCCATACAACATTCCTTCCGTGGCCTCCAACTGCTTTTAAATACAAGTAAAACTAAATGCATACTCTTCAACCGATCGCTGTCTGCACCTGCCTGCCCGTCCAGCATCACTACTCTGGACGGTTCTGACTTAGAATATGTGGACAACTACAAATACCTAGGTGTCTGGTTAGACTGTAAACTCTCTTTCCAGACTCACATCAAACATCTCCAATCCAAATGTAAATCTAGAATTGGCTTCCTATTTTACATTTACATTACATTTAAGTCATTTAGCAGATGCTCTTATCCAGAGCGACTTACAAATTGGTGCATTCACCTTATGACATCCAGTGGAACAGTCACTTTACAATAGTGCATCTAAATCTTAAAAGGGGGGGGGTGAGAAGGATTACTTATCCTATCCTAGGTATTCCTTAAAGAGGTGGGGTTTCAGGTGTCTCCGGAAGGTGGTGATTGACTCCGCTGTCCTGGCGTCGTGAGGGAGTTTGTTCCACCATTGGGGGGCCAGAGCAGCGAACAGTTTTTGCAACAAAGCAACCTTCACTCATGCTGCCAAACATACCCTTGTAAAACTGACCATCCTACCGATCCTCGACTTCGGCGATGTCATTTACAAAATAGCCTCCAATACCCTACTCAATAAATTGGATGCAGTCTATCACAGTGCCATCTGTTTTGTCACCAAAGCCCCATATACAGTGGGGCAAAAAAAATATTTAGTCTGCCACCAATTGTGCAAGTTCTCCCACTTAAAAAGATGAGAGAGGCCTGTAATTTTCATCATAGGTACACTTCAACTATGACAGACAAAATGAGAAGAAAAATCCAGAAAATCACATTATAGGATTTTTAATGAATTGATGTGCAAATTATGGTGGAAAATAAGTATTTGGTCAATAACAAAAGTGTATCTCAATACTTTGTTATATACCCTTTGTTGGCAATGACAGAGGTCAAACGTTTTCTGTAAGTCTTCACAAGGTTTTCACACACTGTCGTCCTGGTTTCTTTGCAGAAAAACAGCACCAAAGCATGATGTTTCCACCCCCATGCTTTACAGTAGGTATGGTGTTCTTTGGATGCAACTCAGCATTCTTTGTCCTCCAAACACGACGAGTTGAGTTTTTACCAAAAAGTTATATTTTGGTTTCATCTGACCATATGACATTCTCCCAATCTTCTTCTGGATCATCCAAATGCTCTCTAGCAAACTTCAGGCGGGCCTGGACATGTACTGGCTTAAGCAGGGGGACACGTCTGGCACTGCAGGATTTGAGTCCCTGGCGGCGTAGTGTGTTACTGATGGTAGGCTTTGTTACTTTGGTCCCAGCTCTCTGCAGGTCATTCACTACGTCCCCCCGTGTGGATCTGGGATTTTTGCTAGTCATAGTGGAGTTTGGAGTGTGACTGTTTGAGGTTGTGGACAGGTGTATTTTATACTGATAACAAGTTCAAACAGGTGCCATGAATACAGGTAACGAGTGGAGGACAGAGGAGCCGTTAGTTAAGGTCTGTGAGAGCCAGAAATCTTGCTTGTTTGTAGGTGACCAAATACTTATTTTCCACCATAATTTGCAAATAAATTCATAAAAAATCCTGCAATGTGATTTTCTGGATTTTTTTTCTAATTTTGTCTGTCATAGTTGAAGTGTACCTGTGATGAAAATGACAGGCCTCTCTCATCTTTTTAAGTGGGAGAACTTGCACGATTGGTGGCTGACTAAATACTTTTTTGCCCCACTGTACTACCCACCACTGCGACCTGTATGCTCTTGTAACGGATGTGAAACGGCTAGCTTAGTTAGCGGTGTGCGCTAAATAGCGTTTCAATCGGATACGTCACTTGCTCTGAGACCTTGAAGTAGTAGTTCCCCTTGCTCTGCAAGGGCCGCGGCTTTTGTGGAGCGATGGGTAACGATGCTTCGAGGGTGACTGTTGTCGTTGTGTGCAGAAGGTTCCTGGTTCGCGCCCGGGTATGGGCGAGGGGACGGACGTAAAGTTAAAAACTGTTACATTCTCGTTGGCTGGCCCTTGCTTCATACTCATCGCCAAACCCACTGGCTCCAGGTCATCTACAAGACCCTGCTAGGTAAAGTCCCCCCTTATCTCAGCTCGCTGGTCAGCATAGCATCACACACCTGTAGCACACGCTCCAGCAGGTATATCTCTCTGGTCACTCCCAAAACCAATTATTCCGTTGGCCGCCTCTCCTTCCAGTTCTCTGCTGCCAATGACTGAAACGAACTACAAAAATCTCCCTCACTAGCTTTAAGCACCAGCTGTCAGAGCAGCTCACAGATAACTGCACCTGTACAAAGCCCATCTATAATTTACCCCAAACAACTCCCTCTTCCCCTATTGTATTTATTTATTTATTTTGTTCCTTTGCACCCCATTATTTTTATTTCTACTTTGCACATTCTTCCACTGCAAATCCACCATTCCAGTGTCTTACTTGCTATATTGTGTTTACTTCGCCACCATGGCCTTTTTTTGCCTTTTACCTCCCTTATCTCACCTCATTTGCTCACATCATATATAGACTTATTTTTCTACTGTATTATTGACTGTATGTTTGTTTTACTCCATGTGTAATTCTGTGTTGTTGTATGTGTCGAACTGCTTTGCTTTATCTTGGACAGGTTGCAATTGTAAATGAGAACTTGTTCTCAACTTGCCTACCTGGTTAAATAAAGGTGAATCAAATAAAATAAATACATTTTCATTTACGTTTCCCCTGTCCAGATGCATCTACAGTGTCTGTCCTCACAGAGATGCGTAGGAAATCAGCCCTAGCCTGAACAGGAAGCCAGTGTAGAGAGCCTAGCACTGGAGTAATATGATCAAATGTTTTGGTTCTAGTCAGGATTCTAGCAGCCATTGTTTAGCACTAACTGAAGTTTATTTAGTGCTTTATGCGGGTAGCCGGGAAAAGTAAAGCATTGCAGTAGTCTAATCTAGAAGTGACAAAAGCGTGGATACATTTTTATGTATCATTTTTTACAAAAAGTTTCTGATTTTTGCAATGTGACGAAGATGGGAAAAAATCTTTCCTTTAAATATTCTTGATATGTTCTTCAAAAGAGAGATCAGGGTCCAGAGTAACGCCGAGGTCCTTCGCAGTTTTATTTGAGACGACTGTACAACCATCAATATTAATTGTCAGATCCAACAGTAGATCTCTTTGTTTCTTGGGAACAAAAACTAGCATCTCTGTTTTTGTCAAAGTTTAAATGTAAAAAATATCCACTTCCTTATGTCTGAAACACGGGCTTCCAGGGTGGGCAATTGGGGGCTTAACCATGTTTCAACGAAATGTACAGCTGTGTGTCTTCCGCATAGCAGTGAGAGTTGACATTGTGTTTCCGAATGACATCACCAGGAGGTAGAATATATAGTGAATCGCATCTGCAGTTCCACAAACTGGCCACCGCGTGGAGACAAAGAAGAAGCTCGTCCCTCCTCTTACTGGCTCCTCCATCAATTTCTGAGTTTCATAGAACTCTAAAATCATTATAGCCTATTGTTCCCAACAGAGAACAAAGCTCGCCAGTTTTGTAGTCCTAAAACCCGGAAAGATATTACCTCTGGTTCGTTCAGCCATCCCTATGGGAAATATTAACGGGGAATGAAAAAAATAGATATCTATGCATTTAACATTTATTTAACAAGACAAGTCTGTTAAGAACAAATCATTATTTGCAATGATGGCCTACTCCGGCCAAACCCGGTCGACGCTGGGCCAATTGTGCGCTGCCCTACGGGACTCCCAATAACATTCCGATGTGATACAGCCTGGAATCGAAACAGGGACTGTAGTGACGCCTCTTGCACTGCCTTAGACCACTGCGCCACTCGGGATGCCGAAAATAAAGTCGGAGGTTAACACAGGTTTAGGAGCTCTTATCCGTTTTGTTCTACGAGATAATAGCAGTCAGTTAACATTACCCTCATGAATTATTAATCATTTATGCGCTTTCTTTTTTCATCATTACATAGATTTTTCTGAATAAAAAAATTGAAGTTAGCCGATGAAGATGATCTTCATAGAACAAAACGTGTTATGTTCACCACAGACCTTTACCACAGACTCTACAAACACGCCATTCATTTTTCCGGAGTTGGCGGAGTTCATGCCTACAGTTAAATGCCTACAAAATACGTCATTACTCTTTATCTCTATGATATATCCAGCCTTGAACAAACTGATGTTATGCTGAAAACCGGTTCGTAGTTCTAGACTGTAGGCGAGATCACACTTTATCCGCTTCCAATAGCACACCTCTCTTAGATGCCGACACACACAGAGAGAGAGAGTGTCTCTGTCTATCTGGGTGTCTCTATATCAATTCAATTTAATCAACTCGAGGGCTTTATTTGCATGGGAAACATATGTGTCTCTCTAGTAGGATAGTAGGAAGGGACTACCTGGTTGGGACAGGCCCAGCGGTTCTATTTCCGGGCTCAGCGGTTTGGTCAAATCACCGGACTTTGCGTTTGAACAATTTCTACATGAATCACGTAAACCAGATTTCTATTTTTCCGGTTAAAACACAAGCACATCCAGGGAGCGCGCTTCGGAGTGGACGTCAGTCAGTGCGCGTGTCAGTCAATCCAACCCTTCCGGACAAAGAGAGAGCGCCTCACGTTCACATCCCCTCTAGAGGAGCGCTCCGCGAGCCACGGTCTCATCCCGTTCTGTCCCGTGCGCCTGGAACTCCCTGTTGCTGTTCACACCTCTCTCCGCCAGCCCGCGCGAATAACGGACGACCCTTCGTGCTCTCCGGTGAGTCAGTCGGTGTATGTTTGCGACTCTTATTTAGCTTTGTGAGACTGAGTGTAAACCTCTGTAGCCTAAACTATATACTCAGTATATGTGAGTGTATCTAGGGTAAAGTTCAAATGTCTGTGTGTAGCAATGTAAATGTATATTGTTTTGGCTGTTTCCCCCTACTTCTGAGGGCACAGGTCCTCTCTCTCTCTCTCTCTCTCTCTCTCTCTCTCTCTCTCTCTCTCTCTCTCTCTCTCTCTCTCTCTCTCTCTCTCTCTCTGGTTAACAGGAAACACAGCAGGGTGTGAGTGGAGCAGTAGTGATAGGATACTGAGAAGTGAGCAGTCTAGGAGCCCATTTATTATTATTTTTTTTATCTCAAAGCATAACCTTCAATGTAACGAAATAGAGGAATAGTGGGGATATACAGAGAAAGGAAAGGACAGGGAAAGAGAGAGAGAGGGCAGGGAAAGAGAAAGAGAGGGCAGGGAAAGAGAGAGAGGGGGCAGGGTAAGAGAGGGCAGAGAAAGAGAGAAAGAGGGCAGGGAAAGAGAGAGAGGGGGCAGGGAAAGAGAGGGCAGGGAAAGAGAGAGAGAGGTCAGGGAAAGAGAGGGCAGGGAAAGAGAGGGCAGGGAAAGAGAGAGAGAGGTCAGGGAAAGAGAGAGAGAGGGCAGGGAAAAAGAGAGAGGGCAGGGAAAGAGAGAGAGAGGACAGGGAAAGAGAGAGAGAGAGAGGGCAGGGAAAGAGAGAGAGAGAGGGCAGGGAAAGAGAGAGAGAGGGCAGGGAAAGAGAGAGGGCAGGGAAAGAGAGAGAGAAGGCAGGGAAAGAGAGAGGGCAGGGAAAGAGAGAGGGCAGGGAAAGAGAGAGAGAGGGCAGGGAAAGAGAGAGGGCTGGGAAAGAGAGAGAGAAGGGAAAGAGAGAGAGAAGGCAGGGAAAGAGAGAGGGCAGGGAAATAGAGAGGGCAGGGAAAGAGAGAGGGCAGGGAATGAGAGAGGGCAGGGAAAGAGACAGAGAGAGGGCAGGGAAAGAGAGAGGGCAGGGAAAGAGAGAGAGAGGGCAGGGAAAGAGAGAGGGCAGGGGAAGAGAGAGAGAGGGCAGGGAAAGAGAGAGGGCAGGGAAAGAGAGAGAGGGCAGGGAAAGAGAGAGAGAGGGCAGGGAAAGAGAGAGAGAGAGAGAGAGAGAGGGCAGGGAAAGAGAGAGGGCAGGGAAAGAGAGAGAGAGAGAGGGCAGGGAAAGAGAGAGGGCAGGGAAAGAGAGAGAGAGGCCAGGGAAAGAGAGAGAGGAGGCAGGGAAAGAGAGAGGGCAGGGAAAGAGAGAGAGAAGGCAGGGAAAGAGAGGGCAGGGAAAGAGAGAGAGAGGTCAGGGAAAGAGAGAGAGAGGGCAGGGAAAGAGAGAGAGAGGGCAGGGAAAGAGAGAGAGAGAGGGCAGGGAAAGAGAGAGAGAGGGCAGGGAAAGAGAGAGGGCAGGGAAAGAGAGAGAGAAGGCAGGGAAAGAGAGAGGGCAGGGAAAGAGAGAGGGCAGGGAAAGAGAGAGAGAGGGCAGGGAAAGAGAGAGGGGCTGGGAAAGAGAGAGAGAAGGGAAAGAGAGAGAGAAGGCAGGGAAAGAGAGAGGGCAGGGAAAGAGAGAGGGCAGGGAAAGAGAGAGGGCAGGGAATGAGAGAGGGCAGGGAAAGAGACAGAGAGAGGGCAGGGAAAGAGAGAGGGCAGGGAAAGAGAGAGAGAGGGCAGGGAAAGAGAGAGGGCAGGGGAAGAGAGAGAGAGGGCAGGGAAAGAGAGAGGGCAGGGAAAGAGAGAGAGGGCAGGGAAAGAGAGAGGGCAGGGAAAGAGAGAGAGAGAGAGAGAGGGCAGGGAAAGAGAGAGGGCAGGGAAAGAGGGAGAGAGAGAGGGCAGGGAAAGAGAGAGGGCAGGGAAAGAGAGAGAGAGGCCAGGGAAAGAGAGAGAGGAGGCAGGGAAAGAGAGAGGGCAGGGAAAGAGAGAGAGAAGGCAGGGAAAGAGAGGGCAGGGAAAGAGAGAGAGAGGTCAGGGAAAGAGAGAGAGAGGGCAGGGAAAAAGAGAGAGGGCAGGGAAAGAGAGAGAGAGAGGGCAGGGAAAGAGAGAGAGAGGGCAGGGAAAGAGAGAGGGCAGGGAAAGAGAGAGGGCAGGGAAAGAGAGAGGGCAGGGAAAGAGAGAGGGCAGGGAAAGAGAGAGGGCAGGGAAAGAGAGAGAGAGGGCAGGGAAAGAGAGAGGGCAGGGAAAGAGAGAGAGAAGGGAAAGAGAGAGAGAAGGCAGGGAAAGAGAGAGGGCAGGGAAAGAGAGAGGGCAGGGAAAGAGAGAGAGAGAGGGCAGGGAAAGAGAGAGGGCAGGGAAAGAGAGAGAGAGGGCAGGGAAAGAGAGAGGGCAGGGAAAGAGAGAGAGAGGGCAGGGAAAGAGAGAGGGCAGGGAAAGAGAGAGAGAGGGCAGGGAAAGAGAGAGGGCAGGGAAAGAGAGAGAGAGGGCAGGGAAAGAGAGAGTGCAGGGAAAGAGAGAGAGGGCAGGGAAAGAGAGAGAGAGGGCAGGGAAAGAGAGAGAGAGAGGGCAGGGAAAGAGAGAGGGCAGGGAAAGAGAGAGAGAGGCCAGGGAAAGAGAGAGAGGAGGCAGGGAAAGAGAGAGGGCAGGGAAAGAGAGAGAGAGGGCAGGGAAAGAGAGAGAGAGGGCAGGGAAAGAGAGAGAGAGAAAGAGGGCAGGGAAAAAGAGTGAGAGAGGGCAGGGAAAAAGAGAGAGAGAGGGCAGGGAAAGAGAGAGAGAGAGGGCAGGGAAAGAGAGAGAGAGGGGGCAGGGAAAGAGAGAGAGGGGGGGGCAGGGAAATGAGAGAAAGGATTCTGTAACTAGGCCAGAATGAGAGAAAGGATTCTTGAACTAGGCCAGAATGAAAGAGAGAGGATTCTGTAACTAGGCCAGAATGAGAGAGAGAAAGAATTCTGTAACTAAGCCAGAATGAGAGAGAGAGGATTCTGTAACTAGGCCAGAATGAGAGAGAGAGGATTCTGTAACTAGGCCAGAATGAGAGAGAGAAAGGATTCTGTAACTAGGCCAGAATGAGAGAGAGAAAGGATTCTGTAACTAGGCCAGAATGAGAGAGAGAGAGGATTCTGTAACTAGGCCAGAATGAGAGAGAGAGGATTCTGTAACTAGGCCAGAAGGAGAGAGAGAGAAAGGATTCTGTAACTAGGCCAGAATGAGAGAGAGAAAGGATTCTGTAACTAGGCCAGAATGAGAGAGAGAGAGGATTCTGTAACTAGGCCAGAATGAGAGAGAGAAAGGATTCTGTAACTAGGCCAGAATGAGAGAGAGAGAGGATTCTGTAACTAGGCCAGAATGAGAGAGAGAGGATTCTATAACTAGGCCAGAAGGAGAGAGAGAAAGGATTCTGTAACTAGGCCAGAATGAGAGAGAGAGGATTCTGTAACTAGGCCAGAATGGATTCTGTAACTAGGCTAGAATGAGAGAGAGAAAGGATTCTGTAACTAGGCCAGAATGATAGAGAGAAAGGATTCTGTAACTAGGCCAGAATGAGAGAGAGAAAGGATTCTGTAACTAGGCCAGAATGAGAGAGAGAGAGGATTCTGTAACTAGGCCAGAATGAGAGAGAGAGAGAATTCTGTAACTAGGCCAGAATGAGAGAGAGAGAAAGGATTCTGTAACTAGGCCAGAATGAGAGAAAGGATTCTGTAACTAGGCCAGAATGAGAGAAAGGATTCTTGAACTAGGCCAGAATGAAAGAGAGGGGATTCTGTAACTAGGCCAGAATGAGAGAAAGGATTCTGTAACTAGGCCAGAATGAGAGAGAGAGAGGATTCTGTAACTAGGCCAGAATGAGAGAGAGAGGATTCTGTAACTAGGCCAGAAGGAGAGAGAGAAAGGATTCTGTAACTAGGCCAGAATGAGAGAGAGAGGATTCTGTAACTAGGCCAGAATGGATTCTGTAACTAGGCTAGAATGAGAGAGAGAAAGGATTCTGTAACTAGGCCAGAATGAGAGAGAGAGGATTCTGTAACTAGGCCAGAATGAGAGAGAGAGGATTCTGTAACTAGGCCAGAATGAGAGAGAGAAAGGATTCTGTAACTAGGCCAGAATGAGAGCGAGAAAGGATTCTGTAACTAGGCCAAAATGAAAGAGAGAGGATTCTGTAACAAGGCCAGAATGAGAGAGAGAAATGATTCTGTAACTAGGCCAGAATGAGAGAGAGAAAGGATTCTGTAACTAGGCCAGAATGAGAGAGAGAAAGGATTCTGTAACTAGGCCAGAATGAGAGAGAGAAAGGATTCTGTAACTAGGCCAGAATGAGAGAGAGAAAGGATTCTGTAACTAGGCCAGAATGAGAGAGAGAGGATTCTGTAACTAGGCCAGAATGAGAGAGAGAGAATTCTGTAACTAGGCCAGAATGAAAGAGAGAGGATTCTGTAACTAGGCCAAAATGACAGAGATGATTCTGTAACTAGGGCAGAATGAGAGAGAGAAAGGATTCTGTAACTAGGCCAAAATGACAGAGATGATTCTGTAACTAGACCAGAATGAGAGAGAGAAAGGATTCTTTAACTAGGCCAGAATGAGAGAGAGAAAGGATTCTGTAACTAGGCCAGAATGAGAGAGAGAGGATTCTGTAACTAGGCCAGAATGAGAGAGAGAGGATTCTGTAACTAGGCCAGAATGAGAGAGAGAAAGGATTCTGTAACTAGGCCAGAATGAGAGAGAGAAAGGATTCTGTAACTAGGCCAGAATGAGAGAGAGGATTCTATAACTAGGCCAGGATGAGAGAGAGAGAGGATTCTGTAACTAGGCCAGAATGAGAGAGAGAAAGGATTCTGTAACTAGGCCAGAATGAGAGAGAGGATTCTGTAACTAGGCCAGGATGAGAGAGAGAGAGGATTCTGTAACTAGGCCAGAATGAGAGAGAGGATTCTGTAACTAGGCCAGAATGAGAGAGAGAAAAGATTCTGTAAACCAACCCAAACCTACTCCACATAGCTGTTGTTGTTCCTACTGTGTTGTTCCTACTGTGTTGTACCTACTGTGTTGTACCTACTGTGTTGTTCCTACTGTGTTGTTCCTACTGTGTTGTACCTACTGTGTTGTTCCTACTGTGTTGTTCCTACTGTGTTGTTCCTACTGTGTTGTACCTACTGTGTTGTACCTACTGTGTTGTTCCTACTGTGTTGTTCCTACTGTGTTGTACCTACTGTGTTGTTCCTACTGTGTTGTTCCTACTGTGTTGTTCCTACTGTGTTGTACCTACTGTGTTGTTCCTACTGTGTTGTACCTACTGTGTTGTTCCTACTGTGTTGTTCCTACTGTGTTGTACCTACTGTGTTGATCCTACTGTGTTGTACCTACTGTGTTGTTCCTACTGTGTTGTTCCTACTGTGTTGTACCTACTGTGTTGTTCCTACTGTGTTGTACCTACTGTGTTGTTCCTACTGTGTTGTACCTACTGTGTTGTTCCTACTGTGTTGTTCCTACTGTGTTGTTCCTACTGTGTTGTACCTACTGTGTTGTACCTACTGTGTTGTTCCTACTGTGTTGTTCCTACTGTGTTGTTCCTACTGTGTTGTACCTACTGTGTTGTACCTACTGTGTTGTTCCTACTGTGTTGTACCTACTGTGTTGTTCCTACTGTGTTGTTCCTACTGTGTTGTTCCTACTGTGTTGTTCCTACTGTGTTGTACCTACTGTGTTGTTCCTACTGTGTTGTTCCTACTGTGTTGTTCCTACTGTGTTGTACCTACTGTGTTGTACCTACTGTGAATTCCCTGCTGGGAGCTGTTTATCTGTAGGAGATGGCGCCGGAAATGGTGTGTTTGGATGTCTGTGAGTGTGATGATTGAGGGTAGTGTGTGTGTCTGCCACTCATTTTCAGTCCAGAGTAAATGTTTTATTTTTGTCCAGTAGATAGGACATTTTGGTGGGAAAAGCCTGAGTTGGAATTGAACCACTAAACCTTTTGTAACCATTTGAGTAGAAAGAGAGTTACCGCCTGTAGATCAGAGGTGGCCAACCCTCCTTCTTGAGAGATGCTGGGTGTGCTGGGTATTGTTCCACCCCTGCTTTACCATGGTCTTACTAATCAGCTGCTCATCAGGACCTTGATTATTAGCTGAATCAGGTATGTTATTGTCAGTGTTAGAAAAAAAAGTGGCCAATTGACATACTTGAGTAAAAGTAAAGATACCTTAATAGAAAATGACTCAAGTAAAAGTGAAAGTCACCCAGTAAAATACTACTTGAATAAAACTCTAAAAGTATTTGGTTTTAAATATACTTAAGTATCTAAAGTAAAAGTATAAATCATTTCAAATTCCTCATATCAAGAATTTTCTTGTTTTTAAAATGAACGGATAACCAGAGGCACCCTCCCCACACTCAGACAATATTTACAAAATATGCATTTGTGTTTTGCGAGTCTGCCAGTTCACAGGCAGTAGGGATTTTTTTTATTTTTTTTATTTTACCTTTATTTAACTAGGCAAGTTAGTTAAGAACAAATTTAAAAAATTGTCAGCTCAGGGATGTGAACTTGACCCCTTCCGGTTACTAGTTCAACGCTCTAACCACTAGGCCCCAAGAGGATAACCACGTGCTCTCTTGATAAGTGTTTGAATTATTCAAAATGTTATGAGTACTTTGGTTTGTCAGGGAAAATGTATGTTGTAAAAAGTACAATATTTTCTTTAGGAATGTAGTGAAGTATAAGTAAAAGTTGTCAAAAATATAAACAGTAAAGTAAATTACAGATACCCCCAAAAAACTGCTTAATTAATACTTTAAATAATTTCACTTAAGTAATTTACACCACTGATTACAGTATGGCTGAAGCAAAAGCCTGCACACCCAGTAGCTTTCCTGCAGGAGAGTTGGCTTCCACCCCTGTAGAGGGGATGAGTGTACAAGCATGGCATTATCTCCAAAACACTATTTTGATACAGTGTCGCTTCTTTTTTAATAATCTATGCAAATCTAAGTTTAGTAAAGGGTTTCACCCATGAGAGAGAAAAAAGACAAGAGAGAGAGAGAGAAAAAACAGAGAGAGAGAAAGAGAAAACACAGAGAGAGAGAGAGAGAGAGAGAGAGAGAGAGAGAGAGAGAGTGTTAATATATCTTGTTAGGGTAGAGCAGATGGGAACTATAGCTGCTGTTAAATTTACTCTGTCATAAACAGGCCTTATTTAAACTGACAGCACTTCTGAGAACCACAACACTCACACCAGACACACACAGTTTCACGCAGATGTACACACTCTCTCAAACCAGACACCCAGGCCTGTATCAGGGAGATGTAACCATTCTCAACGGCAGGTCTGTGGGCTAGCATATTCTGGTCTGTGTATGTTGCTTACACGCCCATCAGACAGTCATCTCTCACTTTTTTTTCGTCAGTTCTCAACCTGTTGGTTAGTCTGGTTACCAGCCTTCGTTGTGTTTTATATAATAATAATAATATAATAATATATATGCCATTTAGCAGACGCTTTTATCCAAAGCGACTTACAGTCATGTGTGCATACATTCTACGTATGGGTGGTCCCGGGGATCGAACCCACTACCCTGGCGTTATAAGCGCCATGCTCTACCAACTGAGCTACAGAAGGACCGTTTTGGACACTGATCACCAGCCTTCGTTGTGTTTTGGACACTGGTCACCAGCCTTCATTATGTTTTGGACACTGGTCACCAGCCTTCATTGTGTTTTGGGCACTGGTCACCAGCCTTCGTTGTGTTTTGGACACTGGTCACCATCCTTCGTTGTGTTTTGGACACTGGTCACCAGCCTTCATTATGTTTTGGACACTGGTCACCAGCCTTCATTGTGTTTTGGGCACTGGTCACCAGCCTTCGTTGTGTTTTGGACACTGGTCACCATCCTTCGTTGTGTTTTGGACACTGGTCACCAGCCTTCATTATGTTTTGGACACTGGTCACCAGCCTTCGTTGTGTTTTGGGCACTGGTCACCAGCCTTCGTTGTGTTTTGGACACTGGTCACCATCCTTCGTTGTGTTTTGGACACTGGTCACCAGCCTTCATTATGTTTTGGACACTGGTCACCAGCCTTCGTTGTGTTTTGGACACTGGTCAACAGCCTTCGTTATGTTTTGGACACTGGTCACCAGCCTTCGTTGTGTTTTGGACACTGGTCACCAGCCTTCGTTGTGTTTTGGACACTGATCACCAGCCTTCGTTGTGTTTTGGACACTGGTCACCAGCCTTCATTATGTTTTGGACACTGGTCACCAGCCTTCGCTGTGTTTTAGACACTGATCACCAGCCTTCGCTGTGTTTTGGACACTGATCACCAGCCTTTGCTGTGTTTTGGACACTGATCACCAGCCTTCGCTGTGTTTTGGACACTGATCACCAGCCTTCGCTGTGTTTTGGACACTGATCACCAGCCTTTGCTGTGTTTTGGACACTGATCACCAGCCTTTGCTGTGTTTTGGACACTGATCACCAGCCTTCGCTGTGTTTTGGACACTGATCACCAGCCTTCGCTGTGTTTTGGACACTGATCACCAGCCTTCGCTGTGTTTTGGACACTGATCACCAGCCTTCGCTGTGTTTTGGACACTGGTCACCAGCCTTCGCTGTGTTTTGGACACTGATCACCAGCCTTCGCTGTGTTTTAGACACTGATCACCAGCCTTCGCTGTGTTTTGGACACTGATCACCAGCCTTCGCTGTGTTTTGGACACTGATCACCAGCCTTCGCTGTGTTTTGGACACTGATCACCAGCCTTCGCTGTGTTTTAGACACTGATCACCAGCCTTCGCTGCATTCAGAATGACTGCCAGGGTTGTAAAGAAAAATAAATGAGACGATCTTAACCATCTAAACTGGAACAAGCATTTCAGTAGCGGTGCAACAAGTCCAACTAACATATTTGATTAGTTTAGAAAATGTATGTTATTTATCTTTGTGTAGCATAGAACAAAAATGATTGATTAATTAATCAATGTACAGGAATTTGTCCAATAGAAACTGTTGTTTGCAACTGTTGGACTAATGATCACACCCTAGATGCAAGGCTGTATTGAATGCTTCACTGTCTGTCACAATCTTTCTCTCGACCTGTGTGCATTGGGGTGTGGTTAGAAAGCTGTATGGACTGATGTCATCCTTCCAGGCCCTGCCCTAAAGCACGACAGGTCATCCCTCCTCACTTATTCCATCATTTTTTTTTTAGACTGCAAGGTCTTACAGGTAAACTTTCATTCATAGGTTAGGTTGTAGCAACCTCATGATGGGTATAGGGAAAATGTTACCATGTAAATCATGCAGTAGCCTAAACCTATTGATGTTACATTGAACTGGGGGCGGCAGCGTAGCCTAGTGGTTAGAGCGTTGGACTAGTAACCGGAAGGTTGCGAGTTCAAACCCCCGAGCTGACAAGGTACAAATCTGTCGTTCTGCCCCTGAACAGGCAGTTAACCCACTGTTCCCAGGCCGTCATTGAAAATAAGAATATGTTCTTAACTGACTTGCCTGGTTAAATAAAGGTAAAATAAATAAAAACTGGGTGAATGGAATATCCAATATGCTGTAATAGAAACAATAGAAATAAAGGTCATGTTCATAAAAAAATGGACGTCCTTCCTCATCTTAAAAGGGCACCGACCGTCACTAGTCAGTTCTGTGTGTAAGTTGACTATGCAAACAATTTGGAATTTCAAATGTTACGCCCCTGAAAACAGGGGAGAAATAATCACGAGAGTGATACGGGTGTTGTTTTCTCAATTCAATTTTTAGTTCAATGAGAAAAGACCGCGATTTCCCCAGGAATATGGGTGGAGACCAGAGCAATCGATCTCCGGCTCATAGATTAAGAGCATTTCGTAGATCACAGATTAACACTTTTAGGCACCACAAAATAAAGTAATCAATATAACGTTTGCACATTACTCTCACAATTCGTACCCTTTGTACGCTTGACGGATGTTAACTTTAACACAATTATATGAATGTTATCAATCTCTATCAACTAATACTGAATGCATGATCTTTTTAAACTTAGATGTTTTAAGATCCTCACATACTATGAACTTACTAATACTTTTTAATGTATAACAGGCTATGAATATTTCCTTTAACCTGTCACACAAACACATGAATGTTTCTTGTAAAAACAAGAAGTGACGCAGTCAGTCTTTCCTCAACTTTTAGCCAAGAGAGACTGACATGCCGAGTATTAATATTAGTCCTCTGATTACATTTAAGAAAAAGATGTCCGCTCTGTTTCGGGGCCAGCTGCAGCTTAACTAGGTCTTTCTTTGCAGTGCTTGAACATATGTGACTCGTTTCAGGAAACAAGGTGTATGTTGCGAGTCACTACTTCACAGGAAAGGCATTTGAATGTAAACATACATTTTTTAAAAATCAAAATGCGTTTTTATTGACAGAAATGCCTTGTGGAAAATGTGAACTTTCATGTACCTTAATAACAAACTTGTACGCCATCTGTAAATATGAATACAATTGTTAAATTATGAGCCTAGTTGATTTAGCCACGGAAAAAGATAGGAACCCTCCCGCTAGCCATGATTGACTGAGATAATGGAAGGCCTGGACATGCTGATAGCTGATTTCGGATTGGTCTGCCATGTAACACGCTTCTGTCTATAATATGAGCTGCTCAGTATGTGTAGGTAATCCTTTCTAACGCGGCTTTTTGAAAGAAATCACAAATTACTGCAAAAGTGTTGACAATGCTCTCCACTTTCTGGAGGACTGAGTTTTGAAATCAGTGGAATGTCCGGTGGAAGCAGAGTATGATAGCTAAGGAGATGGAGAAAATTCTTGGGTTTGATTGCAAATATGTGGAGGAGGTCGAAAAGAGAACACAGAAGGCTGTTGTATAAAACACACGTCTCCGGATTACATCTTCAAACTAAGGGCAACCATGGCATCCGTGACAGAGAGGGAGAAGCATTCATCCATGTATGCAAGATTGTTTAGCTAGCTACATTTTCAGATATATGATTAAAAAATGTTCGAAGTCGTTTTCATTGCAAGTTAAAGCATACTGTTAGCTAGTTAGCTAACATTAACTGGCTGGCTCGCTAGCTAACGTTACGTGTATGATCTGTGTAGTAATATTATTTTTTAAATCTCAGAGCCATTTGCATTGCTAGTTATAGTGTAATGTTAGCTAGCTAGCTAACATTGAACCTAGTTGGTTAGTTACCTGCATATTCATGCAGGGTAGTAACGTTATGAGTTGGGATTGTGGTTCATTGTTTAGCTAGCTAGCTACATGTCAAAACAAAAGACACCACTATGCAAGTAACCATTTCACTGTACAGTTTACATCTTCTGTATCCTGTGCATGTGACAAATATACTTTGATCTTATTTGATAAAGTGTGTGTTTACCAGAGAGGGTAATGTGAAGAACAACATGAACTGCACCAAAGTCAAATTAGGATATATCGTTAGGCCAACGAGACAGTGTCCAAGTTTTAAAATTATCCGGTAGACTGCCCTGCTTTTATATAGTCACAATCACAACCGTAAGCTATTTTCTGTAATTAGCTCGCAATTAACTAGTAAACAATGACCTTGTTGTGAGTTTATTTTACTGTAATATTGAATACAAATTAGCTGAAGTTAAGACGTTGTCGGCTATATGATATGGTCATTATTTGAACTGGTTAGCCAGCTAGCGTAAGGTTAGCCAGCTAGCTTAAGGTTAGCCAGCTAGCTTAAGGATAGCCAGCTAGAAACGAACCAAAACATTGTTTAGAAACTTGCTTTTTGTTTCCATGGTTTGCTAGATTGACTTGTACTAAATGAATTAAATGGATGGGTATATTGGTGTTAAAATACACCAGTTACGCCAATTTGCACCACAAGGCTGCTGATGTCCTGCAGCCTGTAGTTTTTGTGTGTTATACTTTTTCATAACGACAATGACAAGTTTTTTTTTAACTCCCTTTATTAAGTTTTACACACACACAGACAAGACAACACAAAGCAATATAAATAATATACTCAACTAGAAAAAAATACAAATAAAAAAATTGCTTTAAAGATACCATAATTTAGCCAAGTTAAACACACCAGGCAGAAGGCTACAAAGGTTAAAGGGCAATCTATAGTACAGGGACAGAGCAAACACCTCACCATTGTTCCTGTAAACAGTCAAGGGATAAGGGTGGAGAAATGCAACCACTCACATAAAGAGTCGTGGCCACAGACTGACCATCCACTGGACCAAAAATAAAAAGTTTACAATGCTTTAAAATTAAAAATGATTATTCATGTAGACGTGGACAAAATGTGAAAATAAAAATAACTGGGAGACACTTCAGTCTCTGCCCGGGCAAGATGAACAAGGCATCCGCGTGTCACAATCAATAAGCACATGGACCTTAATGCCCCCCAGCAAAAACACAGAGAAAAGCTCCTTCAACCCACAAGGGGGTCAAATACAGACTTATTTTAGTTTGAATAGGAATGACATCAGAGGATGGACTGTTTAAAGTAAGACCGGAATGGAGCCGAAGCCTCATCAAACAGTTTGGGGTTCCCACGTGAATTGAATGTAATTTGTTCTAGTTTCAGAGAGCACAACACATCCCTCACCCAATATTTATAAGATGGGGGAGCTGCCATCTTCCAGTTCTGTAGTATTAGCCGTCTAGCTAAAAGAGTTGTATAAGCAACAGTGTCCGACTAGATTCTTGACAGGGGGGTACCCATGGGGAGTACTCCAAAAAGGGCTGTAAGGGGAGACGGATCTATAACAGTGTCATATATATATTAGAGAAACATTTAAATATTAATTTCCAGAAATCGGACAGTTTATGACAGCCCCCAAACATATGAGACAGTGTGGCTGGTTCCATTTTACATCTGACACAGGTAGGATCAAAATCAGAGAATATTCTTCCAAGTTTGGCCCCCGACCAATACGGATACGGTGAACCACCTTGAATTGAATGAGGCTATGTCTAGTGCTAAAAGAGGACGAGTGCACTCTGTGCAGCACAGATTCCCAGGCGTCTTCCCCAAGTTCCTCCCCCAAATCCTTTTCCCATTGAGTCTTTAAAGGCACCAAAGAAGGGTTCTGTAAGTCATGAATGATTGCATATACATCTGAAATTGCGCCCCTAGGAAGCTTGTTCAACTCCAAGATGCTCTCTATAGCTGTATTCGCAGGCCTATTGTGAAATCCAGGTGTGTTAGCTATGACAAAGTTTCTAGTCTGGAGATGTGGGGGAAAAAAAAAGTGGGATTGGGGGAGATTGAACTTTTCCTGCAGCTGAGAAAAAGAGGCAAATGTATCATCAAAGAATAATTGGGCTAGCGAGGAGAGGCCTAGTGAGGAGAGGCCCAGTGAGGAGAGGCCTAGTGAGGAGAGGCCCAGTGAGGAGAGGCCTAGTGAGGAGAGGCCTAGTGAGGAGAGGCCTAGTGAGGAGAGGCCTAGGAGAGGCCCAGTGAGGAGAGGCCTAGTGAGGAGAGGCCTAGTGAGGAGAGGCCCAGTGAGGAGAGGCCTAGTGAGGAGAGGCCTAGTGAGGAGAGGCCCAGTGAGGAGAGGCCTAGCGAGGAGAGGCCTAGTGAGGAGAGGCCCAGTGAGGAGAGGCCTAGTGAGGAGAGGCCCAGTGAGGAGAGGCCTAGTGAGGAGGGCCCAGTGAGGAGAGGCCTAGCGAGGAGAGGCCTAGTGAGGAGAGGCCCAGTGAGGAGAGGCCTAGTGAGGAGGGCCCAGTGAGGAGAGGCCCAGTGAGGAGAGGCCTAGCGAGGAGAGGCCTAGTGAGGAGAGGCCCAGTGAGGAGAGGCCCAGTGAGGAGAGGCCCAGTGAAGGGAGGCCTAGCGAGGAGAGGCCTAGTGAGGAGAGGCCCAGTGAGGAGAGGCCTAGTGAGGAGAGGCCCAGTGAGGAGAGGCCCAGTGAGGAGAGGCCTAGCGAGGAGAGGCCTAGTGAGGAGAGGCCCAGTGAGGAGAGGCCCAGTGAGGAGAGGCCTAGTGAGGAGGCCCCAGTGAGGAGAGGCCTAGTGAGGAGGAGGAGAGGCCCAGTGAGGAGAGGCCCAGTGAGGAGAGGCCTAGGAGAGGCCTAGTGAGGAGAGGCCCAGTGAGGAGAGGCCTAGTGAGGCCCAGTGAGGAGAGGCCCAGTGAGGAGAGGCCTAGTGAGGAGAGGCCCAGTGAGGAGAGGCCTGTGAGGAGAGGCCCAGTGAGGAGGCCTAGTGAGGAGAGGCCCAGTGAGGAGAGGCCTAGCGAGGAGAGGCCTAGTGAGGAGAGGCCCAGTGAGGAGAGGCCTAGTGAGGAGAGGCCCAGTGAGGAGAGGCCCAGTGAGGAGAGGCCTAGCGAGGAGGGCCTAGTGAGGAGAGGCCCAGTGAGGAGAGGCCCAGTGAGGAGAGGCCCAGTGAGGAGAGGCCTAGCGAGGAGAGGCCTAGTGAGGAGAGGCCCAGTGAGGAGAGGCCTAGTGAGGAGAGGCCCAGTGAGGAGAGGCCTAGTGAGGAGAGGCCTAGCGAGGAGAGGCCTAGTGAGGAGAGGCCTAGTGAGGAGAGGCCTAGTGAGGAGAGGCCTAGTGAGGAGAGGCCTAGTGAGGAGAGGCCTAGTGAGGAGAGGCCTAGTGAGGAGAGGCCTAGTGAGGAGAGGCCTAGTGAGGAGAGGCCTAGTGAGGAGAGGCCTAGTGAGGAGAGGCCTAGTGAGGAGAGGCCTAGTGAGGAGAGGCCTAGTGAGGAGAGGCCTAGTGAGGAGAGGCCTAGCGAGGAGAGGCCTGAGGAGGGCCTAGCGAGGAGGGCCCAGTGAGGAGAGGCCTAGTGAGGAGAGGCCCAGTGAGGAGAGGCCTAGTGAGGAGAGGCCCAGTGAGGAGAGGCCTAGTGAGGAGAGGCCTAGTGAGGAGAGGCCCAGTGAGGAGAGGCCTAGTGAGGAGAGGCCTAGTGAGGAGAGGCCCAGTGAGGAGAGGCCTAGCGAGGAGAGGCCTAGTGAGGAGAGGCCCAGTGAGGAGAGGCCTAGTGAGGAGAGGCCCAGTGAGGAGAGGCCTAGTGAGGAGAGGCCCAGTGAGGAGAGGCCTAGCGAGTGAGGAGAGGCCCAGAGGAGGCCTAGTGAGGAGAGGCCCAGTGAGGAGAGGCCCAGTGAGGAGAGGCCTAGCGAGGAGAGGCCTAGTGAGGAGAGGCCCAGTGAGGAGAGGCCCAGTGAGGAGAGGCCCAGTGAAGGGAGGCCGAGGAGAGGCCTAGTGAGGAGAGGCCCAGTGAGGAGTGAGGGCCCAGTGAGGAGAGGCCCAGTGAGGAGAGGCCTAGCGAGGAGAGGCCTAGTGAGGAGAGGCCCAGTGAGGAGAGGCCCAGTGAGGAGAGGCCTAGTGAGGAGAGGCCCAGTGAGGAGAGGCCTAGTGAGGAGAGGCCCAGTGAGGAGAGGCCCAGTGAGGAGAGGCCCAGTGAGGAGAGCCTAGCGAGGAGAGGCCTAGTGAGGAGAGGCCCAGTGAGGAGAGGCCTAGTGAGGAGAGGCCCAGTGAGGAGAGGCCCAGTGAGGAGAGGCCTAGTGAGGAGAGGCCCAGTGAGGAGAGGCCTAGTGAGGAGAGGCCCAGTGAGGAGAGGCCTAGTGAGGAGAGGCCCAGTGAGGAGAGGCCTAGCGAGGAGAGGCCTAGTGAGGAGAGGCCCAGTGAGGAGAGGCCTAGTGAGGAGGCCCAGTGAGGAGAGGCCCAGTGAGGAGAGGCCTGAGCGAGGAGAGGCCTAGTGAGGAGAGGCCCAGTGAGGAGAGGCCCAGTGAGGAGAGGCCCAGTGAGGAGAGGCCTAGCGAGGAGAGGCCTAGTGAGGAGAGGCCCAGTGAGGAGAGGCCTAGTGAGGAGAGGCCCAGTGAGGAGAGGCCCAGTGAGGAGAGGCCTAGCGAGGAGAGGCCTAGTGAGGAGAGGCCCAGTGAGGAGAGGCCCAGTGAGGAGAGGCCTAGCGAGGAGAGGCCTAGTGAGGAGAGGCCTAGCGAGGAGAGGCCTAGTGAGGAGAGGCCTAGCGAGGAGAGGCCTAGTGAATGCCAAATGCCAAAAGCCCCATCATTCAAAGATGGAGGAAATAAAATGTTCTGATTGACTGGGCCTGATAGAGAAAAGCCTAGGAGGCTAAAGGCTAAACAGTACTGATTCCACATTTTAAGAGACTGCTTTACAATTGGGTTGACACACCTTTTGCCTAGGGACACTGGGAGAGACGAGCACAACACAGAGGAAAGTGCTGCAGGTTTACACGGTTCAGACTCCATCTGGACCCAGAGTGGTCTAGGGCCAGTAGGATCAGTCTGCAGCCAGTACAGAAGGGCTCTGAAATTTGCAGCCCAATAGTATGTCTGAAAATTTGGTAGAGCTAAACCCCCCAATGACCTAGGCTTCTGTAAATGTTTTCTACCAATCTGTGGTACCTTGCCATCCCAAATCAACTACATGAATGTTTGATCCAGTGAAATAAAAAAAGATTTTGGAATGGGTAAACATTGAAATAAATATAAACATTTGGGCAACACATTCATTTGAATGACATTAATCCTTCCGATAAGAGAAAGGGGTAGTGAATTCCAAAAAGTAAAAGATTGTTTCAAACTGTCTGCTAGAGCAACCAAGTTTTCCTGAAACAAATTTGAATATTTCCTTGTCACTTTAACTCCCAAGTAGGTGAATTGATCCCGGACAATCCTAAACTGAGAACCTGTAAAAGAGCACTTTAAAGCAGCCTTGTTTACCGGAAAAAGCTCACTCTTGCCTAGATTCAGCTTGTACCCTGAGATTGCTCCAAACTTTTTAAGAACAGATAGGGCACGTGGCAATGAGGTATCGGGGTTGGAGATTAAAAAAAGGAGGTCGTCAGCATATAGCGAGACTTTCTGCTCTAAGCCCGTCCTGATTATACCTTGAATGGCATCATTAGAGCGTAGTGCAATGGCGAGAGGCTCGATTGCCAAAGCAAACAACAAGGGGGAGAGTGGACAACCCTGTCTGGATCCGCGGTGAAAATAGTCAGAGAACAAGTTATTAGTCCGTACCGAAGCCATGGGGGAAAAATAAATAATCTTTATCCACACAATGAATTTGGGCCAAAGCCAAATCTATAAAGGGCAGCTGTTAGGTAATCCTACTCAATGCGGTCAAACGCTTTTTCCGCATCAAGTGAGACCACCACCTCCGGGTCCTCCGACGCTGGGGAGTACACTATATTCATAAGGCGCCTAATATTGAAAAATAAATGCCTATTTCTCACAAAGCCAGTCTGGTCAGAGTGTATTACTTGGTGCAGCGAGCCTTCCATACGGATGGCTAAAAGCTTGGCTAGGATTTTGTAATCACAGTTTAAAAGTGAGATTGGGCGATAGGATCCACATTCCAGGGGGTCTTTGTTTTTCTTTAATAGTAATGAAATTGAAGCCTAATAAAGACTAGGCGGTAGCTTTGAAGTATTGAGGCACTCTGCAAATAGTCGAGACAAGAATGGGCAGACCAGAAAACGTCCTGTAAAATTTGGAAAACCGTCCGGACCCGGTGATTTACCACTTTTCATTGCGGACACTGCTGTTGCAATCTCCTCAGGTGTAAATTCTTCTTCTAGACAGTCATGGGAGACTGTAGGGAGGAATCAATCAACAAAGGGTCTTGAGGGGATTCAGAGGTGTAAAGCGCAGAGCAAAATAGTTTGAATTGATCATTGATCTCTTTATGTAAAACTGTGGTGGCACCAGACAGGGTCCTTATTTGTGTGATTAAACGTGAGGCCTCAGATTTACGGATCTGATGTGCAAGGAGTTTACTGGCCTTGTCGCCTTGTTCATAGACTTTGTATCAAGCTTGCAAGAGTAACTGTTCAGCTTGCCTGGTAGAAAGCTCATCAAATTCAGATTGGAGGAGTTGGCGCTCTTTATGCAGATCAGAGGAAGGATCCGTAGCATACTTCTCATCCAATATGGCTATGGACTCGCTCAGGTCCCGAAGTCGCTGGGAGCGAACTCTGTTTTGGTTGGCTGTATAAGAAATAATTTGGCCACGTAGGTATGCTTTGAGAGACTCCCATATGGTAGAGCAGGACATACCTGGTGTTGAATTAGTTTCTAGGAATAAGGTGATTTCAGAAGAAATTAAATTGACAAACTCCTTATCTGAGAGTAAAATGGGGTTGAGACGCCATTGACAACACATGGGAGGTCGCTGGGGAAACTCTAGTTCAAGCACTAATGGTGAATGGTCAGAAATAACAATACTCTCGTAAGTACACTGCCGAAGGTTAGGCAGAAGTTTTTTGTCCAAAAAGAAGTAATCAATCCGGGAGTATGTTTGATGAACATGAGAATAAAAGGAATACTGTCTATCTGTAGGATGTAGGAAACGCCAGGCCTCAAACATAGCATATTTCTGAAGAAAGGATTGAATAAGTAGGGCACATTTAGATGGGCCTGTAGTTGTTTGTGAGGACTTGTCAAGAACTGGGGACATTTTACAGTTGAAATCCCCCTAAAATCAACAAATGAGAATCTAAATTGGGTATAGCAGACAAAAAGGAAGAAATGAAACTTGTGTCATCCCAATTGGGAGCATAAACACTAGCCAAAACAAGAGGGGTAGAAAACAGTTCACCGGTTACTATGACGTATCATCCCTTAGGATCAGCAATAACCTCAGAAGCTACAAAGGGAGTAGCTTTATCAACCAAAATGGCAGCACCTCTTGATTTACTATGAAAGTTAGAGTGGAACACTTGACCAACCCAGTCCCTACACATCCTAAAATGCTCACCAGTCCTCAAGTGAGTCTCTTGTAGAAATGCAATATTTGCATTCAAACCCTTTAAGTGTGTCAACACCCTCTTACGCTTCACCGGGTTGTTAACCCCTTTGGTGTTCCATGAAATGTACTTGATGGCATTATTTCGGCCCCTCTGGGCATTCCCGTTATTCAACCCTGTCATTAGAGCATAGAATGGAAAAGCAATGAGCGCCCAAAACCACCAGAATAACTTGTCTCAGAGTAATAATGTATGGTGGTACATAATACAATTAAATAAAAATGACTGAATGCTTGTAAGGCACGCAAACTAGATGATCAAAACATTAGATCACATCAAATAAGCCTGAATGGGTTCGCCAACTATGCAAGACTAGCCTGTTATATCTAAAAATAATTGTACCACAGGTGGGTTACTTACTATCCACAGTTCGCAAGCAACAGTTGCTGAACTGTGAGCAAGTTCAAGACTTCTTGATGTGACGTTGATTGTGAGCCATAGCCTCATCCGGAGACTCAAATGTGTAGTCTTTACCCTCATGAGAGGGTATAAACGGGCCGGGAATCGCAGTCCATACTTCACACCTGGATGGTCCCGAAGTACTCGTTTGGCCTGTCCGAAAGCTGCGCGCTGCCTGGAAACAGTGGTGGAGTAGTCCTGGTAGATGGAGAAGCTCTGTCCTTGAAAGCTCAGAGTGGTATTGCGGGATTGTCAGAGAATTTCCATCTTCTCATGAAAAGAGTGCACTTGAAGAATTATGTCACAGGGCCTCTCCCCATCCCGGGGCTTTGGGCGCAGCGACCGGTGGGCACGATCAATCAGGGGCTTTTCATCTAAGGCAAGAACATCCTTCAGCAGCCCTGAAACGAAATCCGTGGCGCGATGCATTTCCGCTGACTCTGGGACTGATACAAGTCTCAGATTATTGCGGCGAGAGAATCCCTCTAAACTCACACAGCTCTCCTTCACCTTTTTCAAATCCGCAGCTAGGCGTTTTACGTCAGCCTCCAGGTATGTAGTTAAGTCAGAGACATTGGTAGCGGAGGTCTCCAGTGCTGCCATTGTTGTAGTGTGCGACGCCATTGTTGTTTTGAGTGATGTGATTGCTGGCACAGTCTCGTTCCGCAGGATGGTTAAATCTGCTTTTAAAGTATCAGAAACCTTCTGTATTCTGGCCTCAATCGTAGCTACCATCTGTGTTTTCATTTCAACTATCTCAGAGCTTAGTAGTTTGATGGCCTTGAGAATGTTCATTTCAGCGCCGCCAGGCCAAGCCGCACCCCCGGGTAAAGTGTGAGTCCCCGGGCCCTCAGACTCAGGAGAGGGTCGGTGATGTGAGTGGGTCTTGTAGGCCGGGTTTTCTCGAAGTCATGCTTTTGGCCTTATGTTTCGTTGACATGCTGACATTCGGAAGCAAAGTAGTCTTGGTTTTTACGGAAAGGGATCACCAAACTAATATTTGAAAAATAAATACGGTTCTGCTGCAAAATTCACATAAACTTTAAGAATACCACGGGAGCAAACGGAAAACACGTGAGTCGCACATGGCATCCCTCCAATCCTCCTCCATAAAGACAATGACAAGTTTGATGCTGTACGACAATAGAATGTTCATGTCGATAGACGTAGTAGAAACCAGCCTTTAGTCTTGAAATCTTTGGTTGTTTAGTAAACTAGCGTACTCCCTCTGTTTAGCACATGGCCTCACATGTGAATCCTTAAAGAGATGGGTGGGGCTTAAGAGGGTGTGAAGGATGCTAAATGGGTGTAGACAAAGAGGAGCTCTCCAGTAGGTGTACCAAAATATTCAAGTGCCATTTTCTCAAACGTGAGGTTCCAAGTTTATCAACTTTCAAAGCAGAATTACTTACCCATTGTTCCTCAACTGAAGTGTATGATATATACCATGTTGTAGCTGATATACCATTTCAAATTTAGCTACATAAAGAGCATCTCTGACAGGCCTCTTGTCACATCCTGACCTTAGTTCCTTTTTTATGTCTCTATTTTAGTTTGGTCAGGGCGTGAGTTGGGGTGGGTATTCTATGTTTGTTCTGTGTGTTATGGTTCTATGTGTTTGGCCTGGTATGGTTCCCAATCAGAGGCAGCTGTCAATCGTTGTCTCTGATTGAGAACCATACTTAGGTAGCCTGTTCCCACCTGGTGTTTGTGGGTTGTTTTCTGTGTCTTCACCATACAGAACTGTTTCGATTTTCATTTCTTGTCCTCACGTTGTTATTTTATATTTTTTTTGTGTTCAGTTTGAATAAATTTAACATGGACACGTACAACGCTGCATTTTGGTCCGATCTTGACTACTCTTCCTCAGACGAAGAGGAGAATCGTTACACCTCTCCACATCTTTACAACCATTATCTGTATGTTTTGACCATGCCAGTTTACAATCTAAGGTAACACCAAGTAATGTATTGTCCTCAACTTGTTCAACAGCCACACCATTCATTACCAGATTCAGCTGAGGTCTAGAACTTAGGGAATGATTTGTACCAAATACAATGCTCTTAGTTTTAGAGATGTTCAGGACCAGTTTATTAATGGCCAACCATTCTAAAACAGACTGCAACTCTTTGTTAAGGGTTTCAATGACTTCATTAGCTGTGGCTGCAGATGCATATATGGTTGAATCGTCAGCATACATGGGACACCTGCTTTGTTAAATGCCAGTGACAGATCATCGGTAAAAATAGAAACGCTGCCCTGAGGTGCACCACAATTGACATGTTTGACATCAGAGAAGCTTCCATTAAAGAAAACCATCTGAGTTCTATTAGATAGATGACTCTGAATCCACAATCGCAGAGGTTGAAAAGCCACAATACGATACACTACCGTTCAAAAGTTTTGGGGTCACTTAGAAATGCCCTTGTTTTTGAAAGAGAACCATTTTCTCCCCATTAAAATAACATCCAATTGATCAGAAATACAGTGTAGACATTGTTAATGTTGTAAATTACTATTTACCTAGAAACGGCTGATTTTTTTATGGAATATCTACATAGGCGTACAGAGGCCAATTATAAGCAACCATCACTCCTGTGTTCCAATGGCACGTTGTGTTAGCTAATCCAAGTTTATCATTTTAAAAGGCTAATTGATCATTAGAAAACCCTTTTGCAATTATGTTAACACAGCTGAAAACTGTTGTGCTGATTTAAAGAAGCAATACAACTGTCCTTCTTTAGACTAGCTGAGTATCTGGAGCACCAGCATTACACTCTCAACATGGCCAGAAACAAAGCACTTTCTTCTGAATCTCGTCAGTCTATTCTTGTTCTGAGAAATGAAGGCTATTTCATGCAAGAAATTGCCAAGAAATTGAAGATGTCGTACAACGCTGTGTACTACTCCCTTCACAGAACAGTGCAAACTGGCCCTAACCAGAATAGAAAGAGGAGTGGGAGGCCACGGTGCACAACTGAGCAAGAGGACAAGTACATTGGAGTGTCTAGTTTGAGAAACAGACGCCTCACAAGTCCTCAACTGGCAGCTTCATTAAATAGTACACACAAAACACCAGTCTCAATGCCAACAGTGAAGAGGCGACTCCGGGATGCTGGCCTTCTAGGCAGAGCTGCAAGAAAAAGCCATATCTCAGATGTGCCAATAAAAATAAAATATTAAGATGGGCAAAATAACACAGACACTGGACAGAGGAAGACTGGAAACATATGTTATGGACAGACAAGTCTAAGTTTGAGGTGTTCGGATCACAAAGAAGAACATTCGTGAGACACAGAAAAATTAAAAGATGGAGGAGTGACGTCATCTGCCAAGCACGGTGGAGGCAATGTGATGGTCTCGGGGTGCTTTGATGGTGGTAAAGTGGGAGATTTGTACAGGGTAAAAGGGATCTTGAAGAAGGAAGGTTGTCACTCCATTTTGCAACGCCATGCCATACCCTGTGGATGGAGCTTAATTGGAGCCAATTTCCTCCTACAACAAGACAATGACCCATAGCACAGCTCCAAACTATGCAATAACTATCTAGGGAAGAAGCAGTCAGCTGGTATTCTGTCTATAATGGAGTGGACAACACAGTCACCGGATATCAACCCTATTGAGCTGTTGTGGGAGCAGCTTGACGGTATGGGACGTAAGAAGTGTCCATCAAGCCAATCCAATTTGTGGGAGGTGGTTCAGGAAGCATGGGGGTTAAATCTCTTCAGATTACCTCAACAAATTGACAACTAGAATGCCCAAAGGTCTGCAAGGCTGTAATTGCTTGAAATGGAGGATTCTTTGACGAAAGCAAAGTTTGAAGGACACAATTATTATTTAAATTAAAAGATCCTTATTTAGAAACTTGTCAATGTCTTGACTTTATTTCCTATTCATTTCATGCTTGTTTTCATGGAAAACAAGGACATTTCTAAGTGACCCGAAACTTTTGAACGGTAATGTACGTTTTCTCAACAACAGATTAGGGTCAGTAATATCAAAGGCTGAAATCTTAAAGTACAGCTCCCACAATATTCTTATTATTATCAATTTCTTTCAACCAATCATCAGTCATTTGTGTTAGTGCAGTACATGTTGAGTGCCCTTCTCTATAAGGATGTTGAAAGTCTATTGTTAACACCAAGCTGACTCCACACTCCAAGACTGCTTCCATCACGTGGACTGGGATATGTTTCGTATTGCGTCAGATAACAATATTGACGAATACGCTGATTCGGTGTGCGAGTTCATTAGAACGTGCGTTGAAGATGTCGTTCCCATAGCAACGATTAAAACATTCCCTAACCAGAAACCGTGGATTGATGGCAGCATTCGCGTGAAACTGAAAGCGCGAACCACTGCTTTTAATCAGGGCAAGGTGTCTGGTAACATGACCGAATACAAACAGTGCAGCTATTCCCTCCGCAAGGCTATCAAACAAGCTAAGCGTCAGTACAGAGACAAAGTAGAATCTCAATTCAACGGCTCAGACACAAGAGGCATGTGGCAGGGTCTACAGTCAATCACGGACTACAAGAAGAAATCCAGCCCAGTCACGGACCAGGATGTCTTGCTCCCAGGCAGACTAAATAACTTTTTAGCCCGCTTTGAGGACAATACAGTGCCACTGACACGGCCCGCAACGAAAAAACATGCGGTCTCTCCTTCACTGCAGCCGAGGTGAGTAAGACATTTAAACGTGTTAACCCTCGCAAGGCTGCCTGCCCAGACGGCATCCCCAGCCGCGCCCTCAGAGCATGCGCAGACCAGCTGGTCGGTGTGTTTACGGACATATTCAATCAATCCCTATACCAGTCTGCTGTTCCCACATGCTTCAAGAGGGCCACCATTGTTCCTGTTCCCAAGAAAGCTAAGGTAACTGAGCTAAACGACTACCGCCCCGTAGCACTCATTTCCGTCATCATGAAGTGCTTTGAGAGACTAGTCAAGGACCATATCACCTCCACCCTACCTTACACCCTAGACACACTCCAATTTGCTTACCGCCCCAATAGGTCCACAGACAACGCAATCGCAATCACACTGCCCTAACCCATCTGGACAAGAGGAATACCTATGTAAGAATGCTGTTCATCGACAACAGCTCACCATGGGTCTCAACCCCGCCCTGTGCAACTGGGTACTGGACTTCCTGACGGGCCACCCCCAGGTGGTGGGGGTAGGCAACAACATCTCCTCTCCGCTGATCCTCAACACTGGGGCCCCACAAGGGTGCGTTCTGAGCCCTCTCCTGTACTCCCTGTTCACCCACGACTGCGTGGCCACGCACGCCTCCAACTCAATCATCAAGTTTGCGGACGACACAACATTGGTAGGCTTGATTACCAACAACGACGAGACGGCCTACAGGGAGGAGGTGAGGGCCCTCGGAGTGTGGTGTCAGGAAAATAACCTCACACTCAACGTCAACAAAACTAAGGAGATAATTGTGGACTTCAGGAAACAGCAGAGGGAACACCCCCCTATCCACATCGATGGAACTGTAGTGGAGAGGGTAGCAAGTTTTAAGTTCCTCGGCATACACATCACAGACAAACTGAATTGGTCCACTCACACAGACAGCATCGTGAAGAAGGCGCAGCAGCGCCTCTTCAACCTCAGGAGGCTGAAGAAATTTGGCTTGTCACCAAAAGCACTCACAAACTTCTACAGATGCACAATCGAGAGCATCCTGGCGGGCTGTATCACCGCCTGGTACGGCAACTGCTCCGCCCTCAACCGTAAGGCTCTCCAGAGGGTAGTGAGGTCTGCACAACGCATCACCAGAGGCAAACTACTTGCCCTCCAGGACACCTACACCACCCGATGTTACAGGAAGGCCATAAAGATCATCAAGGACATCAACCACTGCCTGTTCACCCCGCAATCATCCAGAAGGCGAGGTCAGTACAGGTGCATCAAAGCTGGGACCGAGAGACTGAAAAACAGCTTCTATCTCAAGGCCATCAGACTGTTAAACAGCCACCACTAACATTGAGTGGCTGCTGCCAACACACTGACACTGACACTGACTCAACTCCAGCCACTTTAATAATGGGAATTGATGGGAAATTATGTAAATATATCACTAGCCACTTTAAACAATGCTACCTTATATAATGTTACTTACCCTACATTATTCATCTCATATGCATACGTATATACTGTACTCTATATCATCGACTGCATCCTTATGTAATACATGTATCACTAGCCACTTTAACTATGCCACTTTGTTTACATACTCATCTCATATGTATATACTGTACTCAATACCATCTACTGTAGCTTGCCTATGCTGCTCTGTACCATCACTCATTCATATATCCTTATGTACATATTCTTTATCCCCTTACACTGTGTATAAGACAGTAGTTTTGGAATTGTTAGTTAGATTACTTGTTGGTTATTACTGCATTGTCGGAACTAGAAGCACAAGCATTTCGCTACACTCGCATTAACATCTGCTAACCATGTGTATGTGACAAATAAAATATTATTTGATTTGATTTGATTTAACAGAGAAATAGCATTGTATTTGGTCAAACACCATTTCTTCCCAACAGTTTGCTAGCAGCAAGCTGATAGGTCTGCTGTTAGAACCAGTAAAGACCGCTTTACCACTCTTGGGTAGCGAAATGACTTTAACTTCCCTCCAGGCCTGAGGACAAAGACTTTCCTCTAGGCTCAGATTAAAGATATGACAGACAGGAGTGGCTATAGATTCAGCTACCATCCTCAGTAGCTTTCCATCTAAGTTGTCAATGCCAGGAGGTTTGTCATTACTGACCGATAACAATTACTTTTCACCCCTCCCACACTAACTTTACAAAATTCAAACATACAAGGCTTTTTTTTTCATAATATTTATTTTTAATGCGTGATTACCATGTTTGTTGCCCACTTTGCCAATTAAGTAATCATTAAAATAATAGGCAACATTAAATGGTTTTGAGATGAATTGTCACGGTCGTCTTCATCTGAAGAGGAGAAGCGAGATGGTTAGGAGGACCAAAATGCGGTGTGGTATGTGTTCATGATGAATGTTTAATTAAAGAAAACACTGAACACTGAAACACTATTCAAAACCAATAACCGAAATAACAACCGTGAAGCTAATGAGAACTGTACTGAAACAAGCAATCAACATAGACAATCACCCACAAACAAACAGTGAAACCCAGGCTACCTAAGTATGATTCTCAATCAGAGACAACTAATGACACCTGCCTCTGATTGAGAACCATACTAGGCCGAAACATAGCGATCCCCAAAATCATAGAAAATCAAACATAGACTGCCCACCCCAACTCACGCCCTGACCATACTAAATAATGAATACAAAACCAAGGAAATAAAGGTCAGAACGTGACATGAATGAGCCATCTGATTTGATGAAGTTGGAGTTGAATTTGTCGTTCTGCCGTTCTGTAATTTCATGTAAATTACTCCAAAATATTCCATCATTGATATTGGCTTCATAATACAGTTTCTTCGTGTTTTTGTTGAGTTTAGTCACATAACTTCATAATTTGCAGCCAGTCAGATGTGCAGACGTATTAGCCACTCCTTTGGCCCGTCTCTTTCAACCAGACAGTTTTTCAATTCCTCATCAATCTGTGGAGCCTTAAGAGTTCTAACAGTCAGTTTCTTAACAGGTGCATGTTTATCCATAATTGGAAGAAGCACTTTCATAAATGTATCAAGTGCAGTGTCTGGATGCTCCTTATTAATCACATCAGACCAACAAATATGTTTACCATCATCCACAGAAGAGTCACAGCAAAATATTGATCTCCTACACACTATTTTAGGCCCAGCTATCAGAACTTTTGTTTTCCTGGATATAGCCACTATATGGTGATGACTGCATCTAATGGGTACAGATACAGCTTTAAAACAGGGTCTAGTAAAAATGTGACCGAAACATGTGGATCATCTTGTTCCTGTCATGTTTGTAAACACCCAGGTAGATTGATTAATAACCTGAACCAGATTACAGACACTGGTTACAGTAAGAAGCTTCCTCTTGAGAAGACCAGCATTGACCAGCTTGGACCAGCATAGACCAGCATGGACTAGTATGGACCAGCATGGACTAGCATAAACCAGCATAGACCAGTTTCAACCAGTTTGAAATTTAGGCTAGTCTACGCTGAAACACATTGAATAACACATTCATAAGTGGCAAACATAAAATAAATCATAAGGAACAAGGTTTTAAAATGCCTGTCCTATATCTAGGAGATATAAGAAAGCTCAGGAAAATATTTAAGTTTTTTTGGATTACATTCAGACAAGTCCCGTGACACTCATGGGGGTCATAAGTCAAAACAGAGAACACCATCATGTTTGTGAGAGCCTCATCTTTCCATAGAGTGGTCATATTAGTTTTGTAGGCCAAACCGTTCATACGCTTTGTTTCGTTAGAAGACCGATTGTCGGGATGTCAAATGTTCAGACAAACACCGCTGTAGTTCTGCCACCTTCCACCAAAGATTCAGAAGACAGAGGCAGATGTTGTGAATTAAGACGAAGCCCTTATCCAGGTATCTTTCTGTGGCATTTGGTGGCAGTGGCTTTGAGGATTTTAGTGCGCTAAAAACAGAAAGCGTACGGACCCTGTTTTATATACTGGCAGGTGTCTTCACTGACATTTTCAACATGTCCCTGATTGAGTACGTAATAGCAACATGTTTCAAGCAGACCACCATAGTCCCTGTGCCCAAGAACGCAAAGGCAACCTGCCTAAATGACTACAGACCTGCCGCACTCACGTCTGTAGCCATGAAGTGGCCATCACGTTCGTTGCCATGAAGTGCTTTGAAAGGCTGGTCATGGCTCACATCAACACCATTATCCCAAAAACCCTAGACCCACTCAATTTGCATACTGCCCAAACAGATTCACAGATGATGCAATCTCTATTGCTCTCCACACTGCCCTTTCCCACCTGGACAAAAGGAACACCTATGTGAGAATGCTATTCATTGACTACAGCTCAGCATTCAACACCATAGTATTCTCAAAGCTCATCACTAAGCTAAGAATTGTGGGACTAAACACCTCCCTCTGCAAATGGATCCTGGACTTCCTGAGGGGCGCCCCCAGGTGGTGAGGGTAGGTAGCAACACATCCGCCACGCTCATCCTCAACACTGCAGCCCCTCACGGGTGTGTGCTGTACTCCCTGTTCACCCACGACTGCATGGTCAGGCACAACTCCAACACCATCATTAAGTTTGCAGACGACACAACAGTGGTAGGCCTGATTACCGACAACGACGAGACAGCCTATAGGGAGGGGGTCAGAGACCTGGCACGGTGGTGCCAGAATAACAACCTATCCCTCAACGTAACCAAGACAAAGGAGATTATTGTGGACTACAGGAAAAGGACGACCGAGCACGCCCCCATTCTCATCAACGGGGCTGTAGTGGAGCAGGTTGAGAGCTTCAAGTTCCTTGGTGACAACAATAACAAACTAGAATGGTCCAAACACACCAAGACAGTCGTGAAGAGGGCACGACAAAGCCTATTCCCCCCCAGGAAACTAAAAAGATTTGGCATGTGTCCTGAGATCCTCAAAAGGTTCTACAGCTGCAACATCGAGAGCATCACTGCCTGGTACGGCATTGCCTGGCCTCCGACCGCAAGGCACTACAGAGGGTAGTGCGTACGGCCCAGTACATCACTGGGGCAAAGCTGCCTGCCATCCAGGACCTCTACACCAGGCGGTGTCAGAGGAAGGCCCTAAAAATTGTCAAAGACCCCAGCCACCCCAGTCATAGACTATTCTCTCTACTACCGCATGCCAAGTCTAGGACAAAAAGGCTTCTCAACAGTTTTTACCCCCAAACCATAAGACTCCTGAACAGGTAATCAAATGGCTACCCAGACTATTTGCATTGTGTGCCCCCCCAACCCCTCTTTTACGCTGCTGCTACTCTCTGTTTATCATATATGCATAGTCACTTTAACTATACATTCATGTACATACTACTTCAATTTGGCCGACCAGCCAGTGCTCCCGCACACTGGCTAACCGGGCATCTGCATTGTGCCCCACCCACCCACCCGCCAACCCCTCCTTTACGCTACTGCTACTCTCTGTTCATCATATATCCATAGTCACTTTAACCATATCTACATGTACAAACTACCTCAATCAGCCTGACTAACCGGTGTCTGTATGTAGCCACACTACTTTTATAGCCTTGCTGCTGTATGTAGCCTCACTACTGTTATTTTTCACTGTCTTTTTACTGTTGTTTTATTTCTTTACTTACCTATTGTTCACCTAATACATGTTTTGCACTATTGGTTAGAGCCTGTAAGTAAGCATTTCACTGTTGTATTCGGGCGCACGTGACAAATAAACTTTGATCTGATTTGATACGACGATGGAGCACGGGTTGGGAGCAACAAAACTACCAAGGAACCAGGTACTGATGGCATTAACACAAGGCGCAATGCAGAAGGATATATTGTGGAGTGGGCTTGGGGCCACCACAGAGATTGGCACACAGACAACCAATAGATTGGCACACAGACAACCACATATCAGCAATACTGCATTTTCTGTGGGTAAGAGGCAACGTGATCCACAACTGTGTGCTATAGACTTGCTCCAATTGAGCATTAAAAAGAGCAGAGACAGGAGGCTCAGCTTCAGTTCATTTATTTAGAACAAATATATTTAAGCTTTACGTAACTAGGCAAGTCAGTTAAGAACAAATTCTTATTCACAATGACGGCCAAACCCTAACCCGGACGACGCTGGGCCGATTGTGCGCCCCCTTATGGGACTCCCGATCATGGCTGGTTGTGATACAGCCTGGAATCGAACCATGGTCTGAGATGCAGTGCCTTAGACTGCTGCGCCACTCGGGAGCCCCGAGTTGGTAGAGGTGATGGTTATTGAGCTACAAGAAAACAGCACTGGCTCACCTGATCTGTTCAATCCCCACCGAGATCCAAGGGGCCCGGTGCCAGTAACATCCCCACCGAGATCCAAGGGGCCCGGTGCCAGTAACATTCCCACCGAGAGCCAAGGGGCCCGGTGCCAGTAACATTCCCACCGAGATCCAAGGGGCCCGGTGCCAGTAACATTCCCACCGAGATCCAAGAGGCCCGGTGTCAGTAACATTCCCACCGAGATCCAAGAGGCCCGGTGCCAGTAACATTCCCACCGAGATCCAAGAGGCCCGGTGTCAGTAACATTCCCACCGAGATCCAAGGGGCCCGGTGCCAGTAACATTCCCAACGAGATCCAAGAGGCCCGGTGTCAGTAACATCCCCACCGAGATCCAAGGGGCCCGGTGCCAGTAACATTCCCACCGAGATCCAAGGGGCCCGGTGCCAGTGACATTCCCACCGAGATCCAAGAGGCCCGGTGCCAGTGACATTCCCACCGAGATCCAAGGGGCCCGGTGCCAGTGACATTCCCACCGAGATCCAAGGGGCCCGGTGCCAGTAACATCCCCACTGAGATCCAAGGGGCCCGGTGCCAGTAACATCCCCACTGAGATCCAAGGGGCCCGGTGCCAGTAACATCCCCACTGAGATCCAAGAGGCCCGGTGTCAGTGACATTCCCACCGAGATCCAAGGGGCCCGGTGCCAGTGACATTCCCACCGAGATCCAAGGGGCCCGGTGCCAGTGACATTCAGACCGGACCCGTCACTGCCCAAGCTCAGTGACAATGATGAAAAATAGTGTACCTTGCAACGTTTGAACAGATGGCGGCTACCTGTGGCTGGCCCGAGAGAAGCGTGAGTGATTTGGCTTGTAAGTCTGTTAACAGGAAAGGCAAGAGAAGCCTATGTGACTACGAACATTCACTTTGTTCATGATTATGACAGTGTTAAGGAAGCGATTCTTAAAATGAACGAAATCAACAAAGATTGACGACTTTCGTGAAGCAAAGAAGACAAAGTCGTACTTGGCTCTTAAGCCTTATTGTTATTATTAAATGCCTGCTTGGTGGTGTGCTGCAGAGATGGTTGTCCTTCTGGAAGGTTCTCCCATCTTCACAGAGGAACTCTAGAGCCGAGGAACTCCAGAGCTCTGTCAGAATGACACCTCCCTGACCAATGCCCTTCTCCCCCGATTGCTCAGTTTGGCCGGGTGGCCAGCTCTAGGAAGAGTCTCAGTGGTTCCAAACTTTTACCATTTAAGAATGATGGGAGGCCACTGTGTTCTTAGGGACCTTCAATGCTGCAGAAATGTTTTGGTACCCTTCCCCAGATCTGTGCCTCGACAAAATCCTGTCTCGGAGCTCTACGGACAATTATTTCGACCTCATGGCTTGGTTTTTGCTCTGACATGCACTGTCAACTGTGAAACCTCATATAGACAGGTGTGTGCCTTTCAAAATAATTCAATTGAATTTAGCACAGGTGGACTTCGATCAAGTTGTAGAAACATCTCAAGGATGTTCAATGAAAACAGCATGCACCTGACCTCAGTTTTGAGTCTCATAGCAAAGGGTCTAAAATGCTTATGGTATTTCACATTTTGTTTTGTATTTATAAATTAGCAAACATTTCTAGAAACCTGTTTTCGCTTTGTCATTGTGGGGTATTGTGTGTCGATTGAGGATGTTTTATTTAATCTGTTTGAGAATAAGGCTGTAACGTAACAAAATGTGGAGAGAGTCAAAGGGTCTGAATTACATTCCAAAGGCACTGCACAATTATAAAATCCACACATACAGCAAGTGTGCAGTTAAACCTGGCAAAAAACACACATTTCTTTCCACATGGCTGTGGGGTGAGACAGGGATGCAGCTTAAGCCCCACCCTCTTCAATACATACAGTGCCTTGCGAAAGTATTCGGCCCCCTTGAACTTTGCGACCTTTTGCCACATTTCAGGCTTCAAACATAAAGATATAAAACTGTATTTTTTTGTGAAGAATCAACAACAAGTGGGACACAATCATGAAGTGGAACGACATTTATTGGATATTTCAAACTTTTTTAACAATTCAAAAACTGAAAAACTGGGCGTGCTAAATTATTCAAGGCACTGTATATCAAGGAATTGGCGAGGGCACTAGAACAGTCTGCAGCATCCAGCCTTACTCTACTAGAATCTGAAGTCAAATGTCCACTGTTTGCTGATGATCTGGTGCTTCTGTCCCCAATCAAGGAGGGCCTACAACACCACCTACATTTTTTGCACAGATTCTGTCAGACCTGGGCCCTGACCTGGGCCCTGACAATCTCAGTAAGACCAAAATAATGGTGTTCCAGTAAACATCAGCACCACAAGTAACTTCTGCATTCAGAATGCAACGTAAAACATCAAATAATGCATGCAGAGCAGAATTAGGCCGATACCGGCTAATTATCAAAATACAGAA
>NC_068439.1:11263549-11266049 GCF_023373465.1 Oncorhynchus keta | reverse complement strand
TACACTAATAACACACAGATAATTAGTTGTTTTCATGTCTTTATTGAACACACTGTGTAAACAATCACAGTGCAGGGTGGAAGAAGTATGTGAACCCTTGTATTTAATAACTGGTTGACCCTCCTTTGGCAGCAATAACCTCAACCAAACGTTTTCTGTGGTGGCGTATCAGACCTGCACAACGGTCAGGAGGAATTTTGGACCATTCCTCTTATCCTGCAAAATGTCTTGATAAACTTGGGAATCCATTTATCTGTCGATGATAGCAAGCTGTCCAGGCCCCGAGGCAGCAAAGCAGCCCCAAACCATGATTCTCCCTCCACCAGACTTTACAGCAAAGCAGCCCCAAACCATGATTCTCCCTCCACCAGACTTTACAGCAAAGCAGCCCCAAACCATGATTCTCCCTCCACCAGACTTTACAGCAAAGCAGCCCCAAACCATGATTCTCCCTCCACCAGACTTTACAGCAAAGCAGCCCCAAACCATGATTCTCCCTCCACCAGACTTTACAGTTGGGATGAGGTTGATTTTGATGTGTTGTGCCTTTTTTCTCTACACACAGTGTTGTATGTTCCTTCCAAACAACTTAAGAAGAATCCTAGAGTGTCAGACTTACAGAAATCTCTGGAACATGCTAACATCTCTGTTGACGAGTCTACGATACGAGAAACACCAAACAAGAATGGTGTTCATGGGAGGGCACCACAGAAGAAGTCACTGCTGATCAACAAAAAAAAACATTACTGCACGTCTGAAGTTCGCTAAAGAGCACCTTGATGTTCCACAGCGCTACTGGCAAAATATTCTGTGGACAGATTAAACTACAGTTGACTTCATTGAGCATTCTGCTCTGTGCTCTCGTAGTCATCTTTGCAAGATGGCCTCTCCTAGGGAGAGTAGCAACAGTGCTGAACTTTCTCCACTTACAGACAAGTTGTCTTACCGTGGACTGATGAACATCAAGGCTTTTAGAGATAATTTTGTAAACCTTTCAAGCTTTATGCAAGTCAACAATTCTTAATCTTAAGTCTTCTGAGATCTCTTTTGTTGGAGGCATGGTTGATATCAGGCAGTGCTTCTTGTGAATAGCAAACTCAAATGTTTGAGTGTTTTTTACAGGGCAGGGCAGGGCAGCTCTAACCAAAATCTCCAATCTCATCTCATTGATTGGACTCCAGGCTAGCTGACTCCTGACTCCAATTAGCTGTTGGAGAAGCCATTATTCTAGGGGGGTTCACATACTTTTTCCAACCTACACTGTGAATGTTTAAATTAAACATTCAATATACATTCAATATAGACAATAAAAATCATTTGTGTTATTAGTTTAAGCACACTATGTTTGTCTATTGTTGTGACTTAGATTAAAGATGAAAGATCTGATCAAATTTGATGACCAATTTATGCAGAAATCCAGGTATTTCCAAAGGGTTCACATACTTTTTCTTGCCACTGTATATAGCCATAATATAACATTTGAAATGTCTCTATTCTTTTAAAACTTTTGTGAGTGTAATATTTACTTTTTTGATTTTTTATTTCACTTTTGTTTATTGTCTATTCCACTTGATATGGCAATGTTAACGTAGGTTTCTCATGTCAATAAAGCCCTTTGAATTGTATACTGTAGGTCATGGTCTCTTCCTCAGAGAACTGAAAAGGGAAGTGGCTAATCTCTCTCTTTCATCATATCTTTATCTCTCTCTCTCTCTCTCTCTCTCTCTCTCTCTCTCTCTCTCTCTCTCTCTCTCTCTCTCTCTCTCTCTCACTCACCTTCTCTCTCTCTCCCTCTCTCCTCTCTCTCTCTCTCTCTCCCTCTCTCTCTCTCTCTCCTCTCCCTCTCTCTCCTCTCTCTCTAGTGGCAATGTTGACTGACAGATGATTTGACAGAGGAAGACAGCAGGTAAGAAACTCTGCCCTTTTTTACACTCCTTATTGGTTTCATCCTTTTCTCTACTTCTCTTTTTCACTTCTCCTTCTCACTCTTTTTTTATCATGCTCTCTCTCTCTCTCTCTCTCTCTCTCTCTCTCTCTCTCTCTCTCTCTCTTTCTTTCTTTCTTTCTTTCTTTCTTTCTTTCTTTCTCTCTCTCTCTCTATCTCTCTCTCTCTATCTCTCTCTCTCTCTCTCACCTTCTCTCTTTCTTTCTCTCTCTCTCTCTCTCTCTCTCTCTCTCTCTCTCTCTCTCTCTCTCTCTCTCTCTCTCTCTCTCTCTCTCTCTTCTTTCCTTCTTTCTTTCTTTCTTTCTTTCTTTCTTTCTTTCTTTCTTTCTTTCTTTCTCTCTCTCTCTCTCTCTCTCTCTCTCTCTCTCTCTCTCTCTCTCGCTCTCTCACCTTCTCTTTATTTCTTTCCTTTCTCTCTCTCTCACCTTTTCTTTCTTTCTTTCTTTCTTTCTTTCTTTCTTTCTTTCTTTCTTTCTTTCTTTCTTTCTTTCTTTCTTTCTCCCTCTCTCTCTCTCTCTCTCTCACCTTCTCTTTCTTTCTTTCTTTCTTTCTTTC
>NC_068439.1:11236049-11261049 GCF_023373465.1 Oncorhynchus keta | reverse complement strand
TGTTTACAGGTGGAGGTGTGACTCTCTTCATAGCGTTGTATGTGTTTACAGGTGGAGGTGTGACTCTCTTCATAGCGTTGTATGTGTTTACAGGTGGAGGTGTGACTCTCTTCATAGTGTTGTATGTGTTTACAGGTGGAGGTGTGACTCTCTTCATAGTGTTGTATGTGTTTACAGGTGGAGGTGTGACTCTCTTCATAGTGTTGTATGTGTTTACAGGTGGAGGTGTGACTCTCTTCATAGCGTTGTATGTGTTTACAGGTGGAGGTGTGACTCTCTTCATAGTGTTGTATGTGTTTACAGGTGGAGGTGTGACTCTCTTCATAGCGTTGTATGTGTTTACAGGTGGAGGTGTGACTCTCTTCATAGCGTTGTATGTGTTTACAGGTGGAGGTGTGACTCTCTTCATAGCGTTGTATGTGTTTACAGGTGGAGGTGTGACTCTCTTCATAGCGTTGTATGTGTTTACAGGTGGAGGTGTGACTCTCTTCATAGCGTTGTATGTGTTTACAGGTGGAGGTGTGACTCTCTTCATAGCGTTGTATGTGTTTACAGGTGGAGGTGTGACTCTCTTCATAGCGTTGTATGTGTTTACAGGTGGAGGTGTGACTCTCTTCATAGTGTTGTATGTGTTTACAGGTGGAGGTGTGACTCTCTTCATAGTGTTGTATGTGTTTACAGGTGGAGGTGTGACTCTCTTCATAGCGTTGTATGTGTTTACAGGTGGAGGTGTGACTCTCTTCATAGTGTTGTATGTGTTTACAGGTGGAGGTGTGACTCTCTTCATAGCGTTGTATGTGTTTACAGGTGGAGGTGTGACTCTCTTCATAGCGTTGTATGTGTTTACAGGTGGAGGTGTGACTCTCTTCATAGCGTTGTATGACTATGATGCTCGTACTGAAGATGATCTGTTCTTCCAGAAGGGAGAGAAGTTCCACATCCTCAACAACACGTGAGAGTCACATCCACATTACATTGTCTCTACAGAGAGGGGGACTGGTGGGAGGCCCGGTCCTATGACTGTCTGTCTCTACAGAGAGGGGGACTGGTGGGAGGCCCGGGCCTATGACTGTCTCTACAGAGAGGGGGACTGGTGGGAGGCCCGGTCCTATGACTGTCTCTACAGAGAGGGGGACTGGTGGGAGGCCCGGTCTGATGACTGTCTCTACAGAGAGGGGGACTGGTGGGAGGCCCGGTCTGATGACTGTCTGTCTCTACAGAGAGGGGGACTGGTGGGAGGCCCGGTCTGATGACTGTCTCTACAGAGAGGGGGACTGGTGGGAGGCCCGGTCTGATGACTGTCTGTCTCTACAGAGAGGGGGACTGGTGGGAGGCCCGGTCTGATGACTGTCTGTCTCTACAGAGAGGGGGACTGGTGGGAGGCCCGGTCTGATGACTGTCTGTCTCTACAGAGAGGGGGACTGGTGGGAGGCCCGGTCTGATGACTGTCTGTCTCTACAGAGAGGGGGACTGGTGGGAGGCCCGGTCTGATGACTGTCTCTACAGAGTGGGGGACTGGTGGGAGGCCCGGTCCTATGACTGTCTGTCTCTACAGAGAGGGGGACTGGTGGGAGGCCCGGTCTGATGACTGTCTGTCTCTACAGAGAGGGGGACTGGTGGGAGGCCCGGTCCTATGACTGTCTGTCTCTACAGAGAGGGGGACTGGTGGGAGGCCCGGTCTGATGACTGTCTGTCTCTACAGAGAGGGGGACTGGTGGGAGGCCCGGTCTGATGACTGTCTGTCTCTACAGAGAGGGGGACTGGTGGGAGGCCCGGTCCTATGACTGTCTGTCTCTACAGAGAGGGGGACTGGTGGGAGGCCCGGTCTGATGACTGTCTGTCTCTACAGAGAGGGGGACTGGTGGGAGGCCCGGTCCTATGACTGTCTGTCTCTACAGAGAGGGGGACTGGTGGGAGGCCCGGTCTGATGACTGTCTGTCTCTACAGAGAGGGGGACTGGTGGGAGGCCCGGTCCTATGACTGTCTGTCTCTACAGAGAGGGGGACTGGTGGGAGGCCCGGTCCTATGACTGTCTGTCTCTACAGAGAGGGGGACTGGTGGGAGGCCCGGTCCTATGACTGTCTGTCTCTACAGAGAGGGGGACTGGTGGGAGGCCCGGTCTGATGACTGTCTCTACAGAGAGGGGGACTGGTGGGAGGCCCGGTCTGATGACTGTCTGTCTCTACAGAGAGGGGGACTGGTGGGAGGCCCGGTCTGATGACTGTCTGTCTCTACAGAGAGGGGGACTGGTGGGAGGCCCGGTCCTATGACTGTCTGTCTCTACAGAGAGGGGGACTGGTGGGAGGCCCGGTCTGATGACTGTCTGTCTCTACAGAGAGGGGGACTGGTGGGAGGCCCGGTCCTATGACTGTCTGTCTCTACAGAGAGGGGGACTGGTGGGAGGCCCGGTCTGATGACTGTCTGTCTCTACAGAGAGGGGGACTGGTGGGAGGCCCGGTCCTATGACTGTCTGTCTCTACAGAGAGGGGGACTGGTGGGAGGCCCGGTCCTATGACTGTCTGTCTCTACAGAGAGGGGACTGGTGGGAGGCCCGGTCCTATGACTGTCTGTCTCTACAGAGAGGGGGACTGGTGGGAGGCCCGGTCTGATGACTGTCTCTACAGAGAGGGGGACTGGTGGGAGGCCCGGTCTGATGACTGTCTGTCTCTACAGAGAGGGGGACTGGTGGGAGGCCCGGTCTGATGACTGTCTGTCTCTACAGAGAGGGGGACTGGTGGGAGGCCCGGTCCTATGACTGTCTGTCTCTACAGAGAGGGGGACTGGTGGGAGGCCCGGTCTTATGACTGTCTGTCTCTACAGAGAGGGGGACTGGTGGGAGGCCCGGTCCTATGACTGTCTGTCTCTACAGAGAGGGGGACTGGTGGGAGGCCCGGTCTGATGACTGTCTGTCTCTACAGAGAGGGGGACTGGTGGGAGGCCCGGTCCTATGACTGTCTGTCTCTACAGAGAGGGGGACTGGTGGGAGGCCCGGTCCTATGACTGTCTGTCTCTACAGGGAGGGGTCTGGTGGGAGGCCCGGTCCTATGACTGTCTGTCTCTACAGAGAGGGGGACTGGTGGGAGGCCCGGTCTGATGACTGTCTCTACAGAGAGGGGGACTGGTGGGAGGCCCGGTCTGATGACTGTCTCTACAGAGTGGGGGACTGGTGGGAGGCCCGGTCTGATGACTGTCTGTCTCTACAGAGAGGGGACTGGTGGGAGGCCCGGTCCTATGAATGTCTGTCTCTACAGAGAGGGGGACTGGTGGGAGGCCCGGTCCTATGACTGTCTGTCTCTACAGAGAGGGGGACTGGTGGGAGGCCCGGTCCTATGACTGTCTGTCTCTACAGAGAGGGGGACTGGTGGGAGGCCCGGTCTGATGACTGTCTCTACAGAGAGGGGGACTGGTGGGAGGCCCGGTCTGATGACTGTCTCTACAGAGTGGGGGACTGGTGGGAGGCCCGGTCTGATGACTGTCTGTCTCTACAGAGAGGGGGACTGGTGGGAGGCCCGGTCCTATGACTGTCTGTCTCTACAGAGAGGGGGACTGGTGGGAGGCCCGGTCCTATGACTGTCTGTCTCTACAGAGAGGGGACTGGTGGGAGGCCCGGTCCTATGACTGTCTGTCTCTACAGAGAGGGGGACTGGTGGGAGGCCCGGTCCTATGACTGTCTGTCTCTACAGAGAGGGGGACTGGTGGGAGGCCCGGTCTGATGACTGTCTCTACAGAGAGGGGGACTGGTGGGAGGCCCGGTCTGATGACTGTCTCTACAGAGTGGGGGACTGGTGGGAGGCCCGGTCTGATGACTGTCTGTCTCTACAGAGAGGGGACTGGTGGGAGGCCCGGTCCTATGACTGTCTGTCTCTACAGAGAGGGGGACTGGTGGGAGGCCCGGTCCTATGACTGTCTGTCTCTACAGAGAGGGGGACTGGTGGGAGGCCCGGTCCTATGACTGTCTGTCTCTACAGAGAGGGGACTGGTGGGAGGCCCGGTCTGATGACTGTCTCTACAGAGAGGGGGACTGGTGGGAGGCCCGGTCTGATGACTGTCTCTACAGAGTGGGGACTGGTGGGAGGCCCGGTCTGATGACTGTCTGTCTCTACAGAGAGGGGGACTGGTGGGAGGCCCGGTCCTATGACTGTCTGTCTCTACAGAGAGGGGGACTGGTGGGAGGCCCGGTCCTATGACTGTCTGTCTCTACAGAGAGGGGGACTGGTGGGAGGCCCGGTCCTATGACTGTCTGTCTCTACAGAGAGGGGGACTGGTGGGAGGCCCGGTCTGATGACTGTCTCTACAGAGAGGGGGACTGGTGGGAGGCCCGGTCTGATGACTGTCTCTACAGAGTGGGGGACTGGTGGGAGGCCCGGTCTGATGACTGTCTGTCTCTACAGAGAGGGGGACTGGTGGGAGGCCCGGTCCTATGACTGTCTGTCTCTACAGAGAGGGGGACTGGTGGGAGGCCCGGTCCTATGACTGTCTGTCTCTACAGAGAGGGGGACTGGTGGGAGGCCCGGTCCTATGACTGTCTGTCTCTACAGAGAGGGGGACTGGTGGGAGGCCCGGTCTGATGACTGTCTCTACAGAGAGGAGGACTGGTGGGAGGCCCGGTCTGATGACTGTCTCTACAGAGTGGGGGACTGGTGGGAGGCCCGGTCCGATGACTGTCTGTCTCTACAGAGTGGGGGACTGGTGGGAGGCCCGGTCCGATGACTGTCTGTCTCTACAGAGAGGGGGACTGGTGGGAGGCCCGGTCCTATGACTGTCTGTCTCTACAGAGAGGGGGACTGGTGGGAGGCCCGGTCCTATGACTGTCTGTCTCTACAGAGAGGGGGACTGGTGGGAGGCCCGGTCTGATGACTGTCTCTACAGAGAGGAGGACTGGTGGGAGGCCCGGTCTGATGACTGTCTCTACAGAGTGGGGGACTGGTGGGAGGCCCGGTCCGATGACTGTCTGTCTCTACAGAGTGGGGGACTGGTGGGAGGCCCGGTCCGATGACTGTCTGTCTCTACAGAGAGGGGGACTGGTGGGAGGCCCGGTCCTATGACTGTCTGTCTCTACAGAGAGGGGGACTGGTGGGAGGCCCGGTCTGATGACTGTCTCTACAGAGAGGAGGACTGGTGGGAGGCCCGGTCTGATGACTGTCTCTACAGAGTGGGGGACTGGTGGGAGGCCCGGTCCGATGACTGTCTGTCTCTACAGAGTGGGGGACTGGTGGGAGGCCCGGTCCGATGACTGTCTGTCTCTACAGAGAGGGGGACTGCTGGGAGGCCCGGTCCTATGACTGTCTGTCTCTACAGAGAGGGGGACTGGTGGGAGGCCCGGTCTGATGACTGTCTCTACAGAGAGGAGGACTGGTGGGAGGCCCGGTCTGATGACTGTCTCTACAGAGTGGGGGACTGGTGGGAGGCCCGGTCCGATGACTGTCTGTCTCTACAGAGTGGGGGACTGGTGGGAGGCCCGGTCCGATGACTGTCTGTCTCTACAGAGTGGGGGACTGGTGGGAGGCCCGGTGCTATGACTGTCTGTCTCTACAGAGTGGGGGACTGGTGGGAGGCCCGATCCGATGACTGTCTGTCTCTACAGAGTGGGGGACTGGTGGGAGGCCCGGTCCGATGACTGTCTGTCTCTACAGAGTGGGGGACAGGTGGGAGGCCCGGTCCTATGACTGTCTGTCTCTACAGAGTGGGGGACTGGTGGGAGGCCCGGTCCGATGACTGTCTGTCTCTACAGAGTGGGGGACTGGTGGGAGGCCCGGTCCGATGACTGTCTGTCTCTACAGAGTGGGGGACTGGTGGGAGGCCCGGTCTGATGACTGTCTCTACAGAGTGGGGGACTGGTGGGAGGCCCGGTCCTATGACTGTCTGTCTCTACAGAGTGGGGGACTGGTGGGAGGCCCGGTCCGATGACTGTCTGTCTCTACAGAGTGGGGGACAGGTGGGAGGCCCGGTCCGATGACTGTCTCTACAGAGAGGGGGACTGGTGGGAGGCCCGGTCCGATGACTGTCTCTACAGAGTGGGGGACTGCTGGGAGGCCCGGTCCGATGACTGTCTCTACAGAGAGGGGGACTGGTGGGAGGCCCGGTCCGATGACTGTCTCTACAGAGTGGGGGACTGGTGGGAGGCCCGGTCCGATGACTGTCTGTCTCTACAGAGTGGGGCACTGGTGGGAGGCCCGGTCCGATGACTGTCTGTCTCTACAGAGTGGGGGACTGGTGGGAGGCCCGGTCCGATGACTGTCTGTCTCTACAGAGAGGAGGACTGGTGGGAGGCCCGGTCCGATGACAGTCTCTACAGAGAGGGGGACTGGTGGGAGGCCCGGTCCGATGACTGTCTCTACAGAGAGGAGGACTGGTGGGAGGCCCGGTCCGATGACTGTCTGTCTCTACAGAGAGGGGGACTGGTGGGAGGCCCGGTCCGATGACTGTCTGTCTCTACAGAGTGGGGGACTGGTGGGAGGCCTGGTCCAATGACTGTCTGTCTCTACAGAGTGGGGGACTGGTGGGAGGCCCGGTCCGATGACTGTCTGTCTCTACAGAGTGGGGGACTGGTGGGAGGCCAGGTCTGATTACTGTCTCTACAGAGAGGAGGACTGGTGGGAGGCCCGGTCTGATGACTGTCTGTCTCTACAGAGAGGGGGACTGGTGGGAGGCCCGGTCCGATGACTGTCTCTACAGAGAGGGGGACTGGTGGGAGGCCCGGTCTGATGACTGTCTCTACAGAGTGGGGGACTGTTGGGAGGCCCGGTCCGATGACTGTCTGTCTCTACAGAGTGGGGGACTGGTGGGAGGCCCGGTCCGATGACTGTCTGTCTCTACAGAGTGGGGGACTGGTGGGAGGCCCGGTCTGATGACTGTCTCTACAGAGAGGGGGACTGGTGGGAGGCCCGGTCTGATGACTGTCTGTCTCTACAGAGAGGGGGACTGGTAGGAGGCCCGGTCTGATGACTGTCTCTACAGAGAGGGGGACTGGTAGGAGGCCCGGTCTGATGACTGTCTCTACAGAGAGGAGGACTGGTGGGAGGCCCAGTCTGATGACTGTCTGTCTCTACAGAGAGGGGGACTGGTGGGAGGCTCAGTCTGATGACTGTCTGTCTCTACAGAGAGGGGGACTGGTAGGAGGCCCAGTCTGATGACTGTCTCTACAGAGAGAGGGACTGGTGGGAGGACCAGTCTGATGACTGTCTCTACAGAGAGGAGGACTGGTGGAAGGCCCGGTCTGATGACTGTCTGTCTCTACAGAGAGGGGGACTGGTGGGAGGCCCGGTCTGATGACTGTCTCTACAGAGAGGGGGACTGGTGGGAGGCCCGGTCTGATGACTGTCTCTACAGACAGTAGGACTGGTGGGAGGCCCAGTCTGATGACTGTCTCTACAGAGAGGGGGACTGGTGGGAGGACCAGTCTGATGACTGTCTCTACAGAGAGGAGGACTGGTGGGAGGCCCGGTCTGATGACTGTCTGTCTCTACAGAGAGGGGGACTGGTGGGAGGCCCGGTCTGATGACTGTCTCTACAGAGAGGGGGACTGGTGGGAGGCCCGGTCTGATGACTGTCTGTCTCTACAGAGAGGGGGACTGGTGGGAGGCCCAGTCTGATGACTGTCTCTACAGAGAGGGGGACTGGTGGGAGGACCAGTCTGATGACTGTCTCTACAGAGAGGAGGACTGGTGGGAGGCCCGGTCTGATGACTGTCTGTCTCTACAGAGAGGGGGACTGGTGGGAGGCCCGGTCTGATGACTGTCTCTACAGAGAGGGGGACTGGTGGGAGGCCCGGTCTGATCACTGTCTCTACAGAGAGGAGGACTGGTGGGAGGCCCGGTCTGATGACTGTCTCTACAAAGAGGGGGACTGGTAGGAGGCCCAGTCTGATGACTGTCTCTACAGAGACAGGGACTGGTGGGAGGCCCAGTCTGATGACTGTCTGTCTCTACAGAGAGGGGGACTGGTGGGAGGCCCGGTCTGATGACTGTCTGTCTCTACAGAGACGGGGATTGGTGGGAGGCCCGGTCTGATGACTGTCTCTACAGAGAGGAGGACTGGTGGGAGGACCGGTCTGATGACTGTCTGTCTCTACAGAGAGGGGGACTGGTGGGAGGCCCGGTCTGATGACTGTCTCTACAGAGAGGGGGACTGGTGGGAGGCCCAGTCTGATGACTGTCTGTCTCTACAGAGACGGGGATTGGTGGGAGGCCCGGTCTGATGACTGTCTCTACAGAGAGGAGGACTGGTGGGAGGCCCGGTCTGATGACTGTCTGTCTCTACAGAGAGGGGGACTGGTGGGAGGCCCGGTCTGATGACTGTCTGTCTCTACAGAGAGGGGGACTGGTGGGAGGCCCGGTCTGATGACTGTCTCTACAGAGAGAGGGACTGGTGGGAGGCCCAGTCTGATGACTGTCTGTCTCTACAGAGAGGGGGACTGGTGGGAGGCCCGGTCTGATGACTGTCTGTCTCTACAGAGAGGGGGACTGGTGGGAGGCCCGGTCTGATGACTGTCTGTCTCTACAGAGAGGGGGACTGGTGGGAGGCCCGGTCTGATGACTGTCTGTCTCTACAGAGAGGGGGACTGGTGGGAGGCCCGGTCTGATGACTGTCTCTACAGAGAGAGGGACTGGTGGGAGGCCCAGTCTGATGACTGTCTGTCTCTACAGAGAGGGGGACTGGTGGGAGGCCCGGTCTGATGACTGTCTCTACAGAGAGGGGGACTGGTGGGAGGACCAGTCTGATGACTGTCTCTACAGAGAGGAGGACTGGTGGGAGGCCCGGTCTGATGACTGTCTGTCTCTACAGAGAGGGGGACTGGTGGGAGGCCCGGTCTGATGACTGTCTGTCTCTACAGAGAGGGGGACTGGTGGGAGGCCCGGTCTGATGACTGTCTGTCTCTACAGAGAGGGGGACTGGTGGGAGGCCCGGTCTGATGACTGTCTCTACAGAGAGGGGGACTGGTGGGAGGACCAGTCTGATGACTGTCTGTCTCTACAGAGAGGGGGACTGGTGGGAGGCCCGGTCCGATGACTGTCTGTCTCTACAGAGAGGGGGACTGGTGGGAGGCCCGGTCTGATGACTGTCTGTCTCTACAGAGAGGGGGACTGGTGGGAGGCCCGGTCTGATGACTGTCTGTCTCTACAGAGAGGGGGACTGGTGGGAGGCCCGGTCGTTGAACACGGGGATCTCAGGATACATCCCTAGTAACTACGTCGCTCCTGTTGACTCCATACAGGCTGAGGAGTGAGTACATTCACACACACACACACACACACACACACACACACACACACACACACACACACACACACACACACACACACACACACACACACACACACACACACACACACACACACACACACACACACACACACACTCAACTACAGTACAACATCTGTGTCTGAACTGTAAGAAATATTGCGGTGACTGGTTGTCATGGTGATGAATTGTATGACTAGTATGTGTGTGTGTGTGTGTGCGTGTGCGTGTGCGTGTGTGTGTGTTGCCAGGTGGTATTTTGGGAAGATGGGGAGGAAGGATGCAGAGAGACAGCTCCTGGGTCAGGGGAACCCCCGAGGAACATTCCTTATCAGAGAGAGTGAGACCACCATCGGTACGCACACACACATACACACACACACACACTAGTCACACTCAGCTGTACTTCGTTATTGTCTTGGGTGCAGCTTTAGAATCATCAGGTTATTAACTTCTTCCTTTCCCCTTTTCATCTCTCTCTCTCTCTCTCTCTCTCTCTCTCTCTCTCTCTCTCTCTCTCTCTCTCTCTCTCTCTCTCTCTCTGTCTCTGTCTCTGTCTCTTTCTCTCTCTCTCTCTCTCTCTCTCTCTCTCTCTCTCTCTCTCTCTCTCTCTCTCTCTGTCTCTGTCTCTGTCTCTGTCTCTGTCTCTGTCTCTTTCTCTGCCTCTCTCTCTGTCTCTGTCTCTCTCTCTCTCTCTCTCTCTCTCTCTCTCTCTCTCTCTCTCTGTCTCTCTCTGTCTCTCTCTGTCTCTCTCTCTCTCTCTCTGTCTCTCTCTCTGTCTCTGTCTCTGTCTCTCTCTCTCTCTCTGTCTATCTATCTATCTATCTATCTATCTATCTATCTATCTATCTATCTATCTATCTATCTATCTATCTATCTATCTATCTATCTATCTATCTGTCTGTCTGTCTGTCTGTCTGTCTGTCTGTCTGTCTGTCTGTCTGTCTGTGTTTTCTTTCTCCCCCCATCTCTCTCTCTCCCCTCTCTCCCTCTCTCCCCCTCTCCTCCCTCTCCCCTCTTTCTCTCTCTCTCTCTCTCTCTCTCTCTCTCTCTCTCTCTCTCTCTCTCTCTCTCTCTCTCTCTCTCTCTCTCTCTCTCTCTCTCTCTCTCTCTCTCTCTCTCTCTCTCTCTCTCTCTCCTCTCTCCCCCTCTCTCTCCCCTCCCATCTCCCTCTCCCCCTCTTTCTCTCTCCCTCTCCCCCTCTTTCTCTCTCCCTCTCCCCCTCACTCTCTCTCCCTCCCCTCTCTCCTATCTCCAGGTGCCTACTCTCTGTCTATCTGTGACTGGGATGATGGTAAAGGTGATCATGTCAAGCATTATAAGATCAGGAAGCTGGACAGTGGAGGATATTACATAACAACACGCACACAGTTTGACTCTGTGCAACAGCTGGTGGAGCACTACAAAGGTGTGACTATATAAACGCTAGGGGCTAGGGTGTAGGGGCTAGGGGGGAAGTATATAAAAGCTAGGGGCTAGTGTGTAGGGGCTAGGGTGTAGGTACTAGGGTGTAGGGGCTAGGGGGGAAGTATATAAAAGCTAGGGGCTAGGGTGTAGGGGCTAGGGGGGAAGTATATAAAAGCTAGGGGCTAGGTTGTAGGGGCTAGGGTGTAGGGGCTAGGGTGTAGGGGCTAGGGTGGAGGGGCTAGGGGGGAAGTATATAAAAGCTAGGGGCTAGGGTGTAGGGGCTAGGGTGTAGGGGCTAGGGGGGAAGTATATAAAAGCTAGGGGCTAGGGTGTAGGGGCTAGGGTGGAGGGGCTAGGGGGGAAGTATATAAAAGCTAGGGGCTAGGGTGTAGGGGCTAGGGTGTAGGGGCTAGGGGGAAGTATATAAAAGCTAGGGGCTAGGGTGTAGGGGCTAGGGTGTAGGGGCTAGGGGGGAAGTATATAAAAGCTAGGGGCTAGAGTGTAGGGGCTAGGGTGTAGGGGCTAGGGGGAAAGTATATAAAAGCTAGGGGCTAGGGTATAGGGGCTAGGGGGGAAGTATATAAAAGTTAGGGGCTAGGGTGTAGGGGCTAGGGTGTAGGGGCTAGGGGGGAAGTATATAAAAGCTAGGGGCTAGGGTGTAGGGGCTAGAGTGTAGGGGCTAGGGTGTAGGGGCTAGGGGGAAGTATATAAAAGCTAGGGGCTAGGGTGTAGGGGCTAGGGGGAAGTATATAAAAGCTAGGGGCTAGGGTGTAGGGCGTAGGGGGAAGTGTATAAAAGCTAGGGACTAGGGTGTAGGGCGTAGGGGCTAGGAGGGAAGTATATAAAAGCTCGGGTGTAGGGTTTAGGGCATAGGGGGCTATAGGGTGTAGGGGGAAGTGTATAAAAGCTAGGGGCTAGGGTTTAGGGCGTAGGGGGAAGTGTATAAAAGCTAGGGGCTAGGGTAAAGTGCAGAGGGAGTATGGACTAGGGCTGAAGTATTTAGAGCCTCGGGGGTGTTTCTGGACAAGGCCTTTCTCTCTATGTCCAAGTCTTCAGTAAGTCAGGGTCTTGTTTCCTTTCCTCTCTCTATGTCCAAGTCTTCAGTAAGTCAGGGCCTTGTTTCCTCTCCTCTCTGTATGTCCAAGTCTTTGGTAAATCAGGGCCTTGTTTCCTCTCCTCTCTGTATGTCCAAGTCTTTGGTAAATCAGGGCCTTGTGTCCTCTCCTCTCTCTATGTACAAGTCTTCAGTAAGTCAGGGCCCTGTTTCCTCTCCTCTCTGTATGTCCAAGTCTTCAGTAAATCAGGGCCCTGTTTCCTCTCCTCTCTGTATGTCCAAGTCTTCAGTAAGTCAGGGCCTTGTTTCCTCTCCTCTCTGTATGTCCAAGTCTTTGGTAAATCAGGGCCCTGTTTCCTCTCCTCTCTCTATGTCCAAGTCTTCAGTAAGTCAGGGCCTTTTTTCCTCTCCTCTCTCTATGTCCAAGTCTTCAGTAAGTCAGGGCCTTGTTTCCTCTCCTCTCTGTATGTCCAAGTCTTTGGTAAATCAGGGCCTTGTTTCCTCTCCTCTCTCTATGTCCAAGTCTTCAGTAAGTCAGGGCCTTGTTTCCTCTCCTCTCTCTATGTCCAAGTCTTTGGTAAATCAGGGCCTTTTTCCTCTCCGCTCTGTATGTCCAAGTCTTCAGTAAGTCAGGGCCTTGTTTCCTCTCCTCTCTGTATGTCCAACTCTTCAGTAAATCAGGGCCGTTTCCTCTCTTCTATCCCAGTGTCTGTCTGCCCTCTGGTGGTGCAGTCTGTTGTAGCAGCATCTCTACCATGTGTGTGTGTGCATGGTGTATCAGTACTATTAGACAGCATGGTGTATCAATACTATTGGATAGCATGGTGTATCAATACTATTAGACAGCATGGTGTATCAGTACTATTAGACAGCATGGTGTATCAGTACTATTAGACAGCATGGTGTATCAGTACTATTAGACAGCATGGTGTATCAATACTATTAGACAGCATGGTGTATCAATACTATTAGACAGCATGGTGTATCAATACTATTAGACAGCATGGTGTATCAATACTATTGGATAGCATGGTGTATCAATACTATTAGACAGCATGGTGTATCAGTACTATTAGACAGCATGGTGTATCAGTACTATTAGACAGCATGGTGTATCAGTACTATTAGACAGCATGGTGTATCAATACTATTAGACAGCATGGTGTATCAATACTATTAGACAGCATGGTGTATCAGTACTATTAGACAGCATGGTGTATCAGTACTATTAGACAGCATGGTGTATCAGTACTATTAGACAGCATGGTGTATCAGTACTATTGGACAGCATGGTGTATCAATACTATTAGACAGCATGGTGTATCAATACTATTAGACAGCATGGTGTATCAGTACTATTAGACAGCATGGTGTATCAGTACTATTAGACAGCATGGTGTATCAGTACTATTGGACAGCATGGTGTATCAATACTATTAGACAGCATGGTGTATCAATACTATTAGACAGCATGGTGTATCAGTACTATTAGACAGCATGGTGTATCAATACTATTAGACAGCATGGTGTATCAATACTATTAGACAGCATGGTGTATCAGTGTTATTGGACAGCATGGTGTATCAATACTATTAGACAGCATGGTGTATCAGTACTATTAGACAGCATGGTGTATCAATACTATTAGACAGCATGGTGTATCAGTACTATTAGACAGCATGGTGTATCAGTACTATTAGACAGCATGGTGTATCAGTGTTATTGGACAGCATGGTGTATCAATACTATTGGACAGCATGGTGTATCAATACTATTAGACAGCATGGTGTATCAATACTATTAGACAGCATGGTGTATCAATACTATTAGACAGCATGGTGTATCAGTGTTATTGGACAGCATGGTGTATCAATACTATTGGACAGCATGGTGTATCAATACTATTAGACAGCATGGTGTATCAATACTATTAGACAGCATGGTGTATCAGTACTATTAGACAGCATGGTGTATCAATACTATTAGACAGCATGGTGTATCAATACTATTAGACAGCATGGTGTATCAGTACTATTAGACAGCATGGTGTATCAGTACTATTAGACAGCATGGTGTATCAGTACTATTAGACAGCATGGTGTATCAATACTATTAGACAGCATGGTGTATCAATACTATTAGACAGCATGGTGTATCAGTGTTATTGGATAGCATGGTGTATCAATACTATTAGACAGCATGGTGTATCAGTACTATTAGACAGCATGGTGTATCAGTACTATTAGACAGCATGGTGTATCAATACTATTAGACAGCATGGTGTATCAATACTATTAGACAGCATGGTGTATCAATACTATTAGACAGCATGGTGTATCAATACTATTAGACAGCATGGTGTATCAGTGTTATTAGACAGCATGGTGTATCAGTACTATTAGACAGCATGGTGTATCAATACTATTAGACAGCATGGTGTATCAATACTATTAGACAGCATGGTGTATCAGTACTATTAGACAGCATGGTGTATCAGTACTATTAGACAGCATGGTGTATCAATACTATTAGACAGCATGGTGTATCAATACTATTAGACAGCATGGTGTATCAATACTATTAGACAGCATGGTGTATCAGTGTTATTAGACAGCATGGTGTATCAGTACTATTAGACAGCATGGTGTATCAGTACTATTAGACAGCATGGTGTACCAGTACTATTAGACAGCATGGTGTACCAGTACTATTAGACAGCATGGTGTATCAATACTATTAGACAGCATGGTGTATCAATACTATTAGACAGCATGGTGTACCAGTACTATTAGACAGCATGGTGTATCAATACTATTAGACAGCATGGTGTATCAGTACTATTAGACAGCATGGTGTATCAGTGTTATTGGACAGCATGGTGTATCAATACTATTAGACAGCATGGTGTATCAATACTATTAGACAGCATGGTGTATCAGTACTATTAGACAGCATGGTGTATCAATACTATTAGACAGCATGGTGTATCAGTGTTATTGGACAGCATGGTGTATCAATACTATTAGACAGCATGGTGTATCAATACTATTAGACAGCATGGTGTATCAGTACTATTAGACAGCATGGTGTATCAATACTATTAGACAGCATGGTGTATCAATACTATTAGACAGCATGGTGTATCAGTACTATTAGACAGCATGGTGTATCAGTACTATTAGACAGCATGGTGTATCAGTACTATTAGACAGCATGGTGTATCAGTACTATTAGACAGCATGGTGTATCAGTACTATTAGACAGCATCTTGTGTCAATACTATTAGACAGCATGGTGTGTCAATACTATTAGACAGCATGGTGTATCAGTACTATTAGACAACATGGTGTATCAGTACTATTAGACAGCATGGTGTATCAATACTATTAGACAGCATGGTGTATCAATACTATTAGACAGCATGGTGTATCAATACTATTGGACAGCATGGTGTATCAATACTATTAGACAGCATGGTGTATCAGTACTATTAGACAGCATGGTGTATCAATACTATTAGACAGCATGGTGTATCAGTACTATTAGACAGCATGGTGTATCAGTACTATTAGACAGCATGGTGTATCAGTACTATTGGACAGCATGGTGTATCAATACTATTAGACAGCATGGTGTATCAATACTATTAGACAGCATGGTGTATCAGTACTATTAGACAGCATGGTGTATCAATACTATTAGACAGCATGGTGTATCAATACTATTAGACAGCATGGTGTATCAGTGTTATTGGACAGCATGGTGTATCAATACTATTAGACAGCATGGTGTATCAGTACTATTAGACAGCATGGTGTATCAATACTATTAGACAGCATGGTGTATCAGTACTATTAGACAGCATGGTGTATCAGTACTATTAGACAGCATGGTGTATCAGTGTTATTGGACAGCATGGTGTATCAATACTATTGGACAGCATGGTGTATCAATACTATTAGACAGCATGGTGTATCAATACTATTAGACAGCATGGTGTATCAATACTATTAGACAGCATGGTGTATCAGTGTTATTGGACAGCATGGTGTATCAATACTATTGGACAGCATGGTGTATCAATACTATTAGACAGCATGGTGTATCAATACTATTAGACAGCATGGTGTATCAGTACTATTAGACAGCATGGTGTATCAATACTATTAGACAGCATGGTGTATCAATACTATTAGACAGCATGGTGTATCAGTACTATTAGACAGCATGGTGTATCAGTACTATTAGACAGCATGGTGTATCAGTACTATTAGACAGCATGGTGTATCAATACTATTAGACAGCATGGTGTATCAATACTATTAGACAGCATGGTGTATCAGTGTTATTGGATAGCATGGTGTATCAATACTATTAGACAGCATGGTGTATCAGTACTATTAGACAGCATGGTGTATCAGTACTATTAGACAGCATGGTGTATCAATACTATTAGACAGCATGGTGTATCAATACTATTAGACAGCATGGTGTATCAATACTATTAGACAGCATGGTGTATCAATACTATTAGACAGCATGGTGTATCAGTGTTATTAGACAGCATGGTGTATCAGTACTATTAGACAGCATGGTGTATCAATACTATTAGACAGCATGGTGTATCAATACTATTAGACAGCATGGTGTATCAGTACTATTAGACAGCATGGTGTATCAGTACTATTAGACAGCATGGTGTATCAATACTATTAGACAGCATGGTGTATCAATACTATTAGACAGCATGGTGTATCAATACTATTAGACAGCATGGTGTATCAGTGTTATTAGACAGCATGGTGTATCAGTACTATTAGACAGCATGGTGTATCAGTACTATTAGACAGCATGGTGTACCAGTACTATTAGACAGCATGGTGTACCAGTACTATTAGACAGCATGGTGTATCAATACTATTAGACAGCATGGTGTATCAATACTATTAGACAGCATGGTGTACCAGTACTATTAGACAGCATGGTGTATCAATACTATTAGACAGCATGGTGTATCAGTACTATTAGACAGCATGGTGTATCAGTGTTATTGGACAGCATGGTGTATCAATACTATTAGACAGCATGGTGTATCAATACTATTAGACAGCATGGTGTATCAGTACTATTAGACAGCATGGTGTATCAATACTATTAGACAGCATGGTGTATCAGTGTTATTGGACAGCATGGTGTATCAATACTATTAGACAGCATGGTGTATCAATACTATTAGACAGCATGGTGTATCAGTACTATTAGACAGCATGGTGTATCAATACTATTAGACAGCATGGTGTATCAATACTATTAGACAGCATGGTGTATCAGTACTATTAGACAGCATGGTGTATCAGTACTATTAGACAGCATGGTGTATCAGTACTATTAGACAGCATGGTGTATCAGTACTATTAGACAGCATGGTGTATCAGTACTATTAGACAGCATCTTGTGTCAATACTATTAGACAGCATGGTGTGTCAATACTATTAGACAGCATGGTGTATCAGTACTATTAGACAACATGGTGTATCAGTACTATTAGACAGCATGGTGTATCAATACTATTAGACAGCATGGTGTATCAATACTATTAGACAGCATGGTGTATCAATACTATTGGACAGCATGGTGTATCAATACTATTAGACAGCATGGTGTATCAGTACTATTAGACAGCATGGTGTATCAGTACTATTAGACAGCATGGTGTATCAATACTATTAGACAGCATGGTGTATCAATACTATTAGACAGCATGGTGTATCAGTGTTATTGGACAGCATGGTGTATCAATACTATTAGACAGCATGGTGTATCAATACTATTAGACAGCATGGTGTATCAGTACTATTAGACAGCATGGTGTATCAGTACTATTAGACAGCATGGTGTATCAGTACTATTGGACAGCATGGTGTATCAGTACTATTAGACAGCATGGTGTGTCAATACTATTAGACAGCATGGTGTGTCAATACTATTAGACAGCATGGTGTATCAGTACTATTGGACAGCATGGTGTATCAGTACTATTAGACAGCATGGTGTGTCAATACTATTAGACAGCATGGTGTGTCAATACTATTAGACAGCATGGTGTATCAGTGTTATTGGACAGCATGGTGTATCAATACTATTAGACAGCATGGTTTATCAGTACTATTAGACAGCATGGTGTATCAGTGTTATTGGACAGCATGGTGTATCAATACTATTAGACAGCATGGTGTATCAATACTATTAGACAGCATGGTGTATCAATACTATTAGACAGCATGGTGTATCAATACTATTAGACAGCATGGTGTATCAGTACTATTAGACAGCATGGTGTATCAATTCTATTAGACAGCATGGTGTATCAATACTATTAGACAGCATGGTGTATCAGTACTATTAGACAGCATGGTGTATCAATACTATTAGACAGCATGGTGTATCAATACTATTAGACAGCATGGTGTATCAGTACTATTAGACAGCATGGTGTATCAGTACTATTAGACAGCATGGTGTATCAGTACTATTAGACAGCATGGTGTATCAGTACTATTAGACAGCATGGTGTATCAATACTATTGGACAGCATGGTGTATCAGTACTATTAGACAGCATGGTGTATCAGTACTATTAGACAGCATGGTGTATCAATACTATTAGACAGCATGGTGTATCAATACTATTAGACAGCATGGTGTATCAATACTATTAGACAGCATGCTGTATCAGTACTATTAGACAGCATGGTGTATCAATACCATTGGACAGCATGGTGTATCAGTACTATTAGACAGCATGGTGTATCAGTACTATTAGACAGCATGGTGTATCAATACTATTAGACAGCATGGTGTATCAATACTATTAGACAGCATGGTGTATCAATACTATTAGACAGCATGGTGTATCAGTACTATTAGACAGCATGGTGTATCAATACTATTAGACAGCATGGTGTATCAATACTATTAGACAGCATGGTGTATCAGTACTATTAGACAGCATGGTGTATCAATACTATTGGACAGCATGGTGTATCAGTACTATTAGACAGCATGGTGTATCAATACTATTAGACAGCATGGTGTATCAGTACTATTAGACAGCATGGTGTATCAATACTATTAGACAGCATGGTGTATCAATACTATTAGACAGCATGGTGTATCAGTACTATTGGACAGCATGGTGTATCAGTGTTATTGGACAGCATGGTGTATCAATACTATTAGACAGCATGGTGTATCAATACTATTAGACAGCATGGTGTATCAGTACTATTGGACAGCATGGTGTATCAGTGTTATTGGACAGCATGGTGTATCAATACTATTAGACAGCATGGTGTATCAATACTATTAGACAGCATGGTGTATCAGTACTATTAGACAGCATGGTGTATCAATACTATTAGACAGCATGGTGTATCAGTACTATTAGACAGCATGGTGTATCAGTACTAATTTGTATATGTTATGTGTCTTTAAGATACACTGCATCACCAAAAGTATGTGGACACCCTTTCAAACTAATGGATTCGGTTATTTCAGCCACACCCATTGCTGTCAAGTGTATAAAATCGAGCACACAGCCATGCAATCTCCATAGACACAATTTGGCGGTACAATAACGTTACTGAAGAGCTCAGTGACTTTCAACTTGACACCGTCAGAGGATGCCACCTTTCCAACAGGTCAGTTTGTAACATTTCTGCCCTGCTAGAGCTGCCCCGGTCAACTGTAAGTGCTGAAGGTCTAAGAGCAACAACGGCTTATCCTTAAAGTGGTAGGCCACATAAGCTCACAGAACGAGACTGCCGAGTGCTGAAACGCGTACCGCTAGAAATCGCCATGATTTTGGAATGAGTTGTTTAGACAGCTGTCCACATACTTTTGGTCATGTAGTGTATCTATGTTATGTATGTTATGTTGTGTTATGTATGTTAGTACTATTTAGTGGATCAAGTATAGCATCCTGTTGTATATGTGTTCTATATGTGTTCTATATGTGTTCTATATGTGTTCTATGTGTGTTTTATATGTGTTCTATATGTGTTGTATATGTGTTGTATATGTGTTGTATATGTGTTCTATGTGTGTTCTATATGTGTTCTATGTGTGTTCTATGTGTGTTCTATATGTGTTGTATATGTGTTGTATATGTGTTCTATATGTGTTCTATGTGTGTTGTATATGTGTTCTATGTGTGTTCTATATGTTTTCTATATGTGTTGTATATGTGTTCTATATGTGTTGTATATGTGTTCTATATGTGTTGTATATGTGTTCTATATGTGTTCTATGTGTGTTCTATATGTGTTCTATGTGTGTTCTATATGTGTTCTATATGTGTTCTATATGTGTTGTATATGTGTTGTATATGTGTTCTATATGTGTTGTATATGTGTTCTATATGTGTTCTATGTGTGTTCTATATGTGTTCTATGTGTGTTCTATATGTGTTCTATATGTGTTCTATATGTGTTGTATATGTGTTGTATATGTGTTGTATATGTGTTTTATGTGTGTTGTATATGTGTTGTATATGTGTTCTATGTGTGTTGTATATGTGTTGTATATGTGTTCTATATGTGTTTTATGTGTTGTATATGTGTTGTATATGTGTTCTATGTGTGTTGTATATGTGTTGTATATGTGTTCTATATGTGTTTTATGTGTTTGTTGCCTTTGATCTCTTCATCCCCCCTCTCTCTGTCTGTCTGTCTGTCTGTCTGTCTGTCTGTCTGTCTGTCTGTCTGTCTGTCTGTCTGTCTGTCTGTCTGTCTGTCTGTCTGTCTGTCTCTCTCTCTCTCTTTATCACTATCTTTCCCTCTCTCTCTGTCTGTCTTTCTCTCTCTCTGTCTCTCTCACTCCCATCAGAGCGAGCTGCAGGTCTGTGCTGTAGGTTGATTGGCAGCTGTAGGCGGGGCATGCCTAAGCTTGCGGACCTATCGGTAAAGACCAAGGATGTGTGGGAGATTCCCAGAGAGTCTCTCCAGCTCATTAAGAAGCTGGGCAACGGGCAGTTTGGAGAAGTCTGGATGGGTAGGAACTAGTTCTCTGTCTTTGCATGCCTCTTCATCTCATTTAATCTCCCTCCCTCTATCCCTCCCTCCACCCCCTCCTCCCTCTCCACTCCTACCATCCCATCCACCCCTCCCTCTTCTAGGCAGTAACGATGGGATGTGTCACTTCTTGACCACGCCCTGTCCCAATTCAACGCCCCTCACCCTGGGTTTGGGGCGGGACGCCTGGGAGGTTGCCCGGGATGCGCTGGCCCTAAACAAGAAGTTGGGTCAGGGCTGCTTCGGAGATGTCTGGATGGGTGAGACCGACTGTCAATCAATCAATCAATCAGTCACCTTCTTTTACTGTATGTTGAAACACTTTTTACAGTCTGTGTTCCAGAAGGGCTTCTCAGTGTGTCTCTGGATATTCCTAATGCGATGTTCCCGGTGTCCAGTTCAGTGTTAAAGGGTCTGTGTCTGTCCAGACCAGTGCTGTTCTGTGTCAGTGTTAAAGGGTCTGTGTCTGTCCAGACCAGTGCTGTTCTGTGTCAGTGATAAAGGGTCTGTGTCTGTCCAGACCAGTGCTGTTCTGTGTCAGTGATAAAGGGTCTGTGTCTGTCCAGACCAGTGCTGTTCTGTGTCAGTGTTAAAGGGTCTGTGTCTGTCCAGACCAGTGCTGTTCTGTGTCAGTGATAAAGGGTCTGTGTCTGTCCAGACCAGTGCTGTTCTGTGTCAGTGTTAAAGGGTCTGTGTCTGTCCAGACCAGTGCTGTTCTGTGTCAGTGATAAAGGGTCTGTGTCTGTCCAGACCAGTGCTGTTCTGTGTCAGTGTTAAAGGGTCTGTGTCTGTCCAGACCAGTGCTGTTCTGTGTCAGTGTTAAAGGGTCTGTGTCTGTCCAGACCAGTGCTGTTCTGTGTCAGTGATAAAGGGTCTGTGTCTGTCCAGACCAGTGCTGTTCTGTGTCAGTGTTAAAGGGTCTGTGTCTGTCCAGACCAGTGCTGTTCTGTGTCAGTGATAAAGGGTCTGTGTCTGTCCAGACCAGTGCTGTTCTGTGTCAGTGTTAAAGGGTCTGTGTCTGTCCAGACCAGTGCTGTTCTGTGTCAGTGATAAAGGGTCTGTGTCTGTCCAGACCAGTGCTGTTCTGTGTCAGTGATAAAGGGTCTGTGTCTGTCCAGACCAGTGCTGTTCTGTGTCAGTGTTAAAGGGTCTGTGTCTGTCCAGACCAGTGCTGTTCTGTGTCAGTGATAAAGGGTCTGTGTCTGTCCAGACCAGTGCTGTTCTGTGTCAGTGTTAAAGGGTCTGTGTCTGTCCAGACCAGTGCTGTTCTGTGTCAGTGTTAAAGGGTCTGTGTCTGTCCAGACCAGTGCTGTTCTGTGTCAGTGATAAAGGGTCTGTGTCTGTCCAGACCAGTGCTGTTCTGTGTCAGTGTTAAAGGGTCTGTGTCTGTCCAGACCAGTGCTGTTCTGTGTCAGTGATAAAGGGTCTGTGTCTGTCCAGACCAGTGCTGTTCTGTGTCAGTGTTAAAGGGTCTGTGTCTGTCCAGACCAGTGCTGTTCTGTGTCAGTGTTAAAGGGTCTGTGTCTGTCCAGACCAGTGCTGTTCTGTGTCAGTGATAAAGGGTCTGTGTCTGTCCAGACCAGTGCTGTTCTGTGTCAGTGATAAAGGGTCTGTGTCTGTCCAGACCAGTGCTGTTCTGTGTCAGTGTTAAAGGGTCTGTGTCTGTCCAGACCAGTGCTGTTCTGTGTCAGTGATAAAGGGTCTGTGTCTGTCCAGACCAGTGCTGTTCTGTGTCAGTGTTAAAGGGTCTGTGTCTGTCCAGACCAGTGCTGTTCTGTGTCAGTGTTAAAGGGTCTGTGTCTGTCCAGACCAGTGCTGTTCTGTGTCAGTGATAAAGGGTCTGTGTCTGTCCAGACCAGTGCTGTTCTGTGTCAGTGATAAAGGGTCTGTGTCTGTCCAGACCAGTGCTGTTCTGTGTCAGTGTTAAAGGGTCTGTGTCTGTCCAGACCAGTGCTGTTCTGTGTCAGTGATAAAGGGTCTGTGTCTGTCCAGACCAGTGCTGTTCTGTGTCAGTGTTAAAGGGTCTGTGTCTGTCCAGACCAGTGCTGTTCTGTGTCAGTGATAAAGGGTCTGTGTCTGTCCAGACCAGTGCTGTTCTGTGTCAGTGTTAAAGGGTCTGTGTCTGTCCAGACCAGTGCTGTTCTGTGTCAGTGTTAAAGGGTCTGTGTCTGTCCAGACCAGTGCTGTTCTGTGTCAGTGATAAAGGGTCTGTGTCTGTCCAGACCAGTGCTGTTCTGTGTCAGTGTTAAAGGGTCTGTGTCTGTCCAGACCAGTGCTGTTCTGTGTCAGTGATAAAGGGTCTGTGTCTGTCCAGACCAGTGCTGTTCTGTGTCAGTGTTAAAGGGTCTGTGTCTGTCCAGACCAGTGCTGTTCTGTGTCAGTGATAAAGGGTCTGTGTCTGTCCAGACCAGTGCTGTTCTGTGTCAGTGATAAAGGGTCTGTGTCTGTCCAGACCAGTGCTGTTCTGTGTCAGTGTTAAAGGGTCTGTGTCTGTCCAGACCAGTGCTGTTCTGTGTCAGTGATAAAGGGTCTGTGTCTGTCCAGACCAGTGCTGTTCTGTGTCAGTGTTAAAGGGTCTGTGTCTGTCCAGACCAGTGCTGTTCTGTGTCAGTGTTAAAGGGTCTGTGTCTGTCCAGACCAGTGCTGTTCTGTGTCAGTGATAAAGGGTCTGTGTCTGTCCAGACCAGTGCTGTTCTGTGTCAGTGTTAAAGGGTCTGTGTCTGTCCAGACCAGTGCTGTTCTGTGTCAGTGATAAAGGGTCTGTGTCTGTCCAGACCAGTGCTGTTCTGTGTCAGTGTTAAAGGGTCTGTGTCTGTCCAGACCAGTGCTGTTCTGTGTCAGTGTTAAAGGGTCTGTGTCTGTCCAGACCAGTGCTGTTCTGTGTCAGTGATAAAGGGTCTGTGTCTGTCCAGACCAGTGCTGTTCTGTGTCAGTGATAAAGGGTCTGTGTCTGTCCAGACCAGTGCTGTTCTGTGTCAGTGTTAAAGGGTCTGTGTCTGTCCAGACCAGTGCTGTTCTGTGTCAGTGATAAAGGGTCTGTGTCTGTCCAGACCAGTGCTGTTCTGTGTCAGTGTTAAAGGGTCTGTGTCTGTCCAGACCAGTGCTGTTCTGTGTCAGTGTTAAAGGGTCTGTGTCTGTCCAGACCAGTGCTGTTCTGTGTCAGTGATAAAGGGTCTGTGTCTGTCCAGACCAGTGCTGTTCTGTGTCAGTGATAAAGGGTCTGTGTCTGTCCAGACCAGTGCTGTTCTGTGTCAGTGTTAAAGGGTCTGTGTCTGTCCAGACCAGTGCTGTTCTGTGTCAGTGATAAAGGGTCTGTGTCTGTCCAGACCAGTGCTGTTCTGTGTCAGTGTTAAAGTATGTGAGTGTGTCCAGTCCAGGAGGTGTTTTACTGGTCCAGCTACTGTAGTTTCATGCTGGTACTCCTTCTCTCCTCCCCTTCTTCCTCGCCTCCCTCCTCCCTTCTCTCCTCCCTTCTCTCCTCCCTCTCCTCTCCTCCCCTCTCCTTTCCTCCCCTCATTCCTCACCTCCCTCCTCCCCTCTCCTCTCTCCTCTCCTCTTCTCCGTTCCCTCCTTCCCTCCCTCCTCCCCTCTCTGTTCTCCTCCCTCCTCCTCTCTCTCCTCTATCCTTCCCTCTCTCCTCCCCTTTCGCCTCCTCTTTCCTCCCCACTCTCCTCCCCTCCCTTCCTTCCCTCCTCACTTCTCTCCTTCTCTGTATCCTACCTTCTCTCCTCCCTTCTCTCCTTCCCTCCCTCCTCCCTTCTCTCCTTCCCTGTGTCCTACCTTCTCTCCTCCCTTCTCTCCTCCCCTCCCTCCTCCCTTCTCGCCTCCCTTCTCGCCTCCCTTCTCTCCTTCCCTCCCTTCCTCCCTTCTCTCCTCCCTTCTCTCCTCCCCTCCCTCCTCACCTCCCTCCTCTCCATCCCTCCTCCCCTTCCTCCTCCCTTCTCTCCTCCCCATCCCTCCTCCCCTCATGCCTCCCTTCTCTCCTCCCCTCCTTCCTCCCCTCCCTCCTCCCTTCCCTCCCCCTCTCCTCCCCTCCTTCCTCCCCTCCCTCCTCCCTTCCCTCCCCCTCTCCTTCCCTCCCTCCTCCCTCCTCTCCTTCCCTCCCTTCTCCCCTCCCTCCTCTCCTCCCTTCTCTCCTTCCCTCTCTCCCAATTGTTACCCCACCCTGCCTCCTCCATGCATGACCTCATCATCACTCTTTTAATGTGTGTACTATATAACTCTGTGTG
>NC_068439.1:11198549-11233549 GCF_023373465.1 Oncorhynchus keta | reverse complement strand
ACCGTCTCGGTCAACCACCATCTCGGTCAACCACCGTCTCGGTTAGGTCAACCACCATCTCGGTCAACCACCATCTCAGTCAGGTCAACCACCGTCTCAGTCAGGTCAACCACCGTCTCGGTCAGGTCAACCACCATCTTGGTCAACCACCGTCTCGGTCAGGTCAACCACCGTCTCAGTCAGGTCAACCACCGTCTCGGTCAGGTCAACCACCGTCTCGGTCAACCCCCGTCTAGGTCAACCACCGTCTCGGTCAACCACCGTCTCGGTCAACCCCCGTCTCGGTCAACCACCGTCTCGGTCAACCACCGTCTCGGTCAGGTCAACCCCCGTCTCGGTCAACCACCGTCTCGGTCAACCACCGCCTCAGTCAGGTCAACCACCGTCTCAGTCAGGTCAACCACCGTCTCGGTCAGGTCAACCACCGTCTCGGTCAACCACCATCTCGGTCAACCACCGTCTCGGTTAGGTCAACCACCATCTCGGTCAACCACCATCTCAGTCAGGTCAACCACCGTCTCAGTCAGGTCAACCACCGTCTCGGTCAGGTCAACCACCATCTCGGTCAACCACCGTCTCGGTCAGGTCAACCACCGTCTCAGTCAGGTCAACCACCGTCTCGGTCAGGTCAACCACCGTCTCGGTCAACCCCCGTCTCGGTCAGGTCAACCACCGTCTCGGTCAACCACCGTCTCGGTCAACCCCCGTCTCGGTCAACCACCGTCTCGGTCAACCACCGTCTCGGTCAGGTCAACCCCCGTCTCGGTCAACCACCGTCTCGGTCAACCACTGCCTCAGTCAGGTCAACCACCGTCTCAGTCAGGTCAACCACCGTCTCGGTCAGGTCAACAACCGTCTCGGTCAACCCCCGTCTCGGTCAACCACCGTCTCGGTCAACCGTCTCGGTCAACCCCCATCTTGACCACGTTCCTCTGGTGGTCGGGGTCGAGTGCTGGTGCCGCCTCACACTCTGCTGCAGGTGGGACAGGTGGGGATGACGGGCACCTCTAACACTTCCTCCTGTGTGCGTGTGTGTGTGTGTACGTGCGCATGTGCGCGCGTGTGTGTGTGTGTGCGTGCATGCGTGCGTGCGTGTGTGCGTGTGTGTGCGTAGATAGCGGCAGGCATGGCGTATATAGAGCGAATGAACTACATCCATCGTGATCTGCGAGCGGCTAACATTCTGGTCGGGGAAAATCTGGTGTGCAAGATCGCTGACTTTGGTCTGGCCAGACTCATAGAGGACAATGAGTACACTGCCAGACAAGGTAAGAGAGAGTGTGACAACTCTTGATGAGAACAGGACTTCATAAATACATTTCATTGATTGATTGATTGATTGATTGACTGATTTTACAGGAGCCAAGTTCCCCATCAAGTGGACAGCTCCTGAAGCAGCTCTATACGGCCGTTTCACCATCAAGTCTGACGTGTGGAGCTTTGGTATCCTGCTCACTGAGCTCATCACAAAGGGACGCGTACCTTACCCAGGTAGGTGGGCGTGTCTTACTCTCTCCCTTCTTCTTTCCAGACATGGGATATGTGTTACTAAACATATCTGTGCAGTGGCAAGAAAGAATATGTGTCTAATATGTACAGTATCTACAGTGTCAAGAAAAGGTATGTGAACCCTTTGGAATTACCTCGATTTCTGCATAAATTGGTCATAAAATGTGATCTGATCTTCATCTAAGTCACAACAATAGACAAACACAATCTGCTTAAACTAATAACACACAGACAATCATACGCTTTCATGTCTTTATTGAACACACTGTGTAAACATTCACAGTGCAGGGTGGAAGAAGTATGTGAACCCTTGGATTTAATAACTGGTTGACCCTCCTTTGGCAGCAATAACCTCAACCAAACGTTTTCTGTGGTGGCGTATCAGACCTGCACAACGGTCAGGAGGAATTTTGGACCATTCCTCTTTATAAAACTTGGGATATTATTGGGATGTCTGGTGTGAACTGCTCTCTTGAGGTCATACCACAGCATCTCAATGGGGTTGAGGTCAGGACTCTGACTGGGCCACTCCAGAAGGTGTATTTTCTTCTGATGAAGTCATTCTGCTGTTGATTTACTGTATTTAGGGGCGTTGTCATGTTGCATCACCCAACTTCTGTTGAGCTTCGATTGGCGGACAGATAGCCTTACATTCTCCTGCAAAATGTCTTGATAAACTTGGGAATTCCCTTTTCCGTCGATGATAGCAAGCTGTCCAGGCCCTGAGGCAGCAAAGCAGCCCCAAATTATGATGCTCTCTCCACCAGACTTTACAGTTGGGATGAGCTTGATTGTGGTGTGCTGTGCCTTTTTTTCTCCACACATAGTGTTGTGTGTTCCTTCCAAACAACTCAACTTTAGTTTCATTTGTCCACAGAATATTTTGCCAGTAGCGCTGTGGAATATCCAGATGCACTTTTACAAACTTCAGACGTGCAGCAATGTTTTTTTTGAGCAGCAGTGGCTTCTTCCGTGGTGTCCTCACATGAACACCATTCTTGTTTAGTGTTTTACATATTGTAGACTCGTCAACAGAGATGTTAGCATGTTCCAGAGATTTCTGTAAATCTTTAGCTGACACTCTAGGATTTTTCTTAACTTCGTTGAGCATTCTGCGCTGTGCTCTCGTAGTCATCTTTGCAGGATGGCCACTCCAAGGGAGAGTAGCAACAGTGCTGAACTTTCTACATTTATAGACAATTATTCTTACCATGGACTGATGAACATCAAGGCTTTTAGAGATAGTTTTGTAAACCTTTCAAGCTTTATGCAAGTCAACAATTCTTAATCTTAGGTCTTCTGAGATCTCTTTTGTTGGAGGCATTGTTGATATCAGGCAGTGCTTCTTGTGAATAGCAAACTCAAATTTTGTGAGTGTTTTTGTTATAGGGCAAGGCAGCTCTAACCAACATCTCCAATCTCCTGAACCCAATTAGCTTTTGGAGAAGTCATTAGCCTAGTGGTTCACATACTTTTTCCAACATACAGTCGTGGCAAAAAGGTTTTGAGAATGACACAAATATTAATTTTCACAGTCTGCTGCCTCAGTTTGTATGATGGCAATTTGCATATACTCCAGAATGTTATGAAGAGTGATCAATTGATTGCAAAGTCCCTCTTTGCCATGCAAATGAACTGAATCCCCAAAAACCATTCCCACTGCATTCAGCCCTGCCACAAAAGGACCAGCTGACATCATGTCAGTGATTCTCTCGTTAACACAGGTTTGAGTGTTGACAAGGACAAGGCTGGAGATCACTCTGTCATGCTGATTGAGTTTGAATAACAGACTGGAAGCTTCAAAAGGAGGGTGGTGCTTGGAATAATTGTTCTTCCTCTGTCAACCATGGTTACCTGCAAGGAAACATGTGCCATCATCAATGCTTTGCAAAAAAAGGGCTTCACAGGCAAGGATATTGCTGCCAGTAAGATTGCACCTAAATCAACCATTTATTGGATCATCAAGAACTTCAAGGAGTGCAGTTCAATTGTTGTGAAGAAGGCTTCAGGGCGCCCTACAAAGTCCAGCAAGCGCCAGGACCGTCTCCTAAAGTTGATTCAGCTGCGGGATCAGGGCACCACCAGTACAGAGTTTGCTCAGGAATGGCAGCAGGCTGGTGTGAGTGCATCTGCACGCACAGTGAGGATGGCCTGGTGTCAAGAAGGGCAGCAAAGAAGCCACTTCTCTCCAGGAAAAACATCAGGGACAGACTGATATTCTGCAAAAGGTACAGAGATTGGACTGCTGAGAACTGGGGTAAAGTCCTTTTCTCTGATGAATCCCCTTTCTGATTGTTTGGGGAATCTGGAAAAAAGCTTGTCCGGAGAAGACAAGGTGAGCGCTACCATCAGTCCTGTGTCATGCCAACAGTAAAGCATCCTGAGACCATTCGTGTGTGGGGTTGCTTCTCAGCCAAGGGAGTGGCCTCACTCTACCTCACAATGAATAAAGAATGGTACCAGCACATCTTCCGAGAGCAACTTCTCCCAACCATCCAGGAACAGTTTGGTGACGAACAATGCCTTTTCCAGCATGATGGAGCACCTTGCAATAAGGCAAAAGTGATAACTAAGTGGCTCGGGGAACAAAACATCAATATTTTGGGTCCATGGCCAGGAAACTCCCCAGACATTAATCCCATTGAGAAATTGTGATCAATCCTCAAGAGGCGGGTGGACAAACAAAATCCCACAAATTCTGACAAACTCTAAGCATTGATTATGCAAGAATGGGCTGCCATCAGTCAGGATGTGGCCCAGAAGTGAATTGACAGCATGCCAGGGCGGATTGCAGAGGTCTTGGAAAAAGAAAGGTCAACACTGCAAATATTGACTGTTTGCATCAAGGTCATGTAATTGTCAATAAAAGCCTTTGACACGTATGATATGCTAGTAATTATACTTCAGTATCCATAGTAACATCTGACAAAAATATATAAAGACACTGAAGCAGCAAACTTTGTGGAAATTAATATTTGTGTCATTCTCAAAACTTTTGGCCACGACTGGACACTGTGAATGTTTAAACGATGTATTCAATGTAGACAAGAAAAATTCTATAATTTGTGTGTTATTAATTTTATGACCAACTGTGGCTCAGTTGGTAGAGCATGGCGCTTGTAACGCCAGGGTAGTGGGTTCGTTTCCCGGGACCACCCATACGTAGAATGTATGCACATATGACTGTAAGTCGCTTTGGATAAAAGCGTCAGCTAAATGGCATATATTATTATTATTATTATATATTATTATTATTATTATTATATATTATTATATAGAAATCTGGGTAATTCCAAAGGGTTCACATACTTTTTCTTGCCACTCTATGTCTCTTTCTCCCTCTCTACCACTCCCTCTCCCTCCTCTTCTCTAGGTATGAATAACCGGGAGGTCCTGGAGCAGGTGGAGAGAGGCTACAGGATGCCCTGTGCGGTGGGTTGTCCTGCCTCCCTCCATGAGCTGATGGTACAGTGTTGGCGCAGAGATGCGGACGAGAGACACACCTTTGAATACCTGCAGGGCTTCCTGGAGGACTACTTTACTGCTACTGAACCCCAGTACCAGCCTGGAGAGAACCTGTGACCACGCCCACACGCATACGCACATACAGACACAAGTGTTCACAGACAGACACTCACTCACATAAATACAGACACACACACACACACACAGTTTTTGTAGGCTGTAGCGTGCCAGATTGTGCCTTAAATCTTTACTCAGTGTGATATGATGATGATGATGATGTCTTCACTTCCAATGCTTTTTACTCTTTAACCATCATTCATGTCAAAGTGGATTTTTACTGTAATCCTTTCTTAAATCTTATTTTCTCGAGTTTCTGAATCTGGCGAGTAAATGCTGCCAGAGGCGTGCTGCCCATAGGGGGCACGTGTCCCCTCAAAGAATGTGCCCTGTTTAAAAACATTTAAGAAATAAAATTATATATATATATTGTTGTTGTTTCTCTGTAATACCACTAGCCACCTAGAAATGTTATGAAGTTGTCTTTAGTTAGCCCAGCTCTGCCAGCCTCATAACTAACTACCAAGAAGCCATTTCAGACTATCAGTCAAGTTAGAGTAGCTAGCTTGTTTGTCTTAGCTGGCATGCCTGCTGTCAAGGTTGGTAGACTTTAGAAAAGACAGCTATAACTACATGTATTGAATAAGACTCACATTCCATTCAATCTGTTACCCAGATTTGAGCAGACATGCAGAGAAGAATGCTGCCAATGGTTGCCGATGTTAGAAATAGGCCTAGCTTGTGCATCATTATCACTAGCTATCACTAGCTGTCACTAGCTATCACTAGCTATTACTGGCTATCACTAGCTATCACTAGCTGTCACTAGCTATCACTAGCTATCACTAGCTGTCACTAGCTATCACTAGCTATTACTGGCTATCACTAGCTATCACTAGCTATCACTAGCTATCACTAGCTATCACTAGCTATCACTAGCTATCACTAGCTATCACTAGCTGTCACTAGCTATCACTAGCTATCACTAGCTGTCACTAGCTATCACTAGCTATTACTGGCTATCACTAGCTATCACTAGCTATTACTAGCTATCACTAGCTATTACTAGCTATCACTAGCTATCACTAGCTATCACTAACTAACAGGGAAGAAATCTGAGGTGCGAGCACGGAGCGTGACTGGGCCAAGCTAGAGCAGCTTGTGAAGTTGCTGGAGCCGTTCGCAATCCACACCGACTTCAAACTGACAGCCGGTCACTGTCTGACGTGGTACCGTGTCGTCTCAACCTCGAGTCAAACTTGCAGTCAACTACTGTTGCAAAACAGTTGGCCCAGGTCCTCCTGAAGTCACTGCGTGAGCGCTTTGCATGCAAACTTCAATCCTCACTCTACAGCAGCTTGCTCAACGTAGATGATGGAGCTGATGAGGGAAGCAGAGTCTATTGTACTTCAGCAAATCAGAGAGTACAGCCATGGAGCAGCAGGACCCCAAGCAAGATGACAGCACGTTGAATCCAGCAAGCATCTCGACCACAGTTCTTCAGAAATATAGTTTCCTCTCAACGAGGATAGTCCAGCCGGAAGGTCAACCTGTCAGGGCATTGTGTCCTGTGTGAGCTGTGGGAATACCTGGAAGAGGTCAAGGTGAGCATGTTTACAGAGTTACCTCTCCAGTTCTGGCAGGCAAGGATGGCTGTTCATCCAAAGCTGTGACCTCTGGCACTGGATCTGGTTTCTGCCCCTGCATCCCAAGCATTCGCGGCGAGGATAATCAGCCTTTCATCAGGCTTGAAAAACCGAACGACAACCTCTTTGGAATGCAGAGTCTTCTTGAAGATAATCCAGAGAATCTTGATTGGATGAACAGAATCATACACACACAGTGTTGCATTGCTTATGTTTTTGGTGTCGTTGCAGCTGTTTTTATGAACCCAATTTGAAGGGGTTAGTCACAGTGATGATACATGTTTCACAGTACATAAACAAACCATGTCACATGACTTCCTTTGTTGTTTCTGTCACATAAAGGTACTTGATTCTTCTTCCATCTACTAGTAAAGTTACAAAAGCACTAGATTGGTGTGAACATGGACAAGAGAGTTTCCTTCCACCATATTTCTTGCACCAGTCTAGGCGCTTATCCTTTAAATCCAAGTCAAATTAGGATGGATTTATAATTTAAACTTTACCAACACATATTTCCTGGCCAAGGAGTTGTATAGAGTCCTCTGGTGACCAAAAGCCTGTGGCCGCGCCATTGAGGACGTTAGCCATTTTGATTTAGTCAACTGGGTGAGATTTGGCTGATCCGGTTAGCATGACCTGATGACCCGTTTGGAGTCGTGACAAAATGTACTATTTCAAGATGGAGATGTCCTCAACGGTGCTGCCCATGTTCTCACAGACACCGTCATGACACAGATACAAATCAAATCTAAGATTTGCTGTCTATCCAAGATGTTGTCTATCCAAGTCTATGGTCTATGGTCATCTCCTTATGTATTACTGCCCCCCAGTGACAAGATGTGAAATCCCCACAAAAACGAACTATAGAAAACAAAAAAAGACTTACAGAAAACGTTTGACCTCTGTCATTGCCAACAAAGGGTATAAAACAAAGTATTGAGATAAACTTTTCTTATTGACCAAATACTTATTTCCCACCTTAATTTGCAAAGAAAATCAATGAAAAATCCTACAATGTGATTTTCTGGATTTTATTTCTTCTAATTTTGTCTGTCATAGTTGAAGTGTACCTATGATGAACATTACAGGCCTCTCTCATCTTTTTAAGTGGGAGAACTTGCACAATTGGTGGCTGACTAAATACTTTTTTGCCCCACTGTACATGACTCCTCCCGCATAGGCTGCTTTCGTTTTATTTTTTTTACAGGTTTTTTTGATGATCGTGACCTTCTCTTGTTTCAGATGTTTCTGACCTTCTCTTGTTTCAGATGTTTCTGACCTTCTCTTGTTTCAGATGTTTCTGATCTTCTCTTGTTTCAGATGTTTCTGATCTTCTCTTGTTTCAGATGTTTCTGATCTTCTCTTGTTTCAGATGTTTCTGATCTTCTCTTGTTTCAGATGTTTCTGACCTTCTCTTGTTTCAGATGTTTCTGACCTTCTCTTGTTTCAGATGTTTCTGATCTTCTGTTGTTTCAGATGTTGCTGACCTTCTCTTGTTTCAGATTCACATTTCCCAGGACATAGACATATCTGATATTGTCAGAAAGCTTAAATTCTTGTTAATCTAACTGCACTGTCCAATTTACAGTAGCTATTACAGTGAAATAATACCATGCTATTGTTTGAGGAGAGTGCACAGTTATGAACTTGAAAATGTATTAATAAATCAATTAGGCACATTTGGGCAGTCTTCATACAACATTTTTAACATAAATACAATGGTTCATTGGATCAGTCTAAAACTTTGCACATACACTGCTGCCATCTAGTGTCCAAAATCTCAATTGCGCCAGGACTGGAATAATACATCATGGCCTTTCTCTTGCATTTTAAAGATGATGGTACAAAAGAAATACATGTTTTTTTCTTTGTATTATCTTTTACCAGATCTAATGTGTTATATTCTCCTACATTCCTTTCACATTTCCACAAACTGCAAAGTGTTTCCTTTCAAATGGTATCAAGAATATGCATATGTTTGCTTCAGGTCCTGAGCTACAGGCAGTTAGATTTGGGTATGTCATTTTAGGAGAAAATTGAAGGGGAAAAAAGGTGGATCCTTAAGAGGTTTTAAGGGCTTTATTGGCATGGGAAACATATGTTAACATAGCCAAAGCAAGTGAACTAGATATCTCTCTCTCCCTCGCTGTCTCTTTCTCCATCTCAGTTCTTTCTCTGACGACTCTATCTACCCCCACCCCCATCGGCATTGCGTAACCCAGACAACAGGTTCTGATATAAGAAAAAAATAATTAAAAAAAAGAAATACACTTCCCAGAGTACTTATCGGTAGTACCGAGGCCAAATACGGGTCCCCGGATGGGACTGACAGCCAGGCACGTCTGGCGAGAAACAAGAGGCGAGATTGCAGTGTGAGAGACAGAGAGACAGAGATAGAAAGGGGGATATCATATCGCGGGGAGAGAGAGAAACGGACGAAATATTTGGTTCTTTCCTCTGTTTTCTTCCAGGAACATCTGTCCCGCGCCTGTCTGCCACGGGATTGTTCTAGCAAGGTTTGAGGAGTGTTCCTGTGTGTGCGTGTATGCAGAAGGGGTATCCGCCCCCCCTGCCCGTTTCCCCTTCTCTCCAAATCTTCTCCCTTTTTTTGTATTTTTCTCCGTTTTCTGGTCTCTGCTGTTGATGTACACCAGCTTGTTTTTAGAGAAACGGTTTTCTGTGTCGGAGCCCTGCACACACACAGACAGATAGAAGTGCGAGGCACGGAGAGGAGACAGACAGACAACGACGTTAACTGGAGGAATGAACGGAAAATGCTGCGCGCCAGCGGTGGCAGCCGTGATATTACCGATAAATTCGTGACCCGCGCGACGAGAGGAGAGAAGACCCGCTGCAGCACCAAGCCTCTCCCGGTGAGTGCGCATGCATCGTCTGTCTGTATACACAACCCATATTTGCATACTGGGCTGTTCTAGCGCCGCTGCCAGAATCGCGCGGCACCGCTGCATTTTTTTTTATTGAAGGAATTTGTATTAACCTCGGCGGTGCCGTTATTACTCGCGCTGGGTCAGTCTGTCACTGATGTGGTGGACTTCCCTCTAATTACTGATGGCGATCACGCACGCACGCGCACACACACACACACACACACACACACACACACACACACACACACACACACACACACACACACACACACACACACACACACACACACACACACACACACACACACACACACACACACACACAGTTAAGGTTATTGTTTCTGCTGGTTGTGTAACCCAAGATGTCTACCACACAAACACACATTCACACAGATCCGTTACTGAGACAGACTGTCTCTCATCTGCATTCACCGTGAATGGACGTGGTCGGTCTTGAGCTCAATGGAACATTCGGTGCTCCGGTGCTGCTGTGGCGCGAGCACTGGGCGCGCACCGACAGATGTTTACTATAATTTAGTTGGAGATAGAAAAAGCCCAGCTAGCACGTACCATTCTGAGAACAATATGTTTCTCCCAGCTCGGTGAGAGTGTGCTTGTCCTGTGTTTATCTTGTATACAACCTTCCCACAACTTTCTGGGAATGGTGCAGGATCGTTGCTTGGTTTTGGAACATTCTCAGCACATTTGGCCAAAAAAAAAACATTATTTTCTTGTCATTTCATTACTTTACATTTAATTTACATTTTGGTAATGTTCTAGGAACAATCTCTCCAAATGGTTTGACAATGGGAACATTCACAAATAGTTCAGAGAATGTTAAGAAAGCAACTTCTTCTGTGGGAATTTCAGTACTTCAGCATAACGTTTCCTAGATTTACTCATGGTTCTATTTAAAACCATGTTTTCAAATGGTTCTGAGAAATTTCCATTAAAAAATGTACTTTAAGTAACGTTCAGAGAACGTTCTAAGAATGTTATTTAAAAACATATACATTCTGTTCTCACCATCAATAAAACTCTATCTTGTAAAGTGTGTTCAGGTGTGTTGGCCTCGTCCACTAATTGGCCTCATCTGGTTTTATTGAGCGCTTGTTTCCTTTGAAATTGGGTCAGTTTGAATAGACTAAAATGAACTGTTTTGTATGTGTAAAAAAACAAAGATTTTAAGTTCCATCTTGGTGGCGCAGTGGACTACTACCATGGATAAATAACAGATTATTGTAAGTTCAAATCCCACTGCATGATTAATGCCTCGTTGTACTTGGAGTTCCAAATGAAGCTAGCAGTCTTATTGAAAGGTTCAGTGAAAGTTTGAAGGAAGTCATTCAAAAACCTCAAAATAACCTCAATAAAACCTTCCAGGAAACCTTTCAAGGAACCAGAGTAAAACGTTCTCAGGACCTCCCTGAAACCAGAGTAAAACGTTCTGAGGACCTCCCTGGAACCAGAGTAAAACGCTCTCAGGACCCCCCTGGAACCAGAGTAAAACGTTCTCAGGACCTCCCTGGAACCAGAGTAAAACGCTCTCAGGACCTCCCTGGAACCAGAGTAAAACGTTCTCAGGACCTCCCTGGAACCAGAGTAAAACGTTCTCAGGACCCCCCTGGAACCAGAGTAAAACGTTCTCAGGACCTTCCTGGAACCAGAGTAAAACGTTCTCAGGACCTCCCTGGAACCAGAGTAAAACGTTCTCAGGACCTCCCTGGAACCAGAGTAAAACGTTCTCAGGACCCCCCTGGAACCAGAGTAAAACGTTCTCAGGACCTCCCTGGAACCAGAGTAAAACGTTCTCAGGACCTCCCTGGAACCGGAGTAAAACGTTCTCAGGACCTCCCTGGAACCAGAGTAAAACGTTCTGAGGACCTCCCTGGAACCAGAGTAAAACGTGCTCAGGACCTCCCTGGAACCAGAGTAAAACGTTCTCAGGACCTCCCTGGAACCAGAGTAAAACGCTCTCAGGACCTCCCTGGAACCAGAGTAAAACGTTCTCAGGACCTCCCTGGAATCTAAGTAAAACGCTCTTAGGACCTCCCTGGAACCAGAGTAAAACGTTCTGAGGACCTCAATGAAACCAGAGTAAAACGCTCTCAGGACCTCCCTGGCACCAGAGTAAAATGTTCTCAGGACCTCCCTGGAATCTAAGTAAAACGTTCTCAGGACCTCCCTGGAATCTAAGTAAAATGTTCTCAGGACCTCCCTGGAATCTAAGTAAAACGTTCTCAGGACATCCCTGGAATCTAAGTAAAACGTTCTCAGGACCTCCCTGGAACCGAAGCAAAACATTCTGATGACCTCCCTGCAACATAAAAATAAACTTTCCCAGAACAGACAACATTTTCACTTCTGTTCTTAGAAGTCAGGAAAGGTATGGCTCCCGAGTGGCGCAGCGGTCTAAGGCACTGCATCTCAGTGCTAGAGGCGTCACTACAGACCCTGGTTTGATTCCTGGCTGTATTACAACCCGCCGTGATTGGGAGTCCCATAGGGCGGCGCACAATTAGCCCAGCGTCATCCGGGTTTGGGTTTGGCCGTCATTGTCAATGAGAGAAAGAGAGAGATAGCCCAGGGCCAGTGTACGTGTGTCCTGACAGTGTATTTAGGGCCCTTATTGACATGCACAACTTGTGCACGTGATGCAGAATGATATGTCTTAAAGGGAGAGTCGTCTGTATGGGTGTGGGTATGATTGTCTGTATGTCTGTATGGGTATGTACGTCTGTATGGGTGTGGGTATGTATGTCTGTATGGGTGTGGGTATGGATGTCTGTATGGGTGTGGGTATGTATGTCTGTCTGTGTGGGTATGTATGTCTGTATGGGTATGTATGTCTGTATGGATGTTGGTATGTATGTCTGTGTGTGTGTGGGTATGTATGTCTGTATGGGTATGTATGTGTGTGTGGGTATGTACGTCTGTATGGGTATGTATGTCTGTATGGGTATGTATGTCTGTATGGGTATGTATGTCTGTATGGGTGTGGGTATGTATGTCTGTATGGGTATGTATGTCTGTATGGGTATGTATGTCTGTATGGGTGTGGGTATGTATGTCTGTGTGTGTGTGGGTATGTATGTCTGTATGGGTGTGGGTATGTATGTCTGTATGGGTATGTATGTCTGTATGGGTATGTATGTCTGTATGGGTATGTATGTCTGTATGGGTGTGGGTATGTACGTCTGTATTTGCGTAGGTGTGTGTAGGCGTGTATAGGTGTGTGTGTGTGTGTGTGTGTGTGTGTGTGTGTGTGTGTGTAGGCGTGTGTGTGGGTGTGTGTGTGTGTGTGTAGGTGTGTGTGTGTGTGTGTGTGTGTGTGTGTGTGTGTGTGTGTGTGTGTGTGTGTGTGTGTGTGTGTGTGTGTGTGTGTGTGTGTGTGTGTGTGTAGGCGTGTGTGTGTGTGTGTGTGTGTGTGGTGTGTGTGTGTGTGTGTGTGGTGTCTTGTGTGTGTGTGTGTGTGTGTGTGTGTGTGTGTGTGTGTGTGTGTGTGTGTGTGTGTGTGTGTGTGTGTGTAGGTGTGTGTGTGTAGGTGTGTGTAGGTGTGTGCCATTTGAGGATATATAATAGCGTAGACCTATTGTGTACCTGTGTGCTCGGTGGTGGTAGTCATAGAAACAGCCTTGTATCGCCACGGATGTTCTCGCTGTCCTCATAGGCCAGGTCAGCAGTCAACACACACATCTATACAGAAACGCTGAGTGTTTGTCCTGGACTGCTTCATGTATGTATTAGTTTGGCTGGAGTTTGTGTCTCTTTCTCTCTGTGTGTGTGTGTGTATCGGTGTGTCACACACCCTTTCTAACTGAAGGTCATGACCCTGACACTTAGATTTGTGGTTATAGTTCTATTTCAGCTAGTTTTGGTTCTAGTTCTGGTTCTAGTCCAGTTATTTCTAGTTCTGGTTCTAGTCCAGTTATTTCTAGTTCTGGTTCAAGTCCAGTTATTTCTAGTTCTGGTTCTAGTCCAGTTATTTCTAGTTCTGGTTCAAGTCCAGTTATTTCTACTTCTGGTTCTAGTCCAGTTATTTCTGGTTCTGGTTCTGGTTCTAGTCCAGTTATTTCTGGTTCAAGTCCAGTTATTTCTAGTTCTGGTTCAAATCCAGTTATTTCTAGTTCTGGTTCTAGTCCAGTTATTTATGGTTCAGGTCCAGTTCTTTCTGGTTCTCTGGTTCTAGTCCAGCTAGTTCTGGTTCTATTACAACTTGTCCAGGTTCTAGTTCTGGTTCTATTCCAGTTATTTCTGGTTCTATTCCAGCTAGTTCTGGTTCTAGTTCTATTCCAGTTAGTGTCTGTGTGTGTGTGTATATTCCAACACAATGCATTCACATTGGCCCAGCAACACAATGAGACCCAACCCGAAACATGAGAAAACAAAAAGATAATTACTTGAATCATTGAAAATAATTTACAAAAAAACAGAGCAAACTAGAATGCTATTTGGCCCTAAACAGAGAGTACACAGTGGCAGAATACCTGACCACTGTGACTGACCCAAACTGAAGGAAAGCTTTGACTGTGTACAGACTCAGTATAGGCCGCCGTAGGCAGACATGGCTCTCAAGAGAAGACAGGCTATGTGCTCACTGCCCACAAAATGAGGTAGAAACTGAGCTGCACTTCCTAACCTCCTGCCCAATGTATGACCATATTAGAGACACATATTTCCCTCAGATTACACAGATCCACAAAGAATTTGAAAACAAAACCAATTTTGATAAACTCCCATAGCTACTGGGTGAAATATCAGTGTGACATCAACGCAGCAAGATTTATGACCTGTTGCCACAAGAAAAAGGCAACCAGTGAAGAGCAAACACTTTTGTAAATACAACCCATATTTATGCTTATTTATTTTCCCTTTTGTAATTATTTGCACATCATTACAACACTGTATATAGACATAATATGACATTTGAAATGTCTTAATTCTTTAGAAATTTTGTGAGAATTTCTCTTTCTCTCTCTCTCTCTCTCTCTCTCTCTCTCTCTCTCTCTCTCTCTCTCTCTCTCTCTCTCTCTCTCTCTCTCTCTCTCTCTCTCTCTCTCTCTCTCTCTCTATACATCTCTGTCTGTCTGTCTGTCTGTCTGTCTGTCTGTCTGTCTGTCTGTCTGTCTGTCTGTCTGTCTGTCTGTCTGTCTGTCTGTCTGTCTGTCTCACAACAGCTGGTTTGACATTAGCTGCTGTAGGACCATAACCTCTGACTAGAGGGGCGGCGGCGGTGGGGAGAGAACATGATGGAGAGAGGAGAGTGCAGGCAGAGAGAAAAACGATAGAGGGAGAGAACGTGTGTGTCTAGCTCACTAACAAGCTGGAAAGAATCAGCTCAATTTTTAAAGAGGAGAGAGAGGAGAAACTCTCACCCATACCCACACACACACACACACACACACACACACACACACGCACACACGCACGCACGCACGCACGCACGCACGCACGCACGCACGCACACACTCCATCTGCCATTCTCTTGCCCTCTCTCATACACACACCTGCACACATAACCTCTCTCTCTCTCTCTCTCTCTCTCTCTCTCTCTCTCTCTCTCTCTCTCTCTCTCTCTCTCTCTCTCTCAATACACACACACACTAACAGAGTCTCATTTGCGTATTGATTAGACACTGAAAGTCTGAAAGTCTGAAAAAAGATGTGTTACAGTGTTTGTGTGTGGATGCGTTTATATTTGTGTGTTTGTGTGTGTGTGTGTGTGTGTGTGTTCACAGAGCAAAAGATGACGCAGATGATCAGACAGGTCACAGATTATAAAACATTTATAAGTGGTTTATAAGATGTTCATTTGCCATTCCTCTAACATTGTCGCATCATTAACACGACAGTTAAAGGTTCTGCTCCTCATTAACACAACCGTTAAAGGTTCTGCTCCTCATTAACACGACAGTTAAAGGTTCTGCTCCTCATTAACACAACCGTTAAAGGTTCTGCTCCTCATTAACACGACAGTTAAAGGTTCTGCTCCTCATTAACACAACCGTTAAAGGTTCTGCTCCTCATTAACACAACAGTTAAAGGTTCTGCTCCTCATTAACACAACAGTTAAAGGTTCTACTCCTCATTAACACAACAGTTAAAGGTTCTGCTCCTCATTAACACAACAGTTAAAGGTTCTGCTCCTCATTAACACAACCGTTAAAGGTTCTGCTCCTCATTAACACAACAGTTAAAGGTTCTGCTCCTCATTAACACAACAGTTAAAGGTTCTGCTCCTCATTAACACAACAGTTAAAGGTTCTGCTCCTCATTAACACAACCGTTAAAGGTTCTGCTCCTCATTAACACAACAGTTAAAGGTTCTGCTCCTCATTAACACAACAGTTAAAGGTTCTGCTCCTCATTAACACAACAGTTAAAGGTTCTGCTCCTCATTAACACAACAGTTAAAGGTTCTGCTCCTCATTAACACAACAGTTAAAGGTTCTGCTCCTCATTAACAATACAGTTAAAGGTTCTGCTCCTCATTAACAATACAGTTAAAGGTTCTGCTCCTCATTAACACAACCGTGAAAGGTTCTGCTCCTCATTAACAATACAGTTAAAGGTTCTGCTCCTCATTAACAATACAGTTAAAGGTTCTGCTCCTCATTAACACGACAGTTAAAGGTTCTGCTCCTCATTAACACAACCGTTAAAGGTTCTGCTCCTCATTAACACAACAGTTAAAGGTTCTGCTCCTCATTAACACGACAGTTAAAGGTTCTGCTCATGAATTAACACAACAGTTAAAGGTTCTGCTCCTCATTAACACGACAGTTAAAGGTTCTGCTCATTAACACAACAGTTAAAGGTTCTGCTCCTCATTAACGCGACAGTTAAAGGTTCTGCTCCTCATTAACACAACAGTTAAAGGTTCTGCTCCTCATTAACACAACAGCTAAAGGTTCTGCTCCTCATTAACACAACGGTTAAAGGTTCTGCTCCTCATTAACACAACAGTTAAAGGTTCTGCTCATTAATTAACACAACGGTTAAAGGTTCTGCTCCTCATTAACAATACAGTTAAAGGTTCTGCTCCTCATTAACGCGACAGTTAAAGGTTCTGCTCCTCATTAACACAACAGTTAAAGGTTCTGCTCCTCATTAACACAACAGCTAAAGGTTCTGCTCCTCATTAACACAACGGTTAAAGGTTCAGCTCCTCATTAACAAACAGTTAAAGGTTCTGCTCATTAATTAACACAACAGTTAAAGGTTCTGCTCCTCATTAACAATACAGTTAAAGGTTCTGCTCATGAATTAACACAACAGTTAAAGGTTCTGCTCCTCATTAACACAACAGTTAAAGGTTCTGCTCCTCATTAACACAACAGTTAAAGGTTCTGCTCCTCATTAACACAACAGTTAAAGGTTCTGCTCCTCATTAACACAACCGTTAAAGGTTCTGCTCCTCATTAACACAACAGTTAAAGGTTCTGCTCCTCATTAACACGACAGTTAAAGGTTCTGCTCCTCATTAACACAACCGTTAAAGGTTCTGCTCCTCATTAACAATACAGTTAAAGGTTCTGCTCCTCATTAACACAACAGTTAAAGGTTCTGCTCCTCATTAACAATACAGTTAAAGGTTCTGCTCCTCATTAACACAACAGTTAAAGGTTCTGTTCTAGGAGTTGTAATGATGAATAGTTTTTCTTTTATCTCCCACTCCTTCTCTTCCTCCCTCTCTTTATTCCTTTCTCTCCCCTGCCTCTTCACCCCCTCTTCCTCATGTCTCTCACCCCCTCTTCCTCATGTCTCTCACCCCCTCTTCCTCATGTCTCTCACCCCCTCTTCCTCTCCGCTGGAAGGTAGTGTCTGCTGGGATCACACACTTCATGAGAGGGAGAGAGAGAGAGAGAGAGAGAAAGGGAGAAAGGGAGCTAGAGAGAGAAAGGGAGTGAGAGAAAGAGAGAGAGAAAAAGAGAGAAAGGGAGAGAAAGAGAAAGGGAGAAAGGAGAGAAAGGGAGAGAGAGAGAAAGGGAGAAAAAGAGAGAAAGGGAGAGAGAGAAAGCATTTCCTCAGCGTGAGCTATAGTGAGATAAGACCGAGAGAGGGAGAGATAAGGGCGGAAGATGGGAGGAGGAGAGGGGGAATGGGGGAAGATTGATGAATGCACTGCACACTCAGGCTCCTGGAGCGAGGGGGGGGCAGACAGGGAGGAGGACGGGTGGAGAAAGAGGAGAGAGATAGAGACGGGGTAGAGATGGATTGAGAAAGAGGCTGATTGACTGGCAAGGAGAAGAAGGGCTGTTCTTATCCTTTCAACAAAGTAATAATCTGAGGGACAGTGTGTGTGTGTGTGTGTGTGTGTGTGTGTGTGTGTGTGTGTGTGTGTGTGTGTGTGTGTGTGTGTGTGTGTGTGTGTGTGTGTGTGTGTGTGTGTGTGTGTGTGTGTGTGTGTGTGTGTGTGTGTGTGTGTGTGTGTGTGTAAAATGTGCTTGGTTGGTTGGTTGGTTGGAAGGGTTATTTACAGTGCCTAGTGAAAATCGAAACACCCCTTGCACATCCTTCACATTTGGCTGCCTTAAAATGTAAATCTAAATAGTGATTACATTCGACCCCCCCGCACAGATCTACACAACCAACTCCACAAAATCAACTAAGATGTCTTGATTGCGTACCTTTGGCAGCCATTACAGAATTGAATCATTTTGAATAATATTTTACAGTACCAACTTTGTTCAACTCTGGACAACTCTGTTCAACAATGGACAACTCTTACTGTTGTCCTCAATGTCAGTACATTTGGTTGGGAAAAAAATGAATGAACAGCAATATTCAAACCTTGTCTCTGATTTTCAAGTAAATTTAAGTCAGGATTGAGACTAGAGCACTTAGGAAGAGCATCTTTTGGAAAGCATCTTTTGTAATTGAAACTCTTGGTTAGGTTTTCAGAAGACTTGATTGGGTTACAGTTTAATTCTAACATGGATGAAGTTGTTTTTCCCCTCTCCCAACAATACTTTCTGAATGCATGTAAATGGTGTGTATCGACAGTATTTTACCTTTATTTATCTAGGCAAGTCAGTTAACCTCTTGATTCTAGCCATCCCGGATCCGGGATCGTGAATACAGCCTTAAGCTCATTACCATAACGCAACGTTAACTATTCATGAAAATCGCAAATGAAATGAAATAAATATATTTGCTCTCAAGCTTAGCCTTTTGTTAACAACACTGTCATCTCAGATTTTCAAAATGTGCTTTTGAACCATAGCTAAACAAGCATTTGTGTAACAGTATTGATAGCCTAGCATAGCATTAAGCCTGGCATTCAGCGGGCAACATTTTCACAAAAACAAGAAAAGCATTCAAATAAAATCATTTACCTTTGAAGAACTTTAGATGTTTTCAATGAGGAGACTCTCAGTTAGATAGCAAATGTTCAGTTTTTCCAAAAATATTATTTGTGTAGACAAATCGTTCCGTTTTCTTCATCACGTTTGGGTAAGAAAAAACCCGAAAATTAAGTCATTACAACGCAAACTTTTTCCCAAATTAACTCCATAATATCGACAGAAACATGGCTAACGTTATTTAGAATCAATCCTCAAGGTGTTTTTCACATATCTATCGATGATAAATAATTCGTGGCAGTTTAGTTTCTCCTCTGAAGAAATGGAACGCGTATGGACCTAGAGATTACGCAATCATTTCGACGGAGGACACCGGTCGGACACCTGATAAATGTAGTCTTTTATGGTCAATCTTCCAATGATATGCCTACAAATACGTCACAATGCTGCAGACACCTTGGGGAAACGGCAGAAAGTGCAGGCTCATTCCTGGTGCATTCACAGCCATATAAGGAGACATTGGAATTTCATCTTGGTTTCGCCTGTAGCATTAGTTCTGGAGCACTCACAGATAATATCTTTGCAGTTTTGGAAACGTCCGAGTTTGTTCTTTCCAAAGCAGTCACTTACATGCATAGTCGAGCATCTTTTCGTGACAAAATATCTTGTTTAAAACGGGAAAGTTTTTTATCCAAAAATTAAAAGAGCGCCCCCTATCTCGAAGAAAGTTTTAAGAACATATTCTTATTTTAAATGACAGTGGGTTTAACTGCCTTGTTCAGCGGCAGAACAACAGATTTGTACCTTGTCGGCTCGGGGATGTGTTATTGCTACCTTTCAGTTCCTAGTCCAACGCTCTAACCACTAGGCTACACTGGACAGTATGTATATGGTAGTAGTTAAATAGGATGATGAATAACTACAATACAGGCTGTATATATATATATATACAGTGCCTTCAGAAACTACTCAGACACCTTTGACTTTTTCCACATTGTGTTACATTACAGCCTTATTCTAAAATGGATTCAATCAAACAAGTTCCTTGCTCAGAACATGAGAACATGTGAAAGCTGGTGGTTCCTTTTAACACGAGTCTTCAATATTTCCAGGTAAGAAGTTTTAGGTTGTAGTTATTATAGGAATTATAGGACTATTTCCCTCTATACCATTTGTATTTCATTAACCTTTGACTATTAGATGTTCTTATAGGCACTTTAGTATTGCCAGTGTAACAGTATAGCTTCCGTCCCTCTCCTCGCTCCTCCCTGGGCTCGAACCAGCAACACAATGACAACAGACACCCTCGAAGCAGCGTTACCCATGCAGAGCAAGGGGAACAACATCGTTTGAAACGCTATTAGTGCGCGCTAACTAGCTAGCCATTTCACTTAGGTTACACCAGCCTCATCTCGGGAGTTGATAGGCTTGAAGTCATAAACAGCTCAATGCTTGACGCGCAACGAAGAGCTGCTGGCAAAACGCACGAAAGTGCTGTTTGAATGAATGTTTACGCGCCTGCTTCTGCCTACCACCGCTCAGTCAGATACTTAGAGACTTGTATGCTTGTATGCTCAGTCAGATTATATGCAACGCAGGACATGCTAGATAATATCTAGTAATATCATCAACCTTGTGTAGTTAACTAGTGATTATGATTGATTGTTTTTTCTAAGATAAGTTTAATGCTAGCTAGCAACTTACCTTGGCTTACTGCATTCGCGTAACAGGCAGTCTCCTTGTGGAGTGCAACGAGAGAGAGGCAGGTCGTTATTGCGTTGGACTAGTTAACTGTAAGGTTGCAAGATTGGTTCCCCCGAGCTGACAAGGTGAAAATCTGTTGTTCTGCCCCTGAACGAGGCAGTTAACCCACCCTTCCTAGGCCGTCATTGAAAATAAGAATGTGTTCTTAACTGACTTGCCAAGTTAAATGAAGGTATATATAAAAAAAAAAGATTTCCGATTGTTATGAAAACTTGAAATCGGCCCTAATTAATCAGCCATTCCGATTAATCGGTTGACCTCTAGTCTATATAAGGTCCCACAGTTGACAGTGCATGTCAGAGCAAAATCCAAGCCATGAGATAAAAGGAATTGTCCGTAGAGCTCCGAGACAGGATTGTGTCGAGGCACACATCTGGGGAAGGGTACCAAAACATTTATGCAGCATTGAAGGTCCCTAAGAACACAGTGGCCTTCATCATTCTTAAATGGAAGAAGTTTGGAACCACCAAGACTCTTCCTAGAGCTGGCCGCCCGGCTAAACTGAGCAATCGAGGTAGAAGGGCCTTCTTCAGGGAGGTGATCAAGAACCCGATGGTCACTCTGACAGAGCTCTAGAGTTCCTTTGTGGAGATGGGAGAACCTTCCAGAAGGATAACCATCTCTGCAGCACTCCACCAATTAGGCCTTTATGATAGATTGGCCGGATGTAAGCCTCTCATTAAAAGGCAGCCTACTTGAAGTTTACCGAAAGGCACTTAAAGGACTCTCAGACAATAAGAAACAAGATTCTCTGGTCTGTTTGAAACCAAGATTAAACTCGTTGGCCAGAATGCCAAACGTCACTTATGGAGGAAACCTGGCACCATCCCTACGGTGAAGCATGACCGGTGTTCAGCGGCAGGGGCTAGGAAACTAGTCAGGATCTAAGCAAAGATGAACGGAGCAAAGTACTGAGAGATCCTTAATGAAAACCTGCTCCAGAGCGCTCAGGACCTCAGACTGGGCCGAAGATTCACCTTCCAACAGGACAACGACCCTGAGTACACAGACAACACAACGCAGGAGTGGCTTCGGGACAAGTCTCTGAATGTCCTTGAGTGGCCCAGCCAGAGCCCGGACTTGAACCCGATCAAACATCTCTGGAGAGACCTGAAAATATCTGTGTTGCAACGCTCCCCATCCAACCTGATAGAGCTTGAGAGGATCTGCAGAGAATAATGGGAGAAACTCCCCAAATGCAGGTGTGCCAAGCTTGTAGCATCATACCCAAGAAGACTTGAGGCTGTAATCGCTGCCAAAGGTGCTTCAATAAAGTACTGAGTAAAGGGGTCTGAATATTTATGGAAATGTGATCTTTCAGTTTTTTATTTTGACTAAATTTACAAACATTTCTTAAAACCATTTTTTGTTTTGTCATTATGGGGTATTGTGTGTAAATTGATGAGGGAATCATTAAAACATTTTTTTTTAGAATAAGGCTGTAACGTAACAAAATGTGGAAAAAGGCAAGGGGTCTGAATACTTTCTGAGGGCACCGTATGAAGAGGATAAAGTAGTAGGTAAACATTATTAACGTGACCAGCGTTCAGCAGCCTCTAAAGCCAGGTGGACACTACATGATTTTGGCCCTGATTTAGCTGTCGCAGACGTTCAATGACTGTATGACAAAATCCCCACGTCGTTGCCTACTCGAGGCTGCCGTCACCGACACTCGTTTAACTTAATGTGAGCAGGTCAGAGACGCAAATATGGGGCTACCGATCTCGTCTTTAAGCAGTCCCAGACATGTTTGATTTTTTCAGCACAAAATCTGCAATGCTCTTGTAGTGTGAGATGTGCAACTACAAGTTTTGAGAACGGTCAACAATAGCCAATAAGAGCCAAAGATGAGATGATGACGTTGTTTCGCATCACCCAGAATGTGTAGACTCTAATCAAATTCAATTACATTTTGGAGCAGGAGCGATGACTACTACTAGTGTGCGTCTGTACTTGCCTTTAACCAAAGCCAAAGTGTTAAATCATTACAGTACTGAAGTGCAAAAGCAGTGTTATTCAAAGTGTTGGCTAGACATTTCAACTTTGTATGGCAAGTGTGAATGTCTGACTGAAAATGTTTGATGTGCGCTGAGTGTCGGGAAGCAAGTTCAGGGAGTGAGCATTTTAATAAATAAACGTAACATAATACAGAACAAGAAAACACGAACAACGCACAGACAAGACACAGGAACAGAAACTATGACGACTGGGGAAGGGAGTGACATATATAGGCATATATAGGGCAGGTAATCAAGGAGGTGATGGAGTCCAGGTGAGTGTCATAATGCTCTGATGCACTTAACGATGGTGACTGGTGTGCCCCATAACGAGCAGCCTGGTGACCTGGAGGCCGGAGAGGGAGCACACGTGACACCTTTACCATCAGTCCTATTAGCCAACGTGCAATCATTGGATAATAAAATGGATGAGCTTCGATTGAGACTATCCTACCAACGGGACATTAAAAACGGTAATATCTTCTGTTTCACTGAGACGTGGCTGAATGATGACATGGATAACATACAGCTGTCTGGGTTTTCTGTCCAACGGTAAGACAAGGGGTGGAGGTCTGTGTTTATTTGTAAATAACAGTTGGAGCACGAAATCTAATATTAAGGAAGCCTCAAGGTTTTCCTCGCCTGAGGTAGAGTATCTCATGATAAGCTGTAGACCACACTATTTACCAAGAGAGTTTTCATCTATATTTTTCGTAGATGTCTATTTACCACCACAAACCGATGCTGGCACTAAGACGGCACTCAACGAGCTGCATAAGGCCAGAAGCAAACATGAAAACGCTCATCCAGAGGCGGCGCTCCTTTAATGCAGGAAAACTTAAATCCGTTTTACCTCGTTTCTGCCAGTATGTTACATGTGCAACCAGAGGTAAAAAAAAAACCTCAAGATCCCTTTTACTCTACACACATAGACGCGTACAAAGCTCTCCCTCGCCCTCCATTTGCCAAATCTGACCATAACTCCTGATTCCTGCTTACAAGCAAAAACTGAAGCGGAAAGTACCAGTGACTCAGTCAATAAAGAAGTGGTCAAATGACGCAGATCCTAAGCTACAGGACTGTTTAGCGAGTACAGACTGGAATATGTTCCGGGATTCTTCTGATGGCATTGAGGAGTACACCACATCAGTCACTGACTTCATCAATAAGTGCATCGATGACGTCGTCCCCACCGTGACCGTACGTACATACCCCAACCAGAAGCCATGGATTACAGGCAACATCCGCACTGAGCTAAAGTGTAGAGCTTCTGCTTTCGAGGAGCGGGACTCTAACCCGGAAGTTTATAATAAATCCCGCTATGCCCTACGACGAACCATCAAACAGGCAAATCGTCAATACAGGACTAAGATTGAATCGTACTATGCCGGCTCCGATACTCGTCGAATGTGGCAGGACTTGCAAAATATTACGGACTACAAAGGGATGCACACGAGCCTACCAGATGAGCTAAATAACTTCTACGCTCGCTTCGAGGCAAGCAACACTGAAGCATGCATGAGCGCATCAGCTGTCACACTCTCCGTAGCCGATTTGAGTAAGACCTTTAACTTGTTATGGCTGCAATCCCGATATCGGGATAAGTGTCATCAACAACCGCTGAATAGCATAGCGCTACATACTATAAATATTTATATTCTTGAAATCACAAGTGCAATATAGGAAAACACAGCTTAGGCTTTTGTTAATCCACCTGTCATGAAATTGAAATTATGCTTTACAGCGAAAGCAATCCAAGCGTTTGTGTAAGTTTATCGATCGTACGATAAAACATTAAGTACACTTAGCATCAGGTAGCTCGGTCACGAAAATCAGAAAAGCAATCAAATTAATCGTTTACCTTTGATGATCTTCGGATGTTTTCACTCACGAGACTCCCAGTTAGACAACAAATGTTCCTTTTGTTCCATTAAGATTATTTTTAGATCCAAAATACCTCCGTTTGTTTGTCGTGTTATGTTCAAAAATCCACAGGAAAGAGCGGTCACGACAACGCAGACAAATTCCAAATAGTTTCCATAATGTCCACAGAAACATGTCAAACGTTTTTTATAATCAATCCTTGGGTTATTTTTAAAATATATAATCGATAATATGTCAACCGTAAATGTCTTTCACAGTAGGAGAGGGAAGAGCAATACCTATCCAAACTTTTGCGCGATCAAAACTCATGTTGACCACTTGACACGATGTTGTCATTCTGGCTCATTTTTCAAAATAAAAGCATGAAACTATGTCTGAAGACTGTTGACACCTTGAGGAAGCGATAGGAAAAGGAATCTGGTTTATATCCCTTTAAATGGAGCAAAGGGAGGCTATGGAACATGGAGTTTTCAAAATAGAAGCCACTTCCTGCTTTGATTTTCCTCAGGGTTTCGCCTGCAATATCAGTTCTGTTATACTCACAGACAATATTTTGACAGTTTCGGAAACTTTAGAGTGTTTTCTATCCAATACTAATATTAATATGCATATATTAGCAACTGAGACTGGGGAGCTGGCCATATACAATGGGCACATTTTCATCCAAGCTACTCAATACTGCCCCTGCAGCCATAAAAAGCCATAATTTATGTCCAAATAGCTACTTTTGTTAGTGCGTTTTGTAAACAAATCCAAAGTCACGAAGCGCGTTCACTAGGAGCAGACGAAATGTCAAAAAGTTCCGTTACAGTCCATAGAAACATGTCAAAAGATGTATAGAATCAATCTTTAAGATGTTTTTAACATACATCTTCAATAATGTTCCAACCGGAGAATTCCTTTGTCTTCAGAAATGCAATGAAACGGGAGCTACCTCTCACGTGAACGAGCATCACGAGTTTGTGGCACTCTGCCAGAGCACTGACGCAAAGAGCCCTTATGAGCCCCTCCTTTACAGTAGAAGCCTCGAACAAGATTCTAAAGATGGTTGACATATAGTGGAAGCCTTAGGAAGTGCAACATGACCAATATCCCACTGTATCTTCAATAGGGAATGACTTGAAAATCAACCAACCTCACATTTCCCACTTCCTGGTTGGATTTTTCTCAGGTGTTTGCCTACCATATGAGTTCTGTTATACTCACAGACATCATTCAAACAGTTTTAGAAACTTCAGAGTGTTTTCTATCCAATACTAATAATAATATGCATATATTAGCAACTGGGACTGAGTAGCAGGCAGTTTACTCTGGGCACCTCTGGGCACCTTATTCATCCAAGCTACTCAATACTGCCCCCAGCCATAAGAAGTTAACTACAGCTCAGCGTTCAACACCATAGTGCCCTCAAAGTGCATCACTAAGCTAAGGACCCTGGGACTAAACACCTCCCTCTGCAACTGGATCCTGGACTTCCTGACGGGCCACCCCAGGTGGTAAAGGTAACAAAACATCTGCTACACTGATCCTTAACACGGTGGCCTCTCAGGGGTGCCTGCTCAGTCCTCAGTATTTTCCTGGCACCACTTCGCCAGGGCTCTCACCTCCTCCCTGTGGGCTGTTTCGTCGTTGTTGGTAACCAGGCCTACCACTGTTGTGTCATCAGCAAACTTGATGATTGAGTTGGACACGTAGTCATGGGTGAACAGGGAGTACAGGAGGGGGCTGAGCACGCATCCTTGTGGAGCCCCCGTGTTTCGGATCAGCGTGGCGGTGGTGTTGTTTTCTACCTTCACCACCTGGGGGCGGCCCATCAGGAAGTCCAGGACCCAGTTGCACAGGGAGGGGTTCAGACCCAGGGCCCTGAGCTTAGTGATGAGCTTTGAGGGCACTATGGTGTTGAATACACAGTGTATCCCCTTACACTGTGTATAAGACAGTAGTTTTGGAATTGTTAGTTAGATTACTTGTTGGTTATTACTGCATTGTCGGAACTAGAAGCACAAGCATTTCGCTACGCTCGCATTAACATCTGCTAACCATGTGTATGTGACAAATACAATTGGATTTGATTTGATTTGAATACTGAGCTGTAGTCGATGAACAGCATTCTTACATAGGTATTCCTCTTGTCCAGATGGGATAGGGCAGTGTGCAGTGTGATACTGATTGCGTCTGTCGTGGACCTATTGGGCCGTCTAGGGTGACAGGTAAGGTAGAGGTGATATGATCCTTAACAAGCCTCTCAAAGCACGTCATGATGACAGAAGTGAGTGCTACAGGGCGATAGTCATTGAGTTCAGTTACCTTCGCTTTCTTGAGTACAGGAACAGTGGTCGACATCTTGAAGCATGTGGGGACAGCAGACTGGGATAGGGAGAGATCACGTGATTATATCTTGCTGTGTGTGTTCTTGAGTGGGTGTGTGGTCTCTGATGAGTGTGTGTGTGTGTGTTTTACTGGCTGTCAGTACCTACAGTTGAAATGTTCACAAGACGGCCATTGTTGTTCAAACAGCCAGCAGCCTTCTCCTTGGCAACCGGAGCTGCAGCAGTAACCCACGGCAACTGTGGAACAGGGGGAGGAGTCAGGAAGTCATGCCGCAGCACAGAGGCCCCTCTCCAAAACACTGGCCTCAAGGTCTGTGTATAGTGTGTGTGTGTGTGTGTGTGTGTGTGTGTGTGTGTGTGTGTGTGTGTGTGTGTGTGTGTGTGTGTGTGTGTGTGTGTGTGTGTGTGTGTGTGTGTGTGTGTGTGTGTGTGTGTGTGTGTAGAGTGTGTGCGACTGTTCATGTGTGTGCATTGTGTGTGTTTGTACTGTGCGTGTGCGTTCATGCGTGTGTGCACTCCTGGCTGCTCCCAGCTGTCGCTGTTGGTCACATGACCTGACTGAGGGGTGGCCATCAGCAGAAACAGGAAACTGCCTTGAAGAGAGAGAGAGAAAGAGGAAGGAGAAGAGGTGGGGGAAGGAAAAAAGGGTCAGGCAAAAGAGGAGAGGGAGTGAGGGAGGGGAAGGAGGAGATGGGGAGATGGAGGGAGAGGGAGGGGTGGTGGGGGATAAGGGGAGATGGATGGTGAGGGAGGTGTGGTGGGGGAGAAGGAGAAGAAGGGAGAGAGAGGTAGAGAGGTAGTGAGGAAGTGAGGTAGAGAGGTAGAGAGGTAGTGAGGTATTGAGGGAGAGGTAGAGAGGTAGTGAGGTAGAGAGGTAGAGGGAGAGAGGTAGTGATGAAGTCAGGTAGAGAGGTAGTGAGGGAGAGAGGTAGTGAGGTAGAGAGGTAGAGGGAGAGAGGTAGAGAGGTAGTGAGGTAGAGAGGTAGTGAGGTAGTGAGGGAGAGAGGTAGTGAGGGAGAGAGGTAGTGAGGTAGTGAGGGAGAGAGGTAGTGAGGGAGAGAAGTAGTGAGGTAGTGAGGGAGAGAGGTAATGAGGTAGTGAGGTAGAGAGGTAGTGAGGGAGAGAGGTAATGAGGTAGTGAGGGAGAGAGGTAATGAGGTAGTGAGGGAGAGAGGTAGTGAGGTAGTGAAGGAGAGAGGTAGTGAGGTAGTGAGGGAGAGAGGTAGTGAGGGAGCAAGGTAGTGAGGGAGAGAGGTAGTGAGGGAGAGAGGTAGTGAGGGAGAGAGGTAGTGAGGTAGTGAGGGAGAGAGGTAGTGAGGTAGTGAGGGAGAGAGGTAGTGAGGTAGTGAGGGAGAGAGGTAGTGAGGGAGAGAGGTAGTGAGGTAGTGAGAGAGAGAGAGGTAGTGAGTTAGTGAGGGAGAGAGGTAGTGAGGTAGTGAGGGAGTTGGTAGTGAGGTAGTGAGGGAGAGAGGTAGTGAGGGAGAGAGGTAGTGAGGTAGTGAAGGAGAGAGGTAGTGAGGTAGTGAGGGAGTTGGTAGTGAGGTAGTGAGAGAGAGAGGTAGTGAGGTAGTGAGGGAGTTGGTAGTGAGGTAGTGAGGGAGAGAGGTAGTGAGGGAGAGAGGTAGTGAGGTAGTGAAGGAGAGAGGTAGTGAGGTAGTGAGGGAGTTGGTAGTGAGGTAGTGAGGGAGAGAGGTAGTGAGGGAGAGAGGTAGTGAGGTAGTGAGGGAGAGAGGTAGTGAGGTAGTGAGGTAGTGAGGGAGAGAGGTAGTGAGAGAGAGAGGGAGAGAGGTAGTGAGGTAGTGAGGGAGTTGGTAGTGAGGTAGTGAGGGAGAGAGGTAGTGAGGTAGTGAGGGAGTTGGTAGTGAGGTAGTGAGGGAGAGACGTAGTGAGGTAGTGAGGGAGTTGGTAGTGAGGTAGTGAGGGAGAGAGGTAGTGAGGTAGTGAGGGAGTTGGTAGTGAGGTAGTGAGGGAGAGAGGTAGTGAGGTAGTGAGGGAGTTGGTAGTGAGGTCGTGAGGGAGAGAGGTAGTGAGGTAGTGAGGGAGAGAGGTAGTGAGGTAGTGAGGGAGAGAGGTAGTGAGGTAGTGAGGGAGAGAGGTAGTGAGGTAGTGAGGGAGTTGGTAGTGAGGTAGTGAGGGAGAGAGGTAGTGAGAGAGGTAGTGAGGTAGTGAGGGAGTTGGTAGTGAGGTAGTGAGGGAGTTGGTAGTGAGGTAGTGAGGGAGAGAGGTAGTGAGGTAGTGAGGGAGAGAGGTAGTGAGGGAGAGAGGTAGTGAGGTAGTGAGGGAGTTGGTAGTGAGGGAGAGAGGTAGTGAGGTAGTGAGGGAGTTGGTAGTGAGGTAGTGAGGGAGAGAGGTAGTGAGGGAGTTGGTAGTGAGGTAGTGAGGGAGAGAGGTAGTGAGGGAGAGAGGTAGTGAGGTAGTGAGGTAGTGAGGTAGTGAGGGAGTTGGTAGTGAGGTAGTGAGGGAGAGAGAGGTAGTGAGGTAGTGAGGTAGTGAGGGAGTTGGTAGTGAGGGAGAGAGGTAGTGAGGTAGTGAGGGAGTTGGTAGTGAGGTAGTGAGGGAGAGAGGTAGTGAGGGAGAGAGGTAGTGAGGTAGTGAGGTAGTGAGGTAGTGAGGGAGAGAGGTAGTGAGGTAGTGAGGGAGAGAGAGGTAGTGAGGTAGTGAGGTAGTGAGGGAGAGAGGTAGTGAGAGAGAGAGGGAGAGAGGTAGTGAGGTAGTGAGGGAGTTGGTAGTGAGGTAGTGAGGGAGAGAGGTAGTGAGGTAGTGAGGGAGAGAGGTAGTGCGGTAGTGAGGGAGTTGGTAGTGAGGTAGTGAGGGAGAGAGGTAGTGAGGTAGTGAGGGAGTTGGTAGTGAGGTAGTGAGGGAGAGAGGTAGTGAGGTAGTGAGGGAGTTGGTAGTGAGGTAGTGAGGTAGTGAGGGAGTTGGTCGTGAGGTCGTGAGGGAGAGACGTAGTGAGGTAGTGAGGGAGTTGGTAGTGAGGTAGTGAGGGAGAGAGGTAGTGAGGTAGTGAGGGAGAGAGGTAGTGAGGGAGTTGGTAGTGAGGTAGTGAGGGAGAGAGGTAGTGAGGGAGTTGGTAGTGAGGTAGTGAGGGAGTTGGTAGTGAGGTAGTGAGGGAGAGAGGTAGTGAGGTAGTGAGGGAGAGAGGTAAGTGAGGGAGAGAGGTAGTGAGGTAGTGAGGGAGTTGGTAGTGAGGTAGTGAGGGAGAGAGGTAGTGAGGTAGTGAGGGAGTTGGTAGTGAGGTAGTGAGGGAGAGAGGTAGTGAGGTAGTGAGGGAGAGAGGTAGTGAGGTAGTGAGGGAGAGAGGTAGTGAGGGAGAGAGGTAGTGAGGGAGAGAGGTAGTGAGGGAGAGAGGTAGTGAGGTAGTGAGGTAGTGAGGGAGAGAGGTAGTGAGGGAGAGAGGTAGTGAGGTAGTGAGGGACAGAGGTAGTGAGGGAGAGAGGTAGTGAGGGAGAGAGGTAGTATATTCGGTTCTTCTTGTCTTCATATAACTACAGCATGTAGGTTCCTGCAGAAAAAAACATTACGGAGAGAGAAGAGAGGGGAGATTAGCCCTTTTATACACTTCCCCCTACACCCTACACCCTACACCCTAGCCCTAGCTTTTATACACTTCCTCCTACACCTTAGCCCCGAGCTTTTATACACTTCCTCCTACACCTTACACCCTACACCCTAGCCCCTAGCTTTTATACACTTCCCCCTACACCCTAGCTCCCAGCTTTTATACACTTCCCCCTACACCCTACACCCTACACCCTAGCCCCTAGCTTTTATACACTTCCCCCTACACCCTAGCCCCTAGCTTTTATACACTTCCCCCTACGCCCTAAACCCTAGCCCCAAGCTTTTATACACTTCCCCCTATACCCTACACCCTAGCTTTTATACACTTCCCCTGACCTCGTAACCCTACACCCTAGCCCCTAGCTTTTATACACTTCCCCCTACACCTTACACCCTACACCCTAGCCCCTAGCTTTTATACACTTCCCCCTACACCCTACACCCTAGCTTTTATACACTTCCCCCTACACCTTACACCCTACACCCTAGCCCCTAGATTTTATACACTTCCCCCTACACCTTACACCCTACACCCTATCCCCTAGCTTTTATACACTTCCCCCTACACCCTACACCCTACACCCTAGCCCCGAGCTTTTATACACTTCCCCCTACACCCTAGCCCCTAGCTTTTACACACTTCCCCCTACACCCTAGCTTTTATACACTTCCCCCTACACCCTAGCCCCTAGCTTTTATACACTTCCCCCTACACTCTACACCCTAGCTTTTATACACTTCCTCCTACACCCTACACCCTAGCTCCCAGCTTTTATACACTTCCCCCTACACCTTACACCCTACACCCTAGCCCCTAGCTTTTATACACTTCCCCCTATGCCCTACACCCTACACCCGAGCTTTTATATACTTCCCTCCTAGCCCCTACGCCCTACACCCTAGTCCCTAGCTTTTATACACTTCCCCCTACACCCTAGCCCCTAGCTTTTATACACTTCCCCCTACACTCTACACCCTAGCTTTTATACACTTCCTCCTACACCCTACACCCTAGCTCCCAGCTTTTATACACTTCCCCCTACACCTTACACCCTACACCCTAGCCCCTAGCTTTTATACACTTCCCCCTATGCCCTACACCCTACACCCTACACCCAAGCTTTTATATACTTCCCTCCTAGCCCCTACGCCCTACACCCTAGTCCCTAGCTTTTATACACTTCCCCCTACCCCCTACGCCCTAGCCCCTAGCTTTTATACACTTCCCCCTACACCCTACACCCTAGCCCCTAGCTTTTATACACTTCCCCCTACACCCTAGCCCTACACCCTACACCCTAGCTTTTATATACTTCCCCCTAGCCCCCCTACACCCTACACCCTAGCTTTTATATACTTCCCCCTAGCCCCTACACCCTACCCCCAAGATTGTATATACTTCCCCCTCCCCTACACCCTAGCCCCTACACCCTACACCCTAGCTTTTATATACTTCCCCCTAGCCCCTACACCCTAGCCCCTAGCATTTATATACTTCCCCCTAGCCCCTACACCCTAGCTTTTAAATACCCCCCTAGCCCCTACACTAGCCCCTACACCCTAGCCCCTAGCTTTTATATACTTCCCCCTAGCCCCTACCTCCTAGCCCCTACACACTTCCCCTACACCCTAGCCCCTAGCTTTTATATACTTCCCCCCCTACACCCTACACCCTAGCTTTTATATACTTCCCCCTAGCCCCTACACCCTACCCCAGATTTTATACACTTCCCCCTAGCCCCTACACCCTAGCCCCTACACCCTAGCCCCTAGCTTTTATATACTTCCCCCTAGCCCCTACACCCTAGCCCCTAGCTTTTATATACTTCCCCCTAGCCCCTACCTCCTAGCCCCTACACCCTAGCCCCTAGTCCCTTTTATACACTTCCCCCTACACCCTAGCCCCTAGCTTTTATACACTTCCCCCTACACTCTACACCCTAGCTTTTATACACTTCCTCCTACACCCTACACCCTAGCTCCCAGCTTTTATACACTTCCCCCTACACCTTACACCCTACACCCTAGCCCCTAGCTTTTATACACTTCCCCCTATGCCCTACACCCTACACCCTACACCCAAGCTTTTATATACTTCCCTCCTAGCCCCTACGCCCTACACCCTAGTCCCTAGCTTTTATACACTTCCCCCTACACCCTACGCCCTAGCCCCTAGCTTTTATACACTTCCCCCTACACCCTACACCCTAGCCCCTAGCTTTTATACACTTCCCCCTACACCCTAGCCCCTACACCCTACACCCTAGCTTTTATATACTTCCCCCCTAGCCCCTACACCCTACACCCTAGCTTTTATATACTTCCCCCCTAGCCCCTACACCCTACCCCCAAGATTGTATATACTTCCCCCCTAGCCCCTACACCCTAGCCCCTACACCCTACACCCTAGCTTTTATATACTTCCCCCTAGCCCCTACACCCTAGCCCCTAGCATTTATATACTTCCCCCCTAGCCCCTACACCCTAGCTTTTAAATACTTCCCCCCTAGCCCCTACACCCTAGCCCCTACACCCTAGCCCCTAGCTTTTATATACTTCCCCCCTAGCCCCTACCTCCTAGCCCCTACACCCTAGCCCCTACACCCTAGCCCCTAGCTTTTATATACTTCCCCTAGCCCCTACACCCTAGCCCCTACACCCTAGCCCCTAGCTTTTATATACTTCCCCCCTAGCCCCTACACCCTAGCCCCTACACCCTAGCCCCTACACCCTAGTACATAGCTTTTATATACTTCCCCCTAGCCCCTACACCCTAGCCCCTACACCCTAGCCCCTACACCCTAGCCCCTACACCCTAGTACGTAGCTTTTATATACTTCCCCCCTCGCCCCTACACCCTAGCTTTTAAATACTTCCCCCCTAGCCCCTACATCCTAGCCCCTACACCCTACACCCTAGCCCCTAGATGTTATATACTTCCCCCCTAGCCCCTACATCCCAGCCCCTACACCCTACACCCTAGCCCCTAGATGTTATATACTTCCCCCCTAGCCCCTACACCCTAGCCCCTAGCTTTTAAATACTTCCCCCTAGCCCCTACACCCTAGCCCCTACACCCTAGCCCCTAGATTTTATATACTTCCCCCTAGCCCCTACACCCTAGCCCCTACACCCTAGCCCCTACACCCTAGCCCCTAGCTTTTATATACTTCCCCCTAGCCCCTACACCCTAGCCCCTACACCCTAGCCCCTACACCCTAGCCCCTAGCTTTTATATACTTCCCCCTAGCCCCTACACCCTAGCCCCTACACCCTAGCCCCTACCTTTTATATACTTCCCCCTAGCCCCTACACCCTAGTACCTAGCTTTTATATACTTCCCCCCTAGCCCCTACACCCTAGTACCTAGCTTTTATATACTTCCCCCCTAGCCCCTACACCCTAGCCCCTACACCCTAGTACCTAGCTTTTATATAGTTCCCCCCTAGCCCCTACACCCTAGCCCCTACACCCTAGCCCCTAGCTTTTATATACTTCCCCCCTAGCCCCTACACCCTAGCCCCTACACCCTAGCCCCTAGCTTTTATATACTTCCCCCTAGCCCCTACACCCTAGTACCTAGCTTTTATATACTTCCCCCTAGCCCCTACACCCTAGTACCTAGCTTTTATATACTTCCCCCCTAGCCCCTACACCCTAGCCCCTACACCCTAGTACCTAGCTTTTATATAGTTCCCCCCTAGCCCCTACACCCTAGCCCCTACACCCTAGCCCCTAGCTTTTATATACTTCCCCCCTAGCCCCTACACCCTAGCCCCTACACCCTAGCCCCTACACCCTAGCCCCTACACCCTAGCCCCTACACCCTAGCCCCTAGCTTTTATATACTTCCCCCCTAGCCCCTACACCCTAGCCCCTACACCCTAGCCCCTACACCCTAGCCCCTACACCCTAGCTCCTAGCTTTTATATACTTCCCCCCTAGCCCCTACACCCTAGCCCCTAGCGTTTATATAGTCACACCTTTGTAGTGCTCCACCAGCTGTTGCACAGAGTCAAACTGTGTGCGTGTTGTTATGTAATATCCTCCACTGTCCAGCTTCCTGATCTTATAATGCTTGACATGATCACCTTTACCATCATCCCAGTCACAGATAGACAGAGAGTAGGCACCTGGAGATAGGAGAGAGGGGAGAGAGAAAGAGGGGGAGAGGGGGAGAGGGAGAGAGAAAGAGGGGGAGAGTGGGAGAGGGAGAGATAGTGAGGGGGAGAGGGAGAGAGAAAGAGGGGGAGAGGGAGAGGGGAGAGAGGGGGGAGAGAGGGAGAGAGGAGGAGAGAGAGAAAGAGAGAGAGAGAGAGAGAGAGAGAGGGGGGAGAAAGAGGGGGAGAGGGAGAATGAGAGTGAGAGAGAGAGGGGGGGAGAGAGGGAGAGAGAGAGAGAGGGGGGAGAGGGAGAGACATTGTTAAAACACTGTATATATATAATATGACATTTGTAATGTCTTTATTGTTTTGAATGTATGTGTAATGTTTACTGTTAATTTGTATTGTTTATTTCACTTTATATATTCACTTTATATATTATCTACCTCACTTGCTTTGGCAATGTTAACACATGTTTCCCATGCCAATAA